>NC_081360.1:69642203-69945233 GCF_030684315.1 Stegostoma tigrinum | reverse complement strand
GCCATACTGGTTGAATGGCCAGCATGTTCCATCAGAAAGGAATGCCTGCTATACTCCCAATCCCTTCCCATCCCAGATCCACATCCATTATTAAACTTTCCATTACATTCATTAAACATGCATTACAGATGATGAAGTAATAGTCCCATCCTTTCATTGCACCCTTGGGAGGTGCATAAATAATGTAGCTCCTTCGGCCGGCATTCACCTGCTCTAAAGTCGTTGCTACTAACTTAAGCATCATTGAGATAACAGTGTTCGAATTGCATTGACCAATGGTGCAAACCATCTTTGACCAGTATTTGACTCCAAAGCACCTTAATTCTGCACACAGCTAACAGGTGATGATATGTTTATAAACTAAATTTTTCTGGGTTTTGGAAGTAGCTGTTCATAGTTTTCCCCTTCACTGTCATAACATCCAAACATGAATCCTGCTCTTTCATCCAACAAAGTGGCACTGATTCTATCTGCATTACGTGTAGTCTCACCATTTTCCTGATTTCGTTCACATCCAAACAATGGCAAATGATAGCAGGAAACATAGAACGGAGTGGACAATTTCAACTCCCCCTCCCATTCTTTAGATGACATGTCCCTCATGGGCCTCCTGCAGTGCCACAATGATGCCACCCGAAGGTTGCAGGAACAGCAACTCATATTCCGCTTGGGAACCCTGCAGACCAATGGTATCAATGTGGACTTCACCAGCTTCAAAATCTCCCCTTCTCCCACCGCATCCCAAAACCAGCCCAGTTTGTCCCCTCCCCCCACTGCACCACACAACCAGCCCAGCTCACCCCCTCCCCACACTGCATCCCAAAACCAGCCCAGCCTGTCTCTGCCTCCCTAACCTGTTCTTCCTCTCACCCATCCCTTCCTCCCACCCCAAGCCGCACCTCCATTTCCTACCTACTAACCTCATCCCACCTCCTTGACCTGTCCGTCTTCCCTGGACTGTCCTATCCCCTCCATACCTCCCCACCTCTACTCTCCTCTCCACCTATCTTCTTTTCTTTCCATCTTCGGTCCGCCTCCCCCTCTCTCCCTATTTATTCCAGAACCCTCACCCCATCCTTGCAGTGGTCACTAAACCCATCTCCAGGACCTTACCATGCCATCCCAAGCCAATGCTGTACTGCATACCACCACATGCACACCCAATCTCCCACCTATCATCACTATCCTGGTCACCATCTCCGCAAAAACTCTGTATTATCTACGCATCCACAGCCTTGACTCCCCCACCCACTTTGGCAGTGATTTCCCTGCTATCATTATAGATCCCACTTAAACACTCCTGAACAATCAATGGACTAACCCCATTGCTGCATTTGCCCTAGAGCTCTGACTGCCATTGTCAAACATGACTAACCATACTGCTGACCACTCTTTGCATCTCCCTATCTGAAGATTTGTGATTCCTCTGACTGCTGGTGTTAGTTCTACTGACTGTCATTCTCTTCCTAGACTGTAATCAGGTGAAAAACCTAAACAGATGACTATCTACAGCCCACACCTGAGCTATTTATCTGATCATACTGGGATGCACTGACAGACAGCTGAACCTCCTCTGCACCCCGTAACCCAACCCACACTGGATGGAAGACTAGTCCTAACTCATTCTTTGACATGACTATTTGTTTGCAAAAATATGCAGTCTTTGCCATGCAGGTGGCTGACACATCCTGTTGGTGTTGGATTGACATCTCTGTGTGTCGTACAGTGAAACATTCTCCCTGTGCTCAAACACATCCTGCTGACATGTGTGACAGCTCGCTTTTGTGCCTGCACTAAAAAAAGCATATCAATAAGCAGCCAAAGTACTAACTGGCAGGCAAGGGATGGATGCTGTGAAGATGCAGGTAGATATAATGTGAGTGAGTGCTAAGTGAGCAACTGAGGAGCTCTGAAATGCAGCCTGGTCCAATTTGTGAGGTAGTAGCTTGTCTGTGCGCACAAGGTGTCCCTACTGCAGGACATCAATACTAATTGCTGGTGCACCATGCAAAGCTAGTCTATGCTTCCTAAGTCATCTGCAAATATATCAGGGAGGTCGCATGATGGTTTTGAGAAGTTGGCAAATATCTAAATGGCAATAACAAAAACAACATTGCTGGAAAAGCTCAGCAGATCTGGTAGTATGTGTGAAGGAGAAAACATTGAGGAAGGGTCATTGGACCCAAAACGTTAACTCTATTTTCTCCTTCACACATACTGCCAGATCTGCTGAGCTTTTCCAGCAAACTTTGTTTTTGTTCCTCTTTTACAGCATCCGCAGTTCTTTTGGTTTTTGTTTAAATGGTAATGTCTGTTTATGTGGTGCCCTTGTGGCTGGAACCCATGGATCATGCCCTGAGGTACAATTTGCTTTGCAGCCAATGGCCAGTTGACACTGTCAGGTACTCTGACATCAATATTGTAACTTCATGATGGTGAGCTTGATTGGCCCTCTCAGTAAGATAGACATCTGCATATTAATAAGGCATTTAACAAGCTATAATTCCTCTCAATTTACAACTTGGCCCTGCTGGGGAGAAACTCATCTTACAGTTTGGCAAAAGCATAGAAAATTGACCAAGAAGCTCCCAATGTTGAGACAGGCCTCGCCAGACTACTCAATTGAATCTATACAAATCCTACAATAACTCACGTCATTCAACCTTCCATAAAATTACGGTGATAGTTTTCAATTTGTGACTTTATTTGATGATTTTGTTGCAAGATAATTTTGCATGCTTTAATAATCTGCCATTCCTGACCTGTAATGTTCGAGTTCCCAATGCACCCAAAAAAAGAGAGAAAGCACTGATTAATACTGCAGCTTCACAAAAGTAAACATCAGTCTTTTGCTGCAATATGAAAAAGATCTGTGTCAAAGCATTGTGTTCCTGCTACAGACTTAGGTGCTTCAGAAAGCAGTTATTTATAAATCCGGGATTGATAAAAGTTTTTACTTTCTTTTGCATTGCAGTTTCATGATTCTGTTAATAGCGTGCAAATTTTGAAAAGTAAATGTTCCCCTTCATGTGAAACATTAACAAATCTTTTAGGCAACTAACATCATACTCCTCAAGCATATTTATATAGAAAGGTTAACAAACAACAAAACAAAATGAGTTTCTATCAAAAGAGTCTTGTTTTTGAGGTTCAATTTATGTGATTTGTTTTTTATTGTTAGACATATTATTAGTTAATTTTATTAATTATATTTCTGTGCATATAGTTGACATAATGTTCCTTCACACACATTTACAGTTCAAAATATGTTTTTATATCTAATCCTAAATCATGTAGCCTTCTAAAATTTTAACTTACTACTTTTTGCAGAATGCAGGATAATATATATAACATTGCTTCTTCTTTGTGTTGTTGTTCTGCTTGAGTACGCACTGTACCGATAATAGACAGCAGGGAAAAGATCATATGTACAAGAAAGGTCGAGTGAGGTGATGATTTATTCTAAAGCGCATTAGCGTATCTGCCGTGAGGTCAAAAGGTGAGGCACATGGGATGATGATGTATTGTTATACTATTGAGCATTGAGAAATTGCAATGATTTAACAAAGTGATAGTTAAGAATTTAAGGTAAGCTGATGATTGCAGTATTACGGAAGGCCACCCTGATGCCAGGCATGAAGTAACCTTCAGTACCTCTTGACTGTGTCACAGACTTAAAGCACATTCTCATTTACTGCCCAATTGTGTACAATATAAAGCATGCTGAATAGTTTTAAGCAAACAATTATTTAGACTTACTTGTTTGTGGTATGCAATACTTTTGCAGAATTTTATTGTTCAGATTTGTATCTTCTTTCATGTCGCCAAGGTTCACAGCTTGAGTACAAATTACTTGACAGAAAGGGTCAGGGTGACAAAATGTTCTAATAAATGACTTCTCCTTTACCATGAGGGATAAGTTGTACATTTTTTTCCACAGTGGATTATGTTGTTAATCAGTGTTTGCACATAATTGAGAATAATAGCTACCTTTTATTCAAATCCAGGCTTTTCTTTATATAGATTTGTTTACAAGTATTACCCCTTTCATGGAGGAAAAACATAAAAGCTTCCTTCCTACATGGGGGCTCCATCTCTTATAGTCTTCTGCTAAAGGCATATTATATCCATCAAAAGCACTGAAGCTTGCTAACTTCCATTGTTTCAGGAGGATACATTGATGTGATCTGTTATACATTTGTCAAAATGAGGAAAACAAGGTGCAATTGAAGAGAACCAAAACATCTATCATCAAAAAGCATCACATGGAAAATCTAGTTATATGTAGTTACCTTTTTTTTGATGGGTTTATTTAACTGACAATATTGCAAAGATATCTAGGTAACTTGAATATTAGCATCACCTGACAATTAGTTTAGTATAACAATACTTTACTGATTTGTTAATTAATAACCTTTCAGACTCATTACAAAATTTATAATATGAATATTGATGTTAAAAAAAATTATCAGAATAAACTTACCGCATAGATTTCAATCTACACATCATGTAATGGATTGAAGAAAAAACACAACAGCTGATTTTTTTTTCCAAATAATGATGTATTTGTGTCACATGTTAGATTATTACGTATATTTTAATTGGATTGGAATATAAAACATCTATTTATGTCACAAAATGTCAGTCAGAATAAAGTAACTATTGCAGTTTAATGGTTCCAGAGCATTTGTCATGCAAACATACAGATGAGGAGAAGGAAAAGGCCACTTAACACCTCGAACCTGCTCGGCTCTTCATTGAGATAAGGCTCATCTAAATATTTAACCAGCCTACCAATCGTTAAAAACCTTCCATCCCCCTGTTTATTAAGAATCTATCTACCTCTGCCTTGACAATTTTCAAATGCATTGCTTCTGCTATGTTTTTGAGAAAGGCACACAATCTTCTTAGGCAAAACATTTCATTCTGTCCAGTAGTTGGATGCTAATAATTTCATACTGTTAGGTTTGAACTGTGCTTTTACTGGGTGTTTTTGACTTTTTTTTTCTCAAAAGAGCATAACACCATAGAAATAGGAACAAAGGTAAGTCATTCTAACTCTTGACCCTCCTCTGCCCCTTAATAGGATCTGATTTGGCCTTAGCTCTATTTACCTGTCTACCCTCCCTCCCATAACTTGATTCCAATGCCCATCAACATCTGTCTAACTTGGTCTTGAATATATTCAATAGCCCAGCCTTTACTGCTCTCAAGGGAAGGAAATTCAAAAGATTAAAGAGAAGACATCTTTAAGATAAGACATTCCTCCTTTTCTCAGCCTTGAAGATGAGACTCCCTATTTTTAATCTGTAAACTTAAATTCTAGATTCCATGAGACCATTGTAAGATTGCAACGTGGTGGGTCAGAGGTTAGCCTTGCTGCCTCATATCACCAGGGACCTGGGTTCAATTCTAGCCTCAGGTGAATGTCTGTGTGGAGTTTGCATGTCCTCCCTGTGTCTGCATGGATTTCATTTGGGTGTTCCAGTTTCCTCCTGCAGTCCAAAGATGTGCAGGTTTGGAGGATTGGCCATGCTAAATTGTCCATAGTGTTCCAGAATGTGTAGGTTAGGTAGATCAGACATGGAAAATACAGGATTACAGAGTGGGTGGCATGCTTTTTGGAGAGTTGACGTGGATTTGTTGGGCCAAATTGCCTATTTCCACAGTGTAGGGATTCTATTCTATTCAAAATTCCTCTATTCCACAGCTTTTTGCAGACTTTCTCGATTGAAATAATATTCAGCTCCTCTATTCTTCCTTCCAAAGTGTATAACTTCACATTTCCAACTAATACATTCTATCTGCCAAAATTTTGCCCACTTGTTAACCTGCCTGTGTCCTCCAGCAGACTCAAAACACAGTGAATGATGGCAGGGAACAGTGGAAATACCGCCAGTGCTGGAAAAAATAACTGAAAGAGTGGCTGTAAATCAGAAACAAAAACAGAAGTTGCTGGAAAAGCTCAGCAGATCTGACGACATCCATGAAGAGAAATCAAAGTTAAAATTTTGGATCCGGTGACCCTTCCTCAGAAGTGAGCTTTGTCAGCAACTTCTGTTTTTGTTTCTGTCAGTACTGGGCTCTGTTTGGCTGTTAGGTACCAGCCCTGAGCCTCTACATGTCATTTTACTTTGCTGCATCCAGACAGCTAATTTCTACCAAGGCCTCAATGTGAAGACCCATCACAATGAATTTTGCTGAAACTGACCATACCCTCCTAAGCCTTATCATTTCTCAATATTTAAGATGTCCTTCCTCCTCCTTCTGTGCAAGCCATGATAGTGATGTTCCCAGAAACATTAATGCAACCCGTTCCCAACCCCTCCCAAACCCCACACCCATAGCATACCATGTCTTCCGATGCTGTCCTGCATATCCCCATATACCTTGAGTTACCGTGGTCACTGTCCTTGTTTGCACCTTCGGAGCCCTTTTGGCAGTGATCACCTCTATGATTCTCCTCAATGCTCCTATACCTGTCCCCCACGCCACACTCTCCATAAAGATTGATGGACTGTCCCCAGGACTGGATTTGCCTCAGACCTCTGACTGACTTCAAAAAATGGCTCCTAGACAAGTCTGACATGCAGACCACGACCGCTGTCTTTTCAGCTCATGCCTGACAATATGTGACTGGCCTGGCTGCTGGTATGGCTCTGCAGCACTGACTGTGACAGTCTGACAGTAGCCCTGACAGCAAGTTCCAAAGCTGGTGACCAACCGTGGCCAAGCCTCTTTACTGTGCACAGACTGTGCCCATGACTGATAGTACTGGAACCCCGTGACCAATAGCTGCTGTCCTCTTGTCTGGTCTGAGAACTAGCCACCTCCCAGTTTCAAATGTGTTTGTGTCTGTCCAAACAACATGTCATAAAAGCACAGAGCACCTTTGGTTCTGGATGAAGCACCAAGGCCCCAATCGACTTGACACAGCAAGGCATGGATGCTGCGAGCATGCAGGTAGAAGCTAAACAAATGAATGTTTATACAGCAAGTGAGCAGCTCTGATATTCAGCCTTTTGCAGTCTGTGAGTTGATGGCCTGCCCCTTTATACAAAGTGTCCTGGCTATAGTCTTTCAACATTTGTCATCAGTGGGCCCTTCAAAGTAAATCTGTACTTCCTGAGCAAGCGGCAGGTATGTCAGAGAGGTGCCATGTTGGTCACAAAGTGTTGGCAGATGGCAGGTGACAATGTTCATAGACAAAGGGTGCATGCAGCTAGTGCCCATGGATCACGATGCCATTTGATGCTGAACAATAAGGAATGCCTTTGTAGGCAGTAGCAAGCTGAAGCCTCCATTACCCATTCGATGTTACGATTTCTTTTTCTTTTCTGAGGAAGGGTCACCAGACCCGAAACATTAACTCTGATTTTTTTTCTTGACAGATGCTGCCAGACCTGCTGAGCTTTTCCAGCAATTTCTGTTTTGTTAAGATTTCTTGACCTTGTTTGACACATTTTGTAGGATTGCAAGTTGAATACTCATGAGGCAGGTTGTGGAATTGAACAAGCTATAACTGCTTTTAACTGACATCTCACTGCCGCTTGGTGAGAAACTCACCTCGCCACTAGGTAACAGTATGAAAGATTTCAGAGATAGTAGGAACTGCAGATGCTGGAGTATCCGAGATAACAAGGTGTAGAGCTGGATGAATACAGATGGCCAAGCAGCATCCTAGGAGCAGGAAGGCTGATGTTTCGGGCTTATACCCTTCTTTAGAAGAAGGGTCTAGGCCTGGAATGTCAGCCTTCGTGCTCCTCTGATGCTGCTTGGCCTCATGTGTCCATCCAGCTCCACACTTTGTTATCTCTTATAGCATAAAAGATTTAGTGGGATACTCCCGATATTGAGAAAGGTCTTATCAGACGTCTTGTCCAATTCTACTACAAATGTTGCCAAATGTCACTCAGACTCCTCCGAGATTTCACTCAATATTGTTACTTTTAGTGACAATATGGAACAAAGATGTTATTTTGCAGTAACGTAATTTGCAAAGTCTATATTGTAACCTTCAATTTGGTACAAATTTCACTTCTCGTTTGTGGTTCCCTTTGTGGCAATATGTTCCACGTGGTAACAGTTACCTAGCAAATGCAACTCGTACAACTTTGATGTATTATGGAGGATCTCTGAGGATAGTATTTGTCATCATGATGCAGAGTTCGAAATAACACAATGAATGCTGTATTGGCCTTCTGAATTGAAAGGGCTATCATTGCGAATGTACTGTATCTGCATCAAGTATTGACTATGAATTGACATTACCAGAAGAAACAGGTAACAGTGAGCTTCTGTGCTGCTCTGGGTATACCAAAATGATTTATGTTATATTCTGATGCTGACATTAGTCTATTTTCATGAGTTATGATGAGACTCCTTGGCATTTGACTGTGGTTGACATGTTCTCACGAGGATTTATTGTTTAACACTTCAGACTCGGGTCCTGCTTTCAATTCCTTTGGCGAATCTATTCCTCGGTTACGACTAACAAATAATGTGATAAAGGAACTTTAAAATATTTGTTTCTCAATAACAGAAGGAAAAAAAAAGAACAAGTATTTTCCACTCTGAATTAAAGCTGTCTGGGGGAAGAGAGAACCTTAACATTAATCAACACCAAATGGAAAAACAAGTGATTGCTCAAGTCCCTTCCCTTTATGGGATCTATTTATATGACAGATTTTAGAACATTTGCAGATAGATCACTTTCAAAGGCTGTCTTGCAGACTAAATTCATAAGCATCACATACTGTGCGAACATAATTTACACATCAGAAATTACTGTACTGAAGGAAGATATTTCTATTGAATATTATGTTTCCAGTGAATTGCTGTATATCTTACTTATTTCAGAATAATGGTGAGATAATTATAAAATCAAACAGTTTATCCGCATGATCTCAAAAAAACATTGAATTTTACAGAGGTTTCAATGTATGTTTTGCCACAGTAAGGACCAACTGCATTAATCTCTCACTCTAGATACTTCTCTGAGTCAGGAGACTGTCAATTGACTGATTAGCTGCACACACAGACTAAAGCACGAGGATCTGTGATCAGACTATCTTAATGAAACAATGCACTGAGTAAAGAAGATTAAGAGGCAAATTAATGGAAGCTTTTAAAATGATAATGGATTTCAATAGAATGAATAACAAATCAGTTTAGGGAACTTTTCATAAATATTTCAAGCTGAGAAAGAAATAGAACAACTTGTAGAAAGAGGGGCAGTAAAATTAGGTTTGATTTCCCTAAAAAAGAGCAGCAGAGTAATGATGGGCCTAATACATTTTATATGCTGCAAACATCTGTAGTTTTAGGATATCATTAATGTGAGCTGACTATTCTAGAAAAACCATAGTCTGAAAAATCCTCTTTAGCACCACTAGAGTCAGTGCTACAGAAGCACGGGGTGCTAAGGATAATGCCAAGCTTATGCCTATTAACAGCATAGCCTATATCACGTAACTTGATGGTGAGTGCTCTAGCACTAGAGTTATATGGAACTTTTCTCAGTGGGCATATTGTAATACCAAATAGCCATTCAGTTTGATATCACGAATGATCTCTGTGATGAGGATTTGTAATATTACTGTTCATTAACATGGTTCTAAAGTGGAGGCATGGTGTACAACTCTAAGTTTGACTTATACATAGGATAACAAGGTGCAGAGCTGGGTGAACACAGCAGGCCAAGCAGCACCAGAGGAGCAGGAAAGCTGACGTTTTGGGCCTAGACTCTTCTTCAGAAATAGGGGAGGGGCAGGGGGTTCTGAAATAAATAGGGAGAGAGGGGGAGCCGGGTAGAAGATGGATAGAGGAAAAGATAGGTGGAGAGGAGACAGACAGATCAAAGAGGTGGGGTTGAGCCATTAAAGGTGAGTGTAGGTGGGGAGTTAGGGAGGGGATAGGTCAGTCCAGCGACGACGGACAGGTCAAGGGGGCAGGATGAGGCTCGTAAGTAGGAAATGGGGGTGAGGCTTAAGGTGGGAGGAAGGGATGAGTGGGAGGGAGGACAGGTTAGGGAGGTGGGGACAAGCTGGGCTGGTTTTAGGATGCAGTTGCGGGAGGGGATATTTTGAAGCTTGTGAAGTCCCTCTCGTCCTCACGTACTACATCACCAACCTTCGGATCCAATGCATCATCCTCCAACATTTCCACCATCTGCATTCAGACCCCAGCACCAAAGACATTTCCCCCCCCCCCCACCCTTATCTGCTTTCCGGAGGGAACACTCGCTCTGGGACTCCCTTGTCCGTGCCACACTCCCCCCCAGCCCCACCGCACCCGGCACTTTTCCCTGCATCCGCAGGAAGTGGTACACCTGCCCCTACACCCGGCCCCTCACATCCATCCCAAGCCCCAAGAAGACTTTCTACATCAAGCAGATTTTCACCTGCACCTCTGCTAATGTGGTATACTGTATCTGCTGTTCCCGTTGTGGCCACCTTTGCATCGGGGAAACCAAGCGGAGGCTTGGGGATCGCTTTGCAGAACACCTCCGCTTGGTTTGCAATAAACAACTGCACCTCCCAGTTGTGAACCATTTCAACTCCCCCTCCCATTCCTCAGACAACATGTCCATCCAGGGCCTCCTGCAGTGCCACAATGATGCCACCCGAAGGTTGCAGGAACAGCAACTCATATTCCGCTTGGGAACCCTGCAGCCCATTGGTAACAATGTGGACTTCACCAGATTCAAAATCTCCCCTCCCCCAACCGCATCCCTAAACCAGCCCAGCTTGTCCCTGCCTCCCTAACATGTTCTTCTTCTCACCGATCCCCTCCTCCCACCTCAAGCCTCACCACCATCTCCTACCTACAAGCTTCATCCTGCCCCCTTGACCTGTCTGTCCTCCCTGGGCTGACCTATCACCTCCCTAACTCTCCACCAACACTCACCTTTACTGGCTCCATCCCCGCCTCTCTGACCGGTCTGTCTCTTCTCCACCTATCTTCTCCTTTGGCCATCTTCCATCCGCCACTCCCTCTCTCCCCATTTATTTCAGAACCCCCTTGCCTCCCCCATTTCTGAAGAAGGGTCTAGCTTTCCTGCTCCTCTGATGCTGTTCAGCCTGTTGTGTTCATCCAGCTCTACATCTTGTTCTCTCAGATTCTCCGTCGTCTCCAGTTCCGACTATCTCTTGACTTATATATAATTTTCTTTCAGAAGGGACGGGCATATTTTAACCTTTATTTTGCCTATGTTCGGTGATGGTAGATTGGACACATGGTGCATCCATGATTTCCAACATTACATTTGGCCAAGCCCTTCTGCCACATCTTTTTATTGTAAGTATAGTAGCTTATACACAAGTGATGTACAGATATGCAGAGTCCAGTGCAAGGGGCAATGGGGTTGCGAACTGTGATGAAAAAACATTGGAGGTGTAAAATCGGTGTAAATGAAATAATGGAAGGGTGGATTCTCTGAGCTGAGAGTAAAGAAGACAAGTCACAATATGAACACTATTGGGAGGTCAGGAGGTAAAGGAAGATGGAAGCCTCGAGGTCATAGATTAAAATTGGCATACTCAATATTGAATTCTAGAGGCTGTAAAAAGCCTGAGTAGAAAATGGGCTGTTGTTTCATTGTGCTGCAATGGAACATTGAAGCAGGCCCAGGATAGACAGTGTTGCATTAAAGCAAAGTGGGGTAGGGGGGTGGGGGGCTATTGAAATGGCAGGCAACTGGAACATTGAGGTCACTCCTGTAGACGCAGTAGATGTGTTACACAAAGTGGTCACCAAGTTTGTGTCTGGTTTTACCAATGTAAAGAAGACTGCATTGTGAGCAGTGAATGTGGCAGAATAGATAGACCAGACTACAAGGAAAATTCATTTGACATCAGGCACCGTAATTTCTGTACTCCCCTCACCCACTCTAGCCTGTGTCCTTCCGAATTTACTGCATTCTGCTCTCTTAGGTACAATGCTGGTTATCAAACCCTGCTGATGAGGGTGGTGCTGTTGTCATCTGGTGAGCTAACTTTCGTCTTGCACAAGCTGAGTGTCAACTCTCAGGCACTTCCTCCTGTCTCTGTGTGAGTCATGGCCCTACCACTAAACATCAAGCTGTCACCGACTTCATCACTTCTGGAGGTGTCCTTATTCAGTTTTTTCCCAACTACATTTGTGATTAATCTAATACATTACACTGGCTCCACACTTTTCAGTTTCCAATGTCCATTCACAGCCACCTCCTTTGCTTGCTTGAGCTCATTCGCACTTTGAACATCTTCTCCTTTAACTCATCTCACTTTCTTCGAGACAAAATGGTGGCATCCAAATGCGTCCCAATCTTGCTTGTCCCTTGGTGAGGTATGTGGAACATTCCCCCAGCCCTTCAGCCACAACTGTTTCTCTGACGCATTGATGACATCATTGGTGTAACTTCCTGTTCATATCCAGAATTGGAAATAAATCAAGTTTGTGTTCAATTTCCATCCTGCTCTCTACTTCACCTGGTCCATATCTGAATCTACCCTCCTCTTTCTTGACTTCTTTGTTTCTATTTCTGGAGATAGGCTGTCACCATGATGCCGTATACTAGCAGCAATCAATCTCAGACAGACGCATTTAATATCATTGCTGGAGAAACAAGAGCAGGATATTTGCTTCACCATGTTTTCTAAATAGGATGTGAACTTAAGAAGGGAGAGCAGAAGTATGTCATTCAGCCTCTTGAACCTGCTCCACCATTTGATACAATGATCTCATCTCAGCCTCAAATCCACTTTCCTACTTGGTACCCATAAACCTTTAATCTATTATTGTGTTTTAAAATTTATTTCCTCAAATTTATTCTATGCCACAGCGTCCATTGCACCCCGGAGTAGTGAATTCCACAGGTTCATAACTCTTTGAGAGAAGTCATTTCTCGTCATCTTGTATTAAGCTTGCTACCCCTTATTCTAAAATAATGACCTCTCATTCTAGATTGCCCCACAAGGAAGCATCCAGTGTACATCCACATTGTCAATTCCTTTCAGCATCTTGTATATCCCAATTAGAACTCCTCTCATTCTCCTAAATGCTTGCAAGTAAAGGCTTAATATGCTCAATTTCTCCTCATAAGACAGCCCTTCAGCTCTGGAATTAATCTGGGGAACTTTCTCTCAGCTACCTCCAATAAAATTGCATTCTTGCTCAACCCTCACATTTTTTCCACCCTCAATACTGCAAAGTTCCAGTGACTGCTTGAGCACAAATGTAGGCACTAATTACATTATACATTTTATCCCATTCGGGATTTGTTTCAGGTTGAGGCTAAGACCAGAATGGAGGAAGGTCAATATCTGTTGGTGAAGCAGAACTCCAAGGGCGGCATCAATTTTTTATTTTTTTAAATTAACCATCTGAGAATCATCAAGTGTGGACAGAAATCATAAAGCTTTGAGGGCTAATGTAGTGCAGTAATTGAGACCCTAACTCTGAGTTCAAGTTCCACCTGTGCCAGAGGTATATAATGGCATCCATAACAGATTGTTCAGAAAAAAAATAAAAGATAACAAAGCTCTTTACTGCGAGGATATGACATCATGGTGGCTTATTTCATGCCATTTTTAGACTATACAACTGTTACTTGCAGGATTAGTTTCTACTGACACAATACAACATAGGATTGGGACCTCTATCTGATCATTCACAGGTCTATAGGACATATCACAACAAGACAGCCAGTGAGATATATCAACCTTCCTTCAATTTCTGAGGTACAATGCAAGACAGAAACATGCTCCAGCTCAAATTTCTGCCTCCCACTTCGAGCCAGTATTTCTGGGCTAATGTGATTTTTCTTTAATATAAGAGAAAACTAGCCAAATCTCATAAAGCTTCCAAATCTAATTATCCACTTAGACTACAGATAAAAAGATATATCAATTAAATAAAGTACTTTATACTGGTTTTCACATTGGATTGTAAAAGAACTACCTTGACTCTGAAACAGAGTGAGAATCACTGGAGGTGGCAGTCTCTCATTGATTCAGTTTGACATAATATGAAGCAGAAGTTTGAAAACAAAATCAAGGTTGTAAACCATTCAGACACTCAGTGGATCCTAGATAAATTGAATTGCCGTCAATTTAAAAGTTAAATGTTTTGGGAAACAGGGGTCTCCCTTCTTTGATCTCTGAACATTTCAATTGGCCTATTCATCAATGATCCAGTCATGGGGAGAGCAATTTTCTAAACAAAAGATTTAAAATTTAAGATAGGAATGATAAAAAAAGCTTTGTCTGACTTAAACCAAACTACAATGGCTCATGTTAAACTGATAAATGCAGACCAAATGCATCTCACAAGAACTTTAGACAAGGTATAACATAGATGGATAATGTATAGTCGACGCTGTTATGAGTTGAGCTTTTCCAACACCTTTTTCTCCAAGGGACAGCTTCTGCAAGCAGGCTCTGTCACTTACAAATTGGAGTCTTTTACTCACAGCTTTAATAGGTTAGCATGGCTCAAGTATGCCAATTAACCCCAATTGTTAAAAATTGTTTACTGGAGAACATTTGGGATGCCTACTATAACTCATGCCAGACCAGTAAGCAGAAAAATACCAAGCTACTAAACAAGGTTTGCGAACTAAATGATTGACAAGACTCACAATTGAAGAAAATTAACTGCAAGACATTTAGTGAAATAAGTGTTCCAAAGCATTTGGAAAAAAAATGCTTCCTTTAAATGTAATTTTTCTTTTAGAAATTTATCTAATCATACATCAGATTTCACTGGTAATTTTTAAATTGTGGAATTTTCCCAGATGACCATTCCTTGGGGTATTGGGGTATTTATTACATCTGCCAACACTGGTTAAGGTTGGTGAGAGCAGAGTGCTGCCACCAATCCTCTTTGGTCTTCACTTATCTTGGACATATCTTTTGATTCATCATAGACGATATACCAGTGTACACTGTGTGCAGAAGAACTGTTCTTATAACAAGAATGATTATTTCATGATAATATTAGGCATAATTACCAGTCCTCTGAATGCAGGTACCCCTGCTTCCTCTCAAAGCTAGAGCAGAACTCTTTTCATTGTTTCCAACCAAAGACAGAGTGAAACCAATGTAGCAAACCCTTTTGGAAGCATTACCTTATACAACAAGAATTAGATTTTTTTAAAAATCATCTGACCTTCTTTGATGCCAAAAGCAAACTTTATTTTCTAAAAAAAATGATGTGGACAAAAGGTTAACAATCCTGAAAATGTAGTAACAGTAGCATAAAATCACAAGGGGAGAGCGCGTCTCAGGGCTTTTGTGCCTTCTGTACTGGACCATCTACATGAATGAGCATAATTGGAAATTGCACATTCGTCTTTTGCATTGCACCAGAATGAATTCAATTGACAAAGAGGTTAGATGGATAATTAATCCAAGGTATTTTTAACCATCTGACAGTGATGAAAATATTAGTGCTGAAGCTGTCTGATTAACTGTGCAGTGTTTTTATCATACAATATCCCAGAAACCCAGCTGAAGTACGCATTTTCAGATGAAGTTAATTAAATAAATTGAAACCAAAGACAAAACATCTTGTTTTCATTCATAATAAATTTTACATTATGTTAGAATAATTGTGAAATTGAACTGGAACATTCTATAATATTACGCACCTGAATTTAGACATCACAGAGTTAAGATTTAAGGTATGCAGATTTATATTTGTATTGCACAGCAATAGTTTATATTGCTAATAGCTATTATTAAGTGCCAACTGAAAACTCAGTTTTTTTACATTAAACTCTTTAAAAAGGAACATTTTTAATGAGATTAAGTAATAGTTGGATAAATGAAAATGCTTTAAAGTGAAAATTTATAGATTTATGCAATTTTGTGTCTATCCCAGAGGATTAAAATGAAAATTAAAGCTAACAGGAGTGAGACATATGACAATTCTATCTGGAGCGTAATTTGATAAAAATGATGAAATAAAAAGAACTGCTTCACCATTTTAACACATTCACAATTGAATGTAAAATAAAACAAAGAATTGCAGACACGAGAGATCTGAAACAAAATTTCTGATAGATAACAATGGATTTGAAACACTAACTCCCCTTAGATGCTGCTAGATCTGCTGAATTTCACAACTTAAATATGCTGTTTTAAAGTCATTCACTCAATATTCTGAAAAAAAATTCTTAGTTTATATTATCTCCCAAACTTTGGTTTTGTTCAATATTTAATATCCGTAAGTGCTGATTAATTTGAGATCATAACATTTCAGTCTATATAGCTAACATATGTCAACAGTTTAGAAATTAAATTTTCCTCTCAATTAATATTTTTGTTAATTTCCTCAAAATCAAGTCTGCCCAAAACAGCTTGTGATTCAATGACCCATATTTAATTATAATCAAGTAGGGATTTAAAAGCTGTCAAAAGGCTAGTGCAAGTTGCACCATTGACGATAGATGAATACAAGCCAAAAATAGCTTAAGCAGGATAGTTCCAGATGAAAACTGAGCAAAAGAATTGCTCAGCCCATCGAGTTTAGGAGTTGGGATGTCAAGTTGTGGTTGTACAAGTCATTGGTGAGGTCACTTTTGGAGAACTGTGTGCAGTTCTGGTCACCCTGTGTATAGAAAAGATGTTATTAAATTGGAGATGGTGCAGAAAAGATTTACAAGGGTGTTATTGGGATTTTAGACCATGTGGCTGGATAAGCTGGAACCTTTTCTTCAATTGGAATGTAGGAGGCTGACCATATAGTAATATCATGAGGCGCATAGATAAGAAAAGTAGCAAAGAGCTTTTCTTTAGGGTTGGGAGTTCAAAACCAGACAGCATAATTTTAAGGTGACAGGAGAAATATTTAGAAGGGACATGAGGGAGAACCTGATCACATATAGGATGATTAATGCATGAACTGAGCTGCCAGAGGAAATGGTAGATACAGGTACAGTTGCAACATTTAAAAAAAACATTTGGATAAGTACATGAATAGGAAAGGTTTAGAAGGAAATGGGCCAAGTGCAGGCAAAAGGGACTAATTTAGTTTGGAAAACTTGGTCGACATGAATGAGTTGGACTGAAGGGCCTGTTTCTGCCTGTGTGGCTCTATGATTCTATAACTGATATGTGATTACAAAATTCTAAGATTTTGGTGCACCTGGATCACCTTGAATCAAGAAACAGAGCCATTTTGATCTACTAGTCTATAATGTGCTTGAGAAATCTCTCTTTGAGTGTAATTTATTATCTGGGCTTCAAAACTTCACTAGTTATCAGATATGAGTACTTTGCTAATGTTTGTATTTTGCCGATTATGAATGTAAAATCTTTCAGGCACTACAGCAGTTAAAGCTACATTTTAGAGAGTGTCTTTAAATGTTTTGCAAAATATTACTCAAGTATGAAGTAATAATAATCTGTTGAATTTTATTAATGCAGCTGAAAATTGTTCATCACAAAACATAAGCTATTGTACTGGAAATTTCTGACCCACCATCTGTGAATAACTCAAATGAAATAATTTTGGAAAAACATACAGAATAATTTACTCAGTGATAATGGGAACTGCAGATGCTGGAGAATCCAAGATAACAAAGTGTGAAGCTGTATGAACACAGCAGGCCAAGCAGCATCTCAGGAGCACAAAACCTGACGTTTCGGGCCTAGACCCTTCATCAGAGAGGGTGCTCTCTGATGAAGGGTCTAGGCCCGAAACGTCAGATTTTGTGCTCCTGAGATGCTGCTTGGCCTGCTGTGTTCATCCAGCTTCACGCTTTGTTATCTAGAATAATTTATTAGTAATCTTGCAGTAGACTAGCCAGTTTCTTAGAAAAACAAAAGGCCTTTTTTCTTCTGAGAGATGACAATTGTGGTTGGATTATCGCTCTGGTCCAAACTTTGCCTGTATCGAATTTGTTTCAATTTCATGCTGGGCCTTCTGAGCCTAACTTTACAAGAACAAAAGCATGTAGAGTTCTACTGAGAGTTTCATCACAGTGATATAGAGTTGTGGGGGCCTGCATACTTCCCCTTCCCCTCTGATGGTACTAGCGGCTGTATGGCAAGAGTAAAGATCCAATTGGAATGTCGGTGACTGGTTGAATAAATAGAGTGTTAGGGCTGGTAGCGAGGATGGGCAGAGTGGAAAGTTGGCATTCTGGTGAAGTGATAGCTGGGTTTGGTGTTAATTACATCAAGTAAGGGGATAGTCAAATCAGAATCTACTCATGTCAGGTGAGAGTGGAGTCAAATTGTAGGAGGCATAATTGAGTCTAATTAGGGTAATAGTTAAGAGTCAGAGATGGTTTTCTGGTTGTCAGGGAAACGGGATGTAGACTTTTGTGGAACATCCCTGGGAGCAGGTGAGTTGCCTGTTGGCTAGTCAAACTTTCCAGGCAGTTCCCACAGACGTGACAGCATTCGGGATTTTATAAAACAAGAACAAAAGTTGCTGGAAAAGCTCATCAGGTCTGGCAGGACTCTGAGGAAAGGTTACTGGACCCAAAAAGTTAATTCTGATTTTTTTCTTCACAGATGCTGCCAGATCTACTGAGCTTTTCCAGCAACTTCTGTTTTTGTCCCTGATTTACAGCATCTGCACTCTTAAACAGCACCAATTAATGACCATGTTTACAAGAAAAAAATCATTTTTAGTGACTCTTTGAAGGCAGACTAATGAACATAATTTAAACAATGAGGTTATGTTTTGGATAAGACACATTTCTTGGGTAAGACATCTATTAAGCTAACATTATATATTGTAATTAAAAAGCTGGCCTTGATTTGAACTCAGTCTTTTCTTTTGCACTGGTTTGGCAAACTATACATGAAACCAGCAAAACCTGACCGAAAATCTAAGCTTTTGTCTGTGAGCATCAGAAAATAACAGGAATAAACATTTCATTGTCTGTTCCAGTTCATTTCTTTAAGTTTGACACTTTTATACCTTTTTCTTCAAAACAAGAATTTCAGCAACAGCAAAAAAAAATTGAAATGGTGATTGTAAACAGGAAAAACTGTGCTACTATCTCAGAATCAGTAAATTATATTATTATTATTCATAACTATTTTTGCTCAGAACTGACTTCTGTTAAGAATGTTATGCTGTATGGTACCGATTGTGAAGTGTATTGTTTATGAACTAGACTGGGATTTGAATAATGTAACAGGATTTATTAATGACCTTAGAATAAAACCATCTGTCCCCAATCAATATGATTGAAGTTTACATCTGGTTTGAAAGGGAGAAAATGGGGTCAAAAGCCCATATTTTAAATATAAATAATGTAAATTATGTGAGCATGAAAACTGAGCTAGCTGAATTAAACTGAGATACTAGGCTAGTGGATAGAACAAAAGAAAAGTAATGCATGTATTTAAGAGCATTTTTTTAGGATACCTAGAATAAATATATTTCTACTGTAAAGCAAAATTCTCGGAATGCTATTCAATGGTTAATTAAAGAAGTTAAAGAATGTGTCAATCACAGCAAAAAAACTTTTCATTACTGATGGTTTAGTGGCAGATTAGATGATTGAACAGCATATAAAGAATGCAGAGAATGACTAAGATACAAATCACAAGGAAGAAATTAGAGTTACAGAGGCTTGCTAGAATTATAACAAATACCTAGAACTTGTGCCGATATTAAAAAGTAAAATGAGTGTTACTTCTCTGGTAAATGAGAATGGAACATTAACAGATAATAAGGCAATAGCAGATGAAATTAACACATTTTTTGTTCATATCTCCACTCTCGAAGTATTAGTAATTCCCTCAACTCAAGAGGTAGATGGGAAGGTCAAATTTGTTGAAATTACGATCACCAGGGAAGTGGCACTGAGCAAGCTGATGGACTGGGTACTGGGAGAGACAGGAGATATTGGGGAAGTGAGAAGACTACAGAAGGACCTGGACAGGCTAGGAGTGTGGGCAAAGAAGTGGCAGATGGAACGTGGGGAAGTATGAGGTTATTCACTTTGGTTAAAAAAGAACAGAAAAATAGACTATTTTTGAAATGGAGAAAAGCTTTGGAAATATGAAGCATGAAGGGACTTGGGAGTCTTAGAGATAATGGGAACTGCAGATGCTGGAGAATATGAGATAACAAAGTGTGGAACTGAATGAACACAGCAGGCCAACTAGCATCTTAGGAGCACAAAAGCTGACGTTTCGGGCCTAGACCCTTCATCAGAAAAGTCTTCGTCAGGACTCTCTTAAGATTAATATGTAGGTTCATTTAGCTGTTAGAAAAGCAAATGCAATGTTAGCATTAATTTCATGAGGGCTAGAAAACAAGAACAAGGATGTACTGCTGAGGCTGTACAAGGCTCTGGTAAGACTATATTTAGACTATTGTGAGTAGTTTTTGGTCTATTGTATAAAAGTAAAATGTGCTGGCTTTGGAGAAGGTTTACAAGAATGATCCTGGGGATGAAGGCTTGTCATATGAGGAGTGTCACAGAGTCATACAGTCATAGATCATACAGCATGGAAGCAGACACTTCGGTCCAACCAGTCCACATCAACCATGTTCCCAAACTAAACTAATCCCACTTGCTTGCGTTTGGCCCATATTCCTCCAAACCTCTCTTATTCATGGACTTATCAAAATGTCTTCTAAATGTTGCAACTGTACCTGCATCCACCACTTCCCCTCAGTTCATTCCACACACATGCCACACTGTGTATTTTGATGATGTTTGGTCTGGTCCACCTCCGTGATGAGGTGAATGCCGCTACCTGAGCAATAAGTTTTGCCAACAAAACTGGCTTCTGTCAGGTGTTTGCAGGAATGTGTTGTGTTGAGAGGGCCATATCATTATTTGGCAGACTTTATGGCTGCTGAGAGATGAAAGCTGCAGTCACGGCTGACTTCTCCATGCAGCCCCTGGCTGAGATCAAGTGTCTATACAACAATGCTTGTTGTTCCAGCAAAGCCAAATAATAGATATGATGAAGATAAGGTTTAAATGTTTTGACTGGTCTATTGAGGCCTTGTAGTACAGTACGGACTGCTTGTTTGTTTTTTTCTCATTCACTCATGGGATGTGAGGTTCGCTGGCTGGACCAGAATTTATAGACCATTCATAGTTGACCTTGAGAAAATGGTGGTGAGTTGCCTTCTTCAATAGTCCATGTGCTATAGATAGACCAACAATGCCATTTGCGATAATATTCCAAGACTATGGCCTAGTGGCAGTGGCAGTATATTTCAAAGTAGGCTTGGAGGGAATGTGCAGGTGATGGTGATGATCCTTTGTACCTGCTGCTCTTGTCCTTTTAGATGGAAGTGGTCATAGGTTTAGAAGCTGGTGTCTAAGCGTTGAGTCACTGAGTCATACAGCACAGAAACAGACCCTTTGGTCCAACCTGTCCGTGCTGAACACAATCCCAAACTAAACTAATCCTTCCTGCTTGCTTTTGGTCCATATCCCTCCAAACCTTTCTTATTCATGTACTTATCCAAATACCTTTTACACACCGTAATTGTACCCACATCTACCGCTTCCTCAGGAATTTCATTCTACACACGAACCACTCTTTGTGTCAAAGATTTGCCTCATACCTTTTTAAAATTCCCCCTCCTTTCACCTTAAGAATGTGCCCCCTCATCTCGAAATCCCCCATCGGAGGGAAAAGACAACTACCATAACTCTATGTATATCTTTCATTATTTTATAAACTTCTATCAGCTAGCCTCGCAACCTCCTATGTTCCATGGAAAAAAACATCCCATCTGTCCAGCCTTTCTTTATACATCAAACCTTCCATAGCCAGCAGTATGCTTGTAAATTTTTTCCAGCTTGATAATATTCTTTCTATAATTGGGCAACCAGAACTGGAGACAGTATTCTAGAAGAGGCATCACCAACGTCCTATACAACCTCGACTTGACTTCCCAACTCCTTTACTCAGAGGACTGAGCCATGAAGGCAAATATGCTAAATATCTTTTTAGCTACTTATTCTATACGTGACACAAACTTCAAAGAATTATGTACCAGCACCCCAAGGTCCCTCTGTTCTACAACACTGCCAAGACCCTATCATTAATTGTATGTGCCCTACCCTTGTTTGTTGTACCAAAATGCAATACCTCACATTTATTCAGATTGACTTCCATTTGCTATTTTTTAGCCCATTGACCCATTTGATCAAAATTCCTCTGTCATTTTAGAAAACCTTTTTCATCGTCTACTACATCACCAATTTTGGTGTCATCTGCAAAATCACTAACCATGTCTTCTATATTCTCATCGAAATCATTTATATAAATGACAAACAAAAGAGGACCCAGAACTGATCCCTGTGAAACACTGCTGGTTACAGGCCTCCGGTCTGAAAAGCAATCCTCTGCCTGGCAAGCTTACCCTGAACTCCATGTGATCTAGCATTACGGATTAGTATACCATGTGGAACCTTGTCAAAGTCTTTACGAAAGTCCAAAGAAACAACATCATCTGCTCTGCCATCAATCTTGATGGTAACTTTGAACGTAAAACATAGAACAGTACAGGCCCTTCGGCCGACGATGTTGTGCTGAAATTTTACCCTAAACCTAAAGTCTATCTAACCTCCACTGCTATCATCCATATGCCTATCTAATAGCTGCTTAAATGCCCCTAATGAGGCTGACTCTCCGGCAATGCATTCCACATCCCAACCACTCTCTGAGTAAAGTACCTAGTTCTGACATCTCCCCGATGTCTACCTTCTTTCACTTTAAAACTATGACCGTTTAAAAGTTACCTCCACCCTAGGAAAAAGCCTCTGGTTGTCTACTGTATCTATACCCTGATCATTTTGTACACCTCTATCAAGTCACGTCCTTCGTCGTTCTAAAGAGAAAAGCCTTAGCTTTCTCAAACTTTCCTTGTAAGATCTTCCCTCCATTCCAGGAAACGTTATGGTAAATCTCCTTTGTGCCTTTTCTCATGCTTCTATATCTCTCCTGTAATGAGGTGACCAGAACTGGACACAATACTCCAGATGTGGCCAAGCCAGGCTTCCTCAAAGTAATCAATCAAGTTTGTGTGGCATGATTTTCCTCACACAAAACCATGCTGACTATCCCTAATCAATTCTTGCCTCTCTAAATGTTCATAAATCTAATTTTTTATATCACCTCCACCAATTTATCCACAACCAATGTCAGACTCGTAGGTCCATAATACCCCAATTTCCCCTCACAACCTTTCTTAAACAAAGGCACAACATTAGCCACCTTCCAGTCATCGGGCATTTTAGCCATAGTTATAGATGATGCAAATATATCTGCAAGGGGTGCCATAATTTTCTTCCTTATTTTCCACAATGCTCTGGTATACATTAGATCAGGTCCCGGAGATTTATTCACCTTTATATCCTCTAAAACCTCCTGAAGTTCCTCTTCTGCAATGCAAACTTTGTTTTTAAAACATCAAATTTTATTTCTCTGCATTCTCTAGACTCTATTTCTTTCTTCACAGTAAAAACTGATGCAGAATATTCATTTAGCATCTCTCTCATATCCTGGGGTTCAACACATAGATGACCTCCGTGATCTTTAAGAGGCGCTACCTGCTGTCTACTTACTCTCTTGCTTTTAATGCATTTTTAGAATCTCTTTTGATTATCCTTTGCCCTATATGCTAATGCTATCTCATATCCCTTCTTTGCGCTCCTGATTTCTCTCTCAAGATTGTCCCGACACTCTTGATATTGATGAAGAGATTCAGTTGAACCATGTTGTCTATACCTGAAGTTTAATTCTCTTTTATTCTTGACTAGAACCTCAATATAGAGCATAGAGCATGGAACATAACAGTGCAGTACAGGCCCTTCAGCCCTCTTGCCAGCCTCACCCTTTGCTCTAACAGGAACAAAATGCCTCTGAACTCTCATCACACTCCTGAGTTCCTCCCAATTGTTAGTCATCCTTTTACCTGTGAATAGTCTACTCCAAACAGCTTTTGAAAGCTCTTGTCTTGTACCATTAAAATTTGCCTTTCTTCAATTAAAAACTTTAACTTGAATGAAAGGCTTATCCTTCTCCATAACCATTTTGAAATTCATTGAATTACGATCACTAGATCCAAATTGTTCTCCCACTTTTACTTCAGTCACTTGCCCTGCCTTATTGCCCAAAAGAAGGTCTAGGTTTTTTTTGGTGAATTTCTGTAGTTCATCTTGTGGATCATACACACTGCTATTACTGGGCATCAGTGGTAGAGGGGATTCAAATGGACCCAATCAAATAGTTTGCTTTGTCCTGGATAGTGTCACGCTTCTTGAGTCTTGTTATACATGTAAATGGAGAATATTCCATCACATTCTTGACATATGCCTCATAGATGACTTTGGGGAGTCATGAATTACTCGCCTTAGTCTTCCTAGGCTTTGACCTGCACTTGTATCAACTCTATTTATATGGTGAGTCCAACTGAATTTCTAGCCAATGGTAAACCCTTGGATGTTGATAGTGGGAGGTTCAATGATGTCACACCATCAAATGCCAAGAAGTGGTGGTTAGATTGTATTTTATTGGAAATATGGTACAAATGTTCCTTGACAGCCGTCAGCTCAAGCCTGGATATTGTCCAGGTTTCGTTGAATTTGGACATAGAGTCATAAAGTAATACGGTATGGAAACCAGACCTTCAGTACAAATTGGTCCATGCTGACCATTGTGCCCAGTCAGCTAGTTCCAATTGCCTACATTTCGTCTAAATCCCTCTAAACACTTTCTATTCACATACTTATCCAAATGTTTTTTTAAATATTGCGATTGTACCTTCCTCAACCACTTTTTTCCGGCAGCCAACCCATACGTACAACACTCTCTATGTGAAGAAGTTGCCCCTCAGGGCTTGCTTACATCTTTCCCCACTCAACTTAACCCTATGCCCTCTAGTTTTCAATTCTCATACCTGGGAAAAAGACTATTCATTCATTCTATCTGTGCCCCTTCATGAATTTACACACTTCAACAAGGTCTCCTATGTTCCAAGGAATAAAATCCTATCTTGGCCAACTTCTCCATTGCACAGTACGCTGGCTGTGGCCAGCCAGCTCGGAGTCAGTCCTCTAACCTGAGGGTGATTATATCATCAACAAACATCCCTGTTTCTGACCTTTATGATGGAGAGAAGGTCATCAGTGAAACAGCTGAAAATGCCCGGGCCTAGGACACTAGACTAAGGAGCTTCTGCAGAAATGTTCTGAAGTTGAGATGATTGACTTCCAACAACCACAACCACCTTCCTATGTGCCAAATTTGGCTCCAACCAGCAGGCAGTTTTCTCCCCATTCCGATTGATTTCAATTTTGGTTTTAATGCTATGCTTGGTCAAACATGGGCTTGGTGTCAAGGGCTGTTGTTCTCGCGTCACCTCTGGACTTCAGCTTTTTTGTCCATGTTTGAACCAAGATTGTAATGAGTGGCACAGGTGGAACTAGGAATCACTGAGCAGTGGGCACAGGGTCTCATTACTATTGCTGGAATGTTGTCAGTTATAAAAGCATTTACATTATCCAGTGCTTCTGACCATTTCATGTTGAGTGAATTGAATTGGATGAAGACTGGCATCCGTGATTCTGGGAACCTTTGGAGGAAGCAGAGATAGATCATCCATTCAGTATTTCTGGTTGAAGATCACTAAAAATGCTACAGCCTTATATTTTGCAATAATGTGCTACACTCTGTTTAGTTCTGCCTACTACTTGCTGCCTGTGTTGTTTGGCATGCACATAGTCCTGTTTGGTAGCTTCACCAGTTTAACACCTCAATTTTATGCTTAGTGCTGCTCCTCGCATTCCTCCTGCACTCTCTGCTGAACCATATTTGATACCCTCACTGGAGGGCAATTGTATGAATGGGATATTTTAGGGCGGCTTGGTGGCTCAGTGGTTAGCACTGCAGCCTCACAGTGCCGGAGACCCGGGTTCGATTCCTGCCTCGGGCGACTGTCTGTGTGGAGTTAGCACATTCTCCCCGTGTCTGCATGGGTTTCCTCCGGGTGATCCGGTTTCCTCCCACAGTCCAAAGATGTGCAGGCTAGGTGGATTGGCCGTGCTAAATTGCCTGTAGTGTTCAGGGGTGTGTGGGTTATGGGGGATGGGTCTGGGTGGGATGCTTCAAGGGGCACTGTGGACTTGTTGGGCCGAAGGGCCTGTTTCCACACTGTAGGGAATCTAATCTAATCTAATATGTCTGGGCAGGGGGATGAAGATTGTGTTAGAGTACAATTATACAGCTGCTGTTGAATGTTCCCAGTGCCTCATGGACACCCTGCCCAGAATTCCAATATTTGTTTGAAGTCTATCCCTTTTAGTGCAGCAATAGAGCTACACAACATGACAGAGGACATTCTCAATGTAAAGGTAGTATTTTGTCTCCACAAGGACTGTGCACTGGTTAATTTTACTGATATCATGGCAAATTTGTCTGCAGCAGGTAGATTAGTGAAAATGAGGTTAACTATGTTTTTTACCTCTTGTTCAGCTCCCTCACTACCTGCTGCAGTATATGACTCGAAGAAACGACATTTAGGATTCAACCAACTCCATCTGTCATAGTGCTGCTGACCACTTCTGGTGGTGAATATTGAAGTTCCCCACCCCGAGTAGATTCTCACTCTTGCTAATCTTAGGTTTACTTTCGTAAGTTTGGCCTGATACCATGAGACTTCATTGAATCTGAAGTCAACTTGAGCAGTCCAAAGTCAGCTGCCTCTCAACCATATACTACTGTTCTGCTGGCCAGGCAGGACATACCCAGGGATGGCCATTATATTGTCTAAGGGCATAGTCTATAAAATATGATTCAGTGAGTATGAGTATGTGAGGCAGTTTAGCGATTTTGAGTGACAGCACTTAAAATGTTGGCCCAGATGTTAGCAAGGAGGGCTATGCAGGGTCAGCAGGACACTGTTTGCCATCGTTTCTCGTGGAAATCCAGTTTGTGAGTGGAATCTCAGCGGATTCTTGTACCACCTGCCCGTTTCTCTTGGACAATCTGGCAAATTCTCATTTCTGTTTTGCCTCCAGTTCAATCGGCTGTGATGTGATCCTGTCTTTGAGCATGCTATCTATGTAACTTTCACTCTCATAGATGAGCCACAACGACTCCAACCATGGCTTTAGACACTAAACTCATAGTTTCAAGTTTCTGCAACTGGCAGCGTTTCCTTAATATGGTT
This sequence comes from Stegostoma tigrinum, assembly GCF_030684315.1. Lineage (NCBI taxonomy): Eukaryota > Metazoa > Chordata > Chondrichthyes > Orectolobiformes > Stegostomatidae > Stegostoma > Stegostoma tigrinum. The sequence goes on along the minus strand of NC_081360.1, from coordinate 69,918,080 downwards.
GTCTGACACCAGTAGGTTCCATTACAGGTCACACATTCCACTCAATGGAGTTATGCTGCCAAGTCTTGAGTTTGATTACTGCAGAGTGAGTAGACTTTGTTTCTGGAGAATTCAAGTTGCTTTGGGTCTTGCCATAATTTGAACATCACTTCTAACCTCTTGAGTAATGTGTGGACAATTGTTAATCTATTCACCTGAGTTTCATGTTCTACTACTATTTCACCACTAGCAGTGCCACAGTACTGTAAAGGAACATTTATGTATATTGATTTAGCAGTTACCAATAGCACTGTAATTTTGACCAAGTAGTTTCTCTTTTTAATTGATTTATGGATATCTGGGATATGACAATTTGAAGGTCCAAAGGATAACGTATTACAGTTATGACTCACTGGTAGTGCACTAGAAATCAAGCACCATTGTTGCCAAAGTCATCATGAAAGTTAAACATTTTGAAAATTATGCAGAATTTCTCAATTTCTGTTTTTGAGATCCAGGTTAATAAAAAGCATGAATCAGAATTTCTGCCTTTGGTTTACTGGTTAAGAGGCACAGATTATAATGCCTGCTGACAGAAAAATAAATTGGCTTTCTTCAGGCACTAGGTATTATTTTTACTGCAAAGAAAAGGAACAATTCATGGCCTTGTGAAGATCATTGGATCCCTACAGTGTGAAAGCAAGCCATTCAGCCATTGAGTCCAGACCTATCTCTTGATGGACACCCTATCCCGACCCATCCCCCTACCTTATAGCCCTGCATTTCGCATGGCCAATCTACTTAGGCTGCACATTCCTGGTCAATTTAGCAGGGCCCATTCATCTAATCTGCACATTTTTGGACTGTGGGAGGAAACCCACACAGACACAGGGAGAATATGCAAACTCCACACAGTCACCTGTGACTGGAATCAGACCAGGATCCCTGGCACAGTGAGATGGCAGTACCAACAACTGAGCCATTGTGCTGCCCTGATGGCTTCTCCCAAACATTCACATCCCCAAGCTTTTCAGCTACCTGCAGTTAATCACACAGTTGTTAGAAGGCAGAAGCCCTTTGTCATCAGTGTACTGGTGTATAGTCTACAAGACCCACCAGCTAGCTAACTGTCAGCTAAAGACTCATTCAATACTGCTCTTGGCCCCATCTCATCTACAACAAGGTTTCCACTACAAACATCTATGTAAATAGTGCTTACCATGGGTATCAGGTTACTTGCCTTTGAAAAGTGCAGCAATTCTGCAGTAATCGTTTGTTTTTAAACTGATTATTTTCTCATTAGTTCATTATCAAAAAATTTTTTTAACAAAAATCAGACAGTCTTTACACTGTTACTAACTATTAAGTAATTCTGAGATATTCCACAGGGAGATGCCAACTAATTTTAGCCTTCTGTTAACGTCCGTTAGAGGACAGCTTTGTCATAATTTCTGTTTCTCGATGCTTTCCTATTTCAGATTAAGGAGTTCATTAACATTCTTTCCAGAAACATTACACTAATTGGCTTATAGGATAAATTCATGGAACTGTCTCCCTTTTTAGTACAATTCATACAGGCCTATTGCACATCTATTTTAATGTGATAAATTAGGCCTGATTTTGACTCTGCTCAAATGAATGAATGTTGAGCACCCATGTGTTCTACTTTTATGGATGTGCTTTTGTATTATTATTTATAGATGAAAAATAAAATGTAGAGCAATTTAAGTAGCAAAAATGTAGAATGTGCAGAAGCACAGGAGTTGCTATGTACAGTAATGGTGCAGAAGCTGGGAACTGTAAAACTGAGCAGCCACTGTTTTCGGAAGGGCAAAATTTACAGCACGACAATTTAAATTGCCAGTATTTATAACAGAAACTGCCAATTTACAATGAGTAAAGGCTGATTCAGAAACACAAGAGAAATCTGACATCAGGATGTAACCTTTATTATGTGCTGAGATTTTGAATATATATCATGGCAATCCTTCATGACATGGGAAACAGTAAGCTAGGGGAATATTATTATTCTCCAAAACTGCTTTTGTGTCACTGTTTTTCTCCAATTTCTATTCCAATGCTTATGCCTTCCTCTCTCTTCTGTTTCATTTTGAATACTCTTTTCCCTTTTCTTTGTTTGGTGTATTATATTCTCTATCTTCTGGAGGAGACAAATACCCCATCAATGTGGAATTGAACGATACCATGACACTATTCTGGGAAGAACTCTGATTCTTTGGTAACAGTATTTGCACGTCTGAGTAATCACCTTTAACCTTTCTCTCTTTTCCTGTTTTGTAACCAATGAGCTACACATTCTGCTAATTGTTCCCTCATTCAACATATTCTGGCCTTAGCTGAGAGTCTACTATGCAGTGGCTTACTGAAGACGTTTTGAAAATCCAAATGTAATATATCCACTATGCTGCCATTTTGACTCCCTTTGGAAAATCAGCTGACAACTATTATAATTTTATGTTTTCTGTTTCTCGGTGCTTTTCTATTTCAAATTAAGAATTTCATTATCATTCTTTCCAACAATATTACACTAATTGGTTTACAATTCCTTGAATTTTTTCTAGCTCCCTTTTGAAAACAAAGGAATTGAATTAGTTGTCTACCAGCCCTCCCATACTTTTCCAATTTATTTCTCCATGTACAATGCTTGTAATAGTGTGATAGACGCAGAATGCACTGTCTCTGCCCTAACTTCTAATTTGCACAGACGCAATCCATTATGCAATCTATTTGATCAATTTTTCTTTCTATCTACATTGAATTAGAAAGGAATGGGAACTTCTCATCTGTATTGCACTTACTTTATGTTTCTTTCTATGACTGCCCAGGTCTCAATCTCTCTTTAAACACTGCCTCGTTGACTAGAAACTCCACCTTAGGTGCAAAACATTGAATTAAAGATTTTTAACTAAGAAATACTTCCCAACAGATGAATTTGTCTAAAACAATGAGAAAAGAACACATTGGGCTAAACCTAACCAGATATAAGCTCTGGTTAGGTTTAGCCCAATGTGTTCTTTTCTCAATGTAGCTTTCTCTACATTGGGGAAACCAAGCGGAGGCTTGGGGACCGCTTTGCAGAACACCTCCGCTCAGTTCGCAACAAACAACTGCACCTCCCAGTCGCAAACCATTTCCACTCCCCCTCCCATTCTCTTGATGACATGTCCATCATGGGCCTCCTGCACTGCCACAATGATGCCACCCGAAGGTTGCAGGAACAGCAACTCATATTCCGCCTGGGAACCCTGCAGCCATATGGTATCAATGTGGACTTCACCAGTTTCAAAATCTCCCCTTCCCCCACTGCATCCCTAAACCAGCCCAGTTCATCCCCTCCCCCCACTGCACCACACAACCAGCCCAGCTCTTCCCCCCCACCCACTGCATCCCAAAACCAATCCAGCCTGTCTCTGCCTCCCTGACCGGTTCTTCCTCTCATCCATCCCTTCCTCCCACCCCAAGCCGCACCCCCAGCTACCTACTAACCTCATCCCACCTCCTTGACCTGTCCGTCTTCCCTGGACTGACCTATCCCCTCCCTACCTCCCCACCTACACCCTCTCCACCTATCTTCTTTACTCTCCATCTTCGGTCCGCCTCCCCCTCTCTCCCTATTTATTCCAGTTCCCTCCCCCCATCCCCCTCTCTGATGAAGGGTCCAGGCCCGAAACGTCAGCTTTTGTGCTCCTGAGATGCTGCTTGGCCTGCTGTGTTCATCCAGCCTCACATTTTATTATCTCAGATATAAGCTCTGTCAATTTTGGTAAGTTTTATGGAGAGTTTTTTATGCTACTCTCTGGAACTTAGCTTGTCACCAAAATGAAGTCCCAGAGGCCAAGTGCTGAGCTCGTCACTGTTCTAATATCTTTTATTGTTGGGAATTGATGCAATCTAGTTTCTATCTGTTGAGTGGGGAATGGGCACTTCCATTATCAATGACGACAGATTTGATAATAATAGCATGCTAATGATTAAAATAAAGTGTAATTGCTCACGAAAGAGGTTTTTATCTCATTGTTCAACACTTGGTTGGAGAATCAGACTTTTCATTGTCAATGTTGAGATTCTCATTTCTGCTGATATCAACCCATTTTCCCAGTTGACAAGAGAAATGACTGTGCCAAACATGCTACAAAGATAAGAAAATAATTTCTTAGTATGAATTAAGCAATGTTATACATCCTGAGAAATTCCCTGCACATGCTCAGATGACATATTTTAAATTCATTTCTAGATTCACAGCTGTAAGCTATTTTGAAATTCATTCAGGATAGTTTTCAAACAGTATTCCCTGAAATGTATGGGTAGGTTGAATTTGGGGGGGAAGATGAATTTCTGCCTGCCCACTGGCTCTGTTAGAAAGCCAGAGTCAGGATGTGATGGACACCTACTCCATTTCAAATGCAAGTGATGAGTTTGCCCAACACATGTGAAACAAGCTGGCTGTGGTAACGTTGCGTCTCTGGTGGAAATGTGGAGCTCCAGAGCCTTCTGAAAGAGAAAAAAACATCTTGAATTATTGTTGCCTTCTTTGCTGGATTTGGTAATGTAGAGTAATCACTCATGCAATCAATTACATTGCATTCTCAGCCCCTACGTCCTAACAATTAACAGACTCAAGAGTTCTGAAGAATCATGCTGGAAATGAAATGATAACTGTTTCTCTCTCAGCAGATTTGTTGAGCTTCTGCAACATTTTGTATTTTTGGTTCAGATTCCTAAAAATGCAGTATTTGCTTTTACAGGGCTCAAGATACTCGGTTACAAATCTCTCCAGCAGCTCATGCTGTTAAGGAAAAACTGAAGGAATGACAACTTTACATTTCAGCAATGACAATGTCTCATCCTTTATGTCAAAATAAAATTGTTCATGGAGCCTCTGGTCAGATAACCAGCACATTTTTGCAAGGCTTTGTAATGCACTTTGCTTGCAGGTCAACTCAGTTCAATCTTGCAAAATTCATTCTCTAGAGACTATCTGATAGAATGGTGAACCTTAGAAGTTCAGCTTGAGTTCACTTTATGAAAAAGTATACAACCCATTTAACTTCCTAATTCATTGCTGGTTAATTTTATGTAATTCCTCTGAACCAACATTTGCTGGTATCTCAATTTTTCTACAAGTATTTGAATGTTCCGATCTTCTTATCAAATTGAACAACCTCACATTTCTTCATGTTAATTCCGTTCACTGACACTGCTTTTAACCTGCCCATCTTTTTGCAACCTGCTATCAGCTTTCTCTCTCCATTTTGTATCATCAGCAAACGAGGATAATTACACTTGGCTCTCCCAGATAAGTCAATAATATGGATTGCAGATGCCTTATGTCAAGTACTGATCCTTGCAACTTGTTCATCCATATATGACATATTTTCGGGTAGGAAGGATCAAGCTTGGGTAATTGCAACAAGCCAGGCCTTAGGCTCAATACAGAACAACAAAAAAAAATGTGAAAAATGAAGGTCAGAGAATGGCAGGAAGGGACAGAAAAGAGGAAATCTAAGAACATATCAGCAGTAAAAACTAGATGATATGAACAGAACAAAAATTACTCAAAACCCTGTATCTGAAAACACAAGTGGAATAGCCATTGAGGAGAGGTGACTGCAGGATAACTAAAATTGTATTCTGAATATTGAGGGATATGACACTCAAGTAGAATGGGAAGCTAGGTAAAGACAAATAGTACTTCACATCAAAGATAACATTGGTATAATAATTACAGATTTTTCTTTTGTTTATGAAATCAAAGCATAGAACTTGTTTGGGTAGAGATGGGGAATAGTAGGGGTACGGAGTCACTTGTAGAATTGATGCATAGGCTCACAAACAGTAGATAGAATGTAAGACAAATCATACATGAAAAAATACTGGGTACATCTAATAAAGGGATGACAATAATTACAGATGATTTTGATCTAAATATAAACTGGAAAAATCAGATTGGTAATCATAGCCTCAATGAGAAGTTCATAGTATGCTTTTCAGATAATTTCTTTGAGCAGCAAATTCAGGAACCAACCAGAGAACAAGCTATACTAAACATTGCATTGTTTTATGTAATCTGACAGGACGAATGAATTACCTCAGAGTGGAGGCTCCTCCCAGTTACAACGGTCATGATATAATCAAATGTTACATTCAGTTTGAAAGGTTGGAGAGTGGGTCTAAGATTAGAATTTTGAATTGTAAACAAATGTCAATGAGGACATAAGAGCTAATCTCACTCATAGTTCAGTTAAGGACCAGTGACAGACATTTAAAATTATATTTGTGAATATTCAAAATAAGTCAATTTGTACAATAAATAAATGTCCCAAGGGGAGATCCCGTCATTTGTGGTTAACTAAAGATAACTAGGAGTATCAAACTTAAAGAACAAGCATGTCATTATGCAAAAGTAAGTGGAATGTCTGATGACATTAATCAGGACAAATATTATACAAAGACTAAGAGGAAGCAAGTTAGACATATAAAACCAGACTGCAAAAGTTTTATAGGTATCTAAAAAGGAAAATAAAAGTTAAACAAGCATTGGTCCTGTAGAGAGTGGGAATGGGAGCTAAATGTAGATAATAAAATGAATGGTGGATGTAATAAATAAATAGTTTGCTTCCATCTTCACTATAGAGGACATGTAAAGCAGGATGTTGAAGGAAAAGAGTAGATTGATAAAATTATAATTACTTGGAAAGTGATACTAAACAAACTGAAAGAACTATAGGTTTTCAAGTCTCTGTGTACTGATGGTTTCATCCAATGGTCTTGAAAGCAATCACTAATGACAGAGAGATATGTTAGTGTTAATTTTCAAAGACTAATTTGATTGTGGAAATCTTCTTTCTGACCAGATTTATTGTTTTTAGTTGGTAAGGTTGTCAATAGCAAGAGAACTCAGCCATGTGGAAAGCAATATATGAGAAATCAGTGACTTTCCAATGTCCACGGTGACCAGGAAGTGTCTTCAGCTGCAGCTCCTGATAGACCGCATGGAGCAGATGGACTTACTGTGGAGTATCTTGGATAGGATACCAGACTTAGTGAGCTGGTCACAACACCAGTAGGGGCCACACAGGCAGAGAAACATTGGGTGACAACAAAGAAGACTAGTAGGCATAGGCAGGTAGTGCAGGAGTCCCCTGTGGCCATTACCCTTGCACACAGATATACTATGTTAGATATTGTTGAGGGGAATGACCTCAGACAAAACAGAAACAGAAATGTTTGCGGCTCTACTCTTGGCTTTCCTGCACAACAATAGAGGAAAGTGACTTGGATACTTTAGTGATATGAGACTCAATTGTAAGGGGAACTGACAAGCAGGTCTGTGGCCATAAATGAGACTTCCGAATTATATGTTGCTTCACTGATCACAGATTGCTGTGGGACATTCTGAAGATGAAGGGTGAATAGCCCACAATTGTTGTACACCTTGGTACCAGTAAGCTGGCCAAAATAAGGACATGAAGTCCTGCACAAGAAATTAGAGAGTTAGGTTGTAGATTTAATGGAGGACTATTAAAGTTGTAATCTCTGGATTACTTCCAGCGTTATGTGCTCCTGAATAGGAATAGGAAAAGGAAAATAGGCCAGATGAGGATGTGGCTGAAGGAATGGTATAAGGGGGTGAGGTCATTTAGACAGTTTCTAGAGTAGTTGGGGACCTGTACAAGCTGAACATGTTGCACCTGAAGCAGAATAGGTCCAATATTGTTCCTGAGAGGTTTGCTGTTGCTGTTGGGGAAGTTTTATACCAATTTGGCAGGGGAAGAGTGAACAGAGTAGATTGAAATTCAAGAGCAATGTTCAATCAGATGATGAAGAAATACTGAGACAATTCAGCAAGTGGAGAAGACATGGAGGTGATCTGAGAGGATGAGAAAACTAAGTTGTATCTATTTTAATGTAAGTAAACTGACTGATAAGGCAGATGAACATAGCCTGTTGATTAGCAAGTTCGAATATGATTATTGCAATCATTGAGACATGGTTGAAGGAAGGGGAGGACGGGCAGCTCAACATTTCAGGGTTTAGAAATTTCAGGCATGTTGGGGGAATGTACGAGAAATGGGGTATTGCATTAGACAAAGGAGACCATCACTGCAGTAATGAGGGAGGATATCTTAGAAGGCTCTTCAAATGAGGCAATTTGTGTTGAGTTTAAAAACAAAACAAAAATCATTTTCTTGAAATTATACTACAAGCTCCTCAACAGCTAGAAGAAGATAAAGAAGCAGATATGTAAGTAAATCACAGAAAGGAGATATTTTAGAGTTGTAGGGGATTTCAACTTTGCTAAGATTACCTGGGATCACCATAGTGTGAAAGAATTAGACGGATGGAATTTCTGAAGTGCACCCAAGAGACGGATGGAATTTCTGAAGTGCACCCAAGAGAGCCTCTTATGCCAGTATGTAGACAGGTGAGGCAGTGCTAGGCCTAATCTTCAGGAATGAAGCCAGTCAACTAGTTGAAGTTTTAGTGGGTGAATATATTGGGGATAGTGACCATAACTCTAAGTTTCATAGTCATTCTGGAAAGGGATAAACGTAGTGTATGTGTTAAGTGTCTAAACTGGGGGAAGGTCAATTTCAATATCATTAGACAAGATCTGGCAAACACAGGCTGGGAGCAGTTACTTGCAGCTAAGTCTATATTTGGAGAGCGGAAGTCTTTTAAAAGTAGTACAGTGAAGGTTCAGGGCCAGTGTGTTCCTCTAAGAGTGAAGGGCAAGGGCAGCATGTCCCAGGAACCCTGGTTGTCAATGGATATTGAGAGTTTCATAAAGAGAAAGTAACATATTTCAGATACAGCAGTTAAAAGCGGGGTATGCCCTTCTAAAACTTAGAGAGTGTAGGGTTTACGGAAAAAGAAACAAGAGGGCAAAGATGAGCCACAAAATATCTTTGGCAGATTTTTTGTTTTATTCATTCACAGGATGAGGGTGTCTCTGGCTAGGCAGCATTTATTGTCCATCCCTAATTACCCAGAGGGCAGTTAAGAGTCAACCACATTGCTGTGGGTCTGGAGCCACATGTTGGCCAGACCAGGTAAGCATGGCAGTTTCCGTCCCTAAAGGACATTAGTGAACCAAATTTTTTTTTCCCAACAATTGACAATGGATTCACAGCCATCATTTGAGACCTAACCCTAGGTAGTGTTAAGGAAAACAAGAAATTTTATAAGTATATTAAGAGCAAGGGGCCTATTCAAGACCAAACTGGCTAAATGTATGTGGCGCCAGAGGATATGGGAGAAATCTGAAATGAATATTTCTCAACTGCATTCACAAAGGAGCAAAATATTGTAGTTCAATATTTCAGTTTAGATGGAGAGGCTCTAGAGCATTTTAAGATTAATAATAGGAGGCATTAGAAGTGTTTTATTGGGCCTAAAGATGGGCCTGATGAAATGTATCCCAAGCTATGGGAGGGGGTATATTGTGAGAATCTTTTCCCCATGTAGACATGTCTAAGACCAGAGGGCAAAGGTTTAACATGCTGCCTGAGACGGTGGTGGAAGCAGGTACTGTCACAACATTTAAGAAGCATCTGGGTGAGTACGTAAAATGCGAATGCAGTAGGTTATGGAGCACATGCAGGTAAATGGAATTAATATTGTTTGGTGTTTGAACTGCTGAAGCACTGTATGTATGTGATTCTAACTCTATGACTAGAAAGTAACAAAAAATCTCTTTATTAAAGAAAGAGGGAGGCAGGAAAAAAAGTCTAGATTTATGACTATAATGTTAAAATGTTCATTGAGGAGGATGTAACTGAAAATCAGAAATGGGTCAGCATAGTTGTGAGCAAAGGGAAATCCTGATCAATCAATTTATTGCAACTCCTTGAAGGATTAATAACCTCTGGATACAGGAACTGCAACTTAGTTCAGGATATAATTTCATTGAAGGCAGTTCAAAGATTCACTAGATTCCAGAGATGAAAAGCTTGTTTTATGAGAATAGACTGTGCAGTTAACACTAGCATTTACAAGAATGGGAAGTTATCTATTTGAGGTATATATCAAGGGAAATAAGAAAGTAATGGAGCTGATATTTTTCCTTATGTTGTAACCTAGAAGGAGAGGTCATTGTTTTAGGCAAGGGTAGTAGAATTAAAATCAGATGAGGAGAAATTACTTCACTCAAAAGGTGGTGAGTCAGTGGAATTCACTACCCCAGAGTATGGTGGATGCTGTGACAATGAATAGTTTTGTAAAAGAGATATTGGCAAGTACTTAATTAGTCATAGGTTAAAGGGTTCCGGGGCGGGGGGGGGGGGGGGGGTAGGCAGGAAAGTGGAGTCAAGGCAGAGATGAGATCATCCATGGTTGTATTAAATAATGAAGCAGGCTAGGACGGCTAAATTGCCTACTTCTGCTCTTAGTTCTTAAATCCTTATTTAGGGAAGTAGTGGGGGGGGCTAGCTTCAGAAGGCATTTGAGAAGATGCTTATTGCACTAAGTATTAGCTCATAGTGTAGGGGCTAACATACAATCATTGAAAGAAGATTGGCAGAGAATCTGCTTGAATTATTCTTTTCAGGTGACAGCATATGACAAGTGGGGTGCCACAGGGATTTGTGCTTAACCCCTAATTAATTATATCAATGAGAGGATTGAAGGAATTGAGGTTAAATTTGCAGTTGACACAATATGACCATAAGATCATAAGATGCAGAACCAGACATAGCCCATTTGACCCATAGAGCCTGCTCTGCCATTCAATGCAATTGTGGCTGATCAGATAATCCTCAACTTGACCTTCCTGACTTAACTACATTACCCTTGATTCCCTTACTGATTAAAAATCTGTCTCTGTCTTGAATATACTTGATGACACAGCTTTAATAGCCCTCTGTGGTTTTTAAAAAAAATCTACAGACTCACTACCCTGAGAGGAAAAAAAAGTGCTCAATACTACCTTAAATGTGTGAACCCTTACTCTGAGATGATGGTCTCTGGTCCTGGATTCTTCCCACAACAGGAAGCAACATCTCAGCAACTACATGTTAAGTACCTTAAGACTTTTACACATTTCATATCTCTTCTGAACTCCAATAAGTACAAATCAACATACTCAATCCCTCCTCGTCAGAAAAATCACTCCAGAAGCAACCTACTGAACCTTCTCCGAACTGTCCCCAGTGCCAGTACATCAAAAGTTAGAGAAGGAGACAAACATTATTCACAAGCTGATTGGTGCCCTATATAATCTTAACAAGACTTTCCTTTGTTAGAATTAATTTCCTTTGCAGTAAAAGCCATCCCTATTATTTACTGAACTAATATGGTAACTTTTTGCGATTCACACATGAGGACTCCTACTTGGGGTGACACGGTGGTTAGCACTGCAGGCTCCCAGCACCAGGGACCTTGGTTCAATTCCAGCCTCGGATGACTGTCTGTGTGGAGTTTGCACATTTTCCCCATGTCTGCGTGGTTTTCCTTCGGGTGCTCTGGTTTCCTCCCACAATCCAAAGATGTGTCGACTAGGTGGATCAGCCATGCTAAATTGCCTATAGTGTTCAGGAGTGTGTGGGTTATAGGGGGATGGGTCTGGGTGGGATGCTTCAAGGGACAGTGTGGACTTGTTGGGCTGAAGGGCCCGTTTCCACACTGCGGGTAATCTAATGTAATCCTAAATCCCTTTGTTTTGCAGCATTCTGCAGTCTTTCCCAATGTAAACAATATTCAGGTCTTCTATTCTTCCTACCAAATGGCACAATCTCACTTTTTCCCACATGATATTTCATCTGCAAAGATTTTGTCTATTCATTTGAACTGTCCAGATCCCTCTGAAAATGTTTTGTTTTTTCCTCAATTTGTCTTCACACATACTTTTGTATTATTTGCAAACTTGGTGATAGTACTTTTAATTCTGTCATCAAATACATTAATATATGTTGTGAACAGTTTGGGGGCCCAGTACTAAGCCTTTTGATACCATAAATCATAGGTTGCCACACTGAAAATACTATCTTTTTTGCAACTTTCTGCCTTCTTTACTATTCATTTTAATATATAACCTTCAATGACATGGGGTTTTATATTATTTACTTGTTTAACATGTGGTATCTTACCAAACACCTTTTGAAAATCCAAATATATTACAGTCACTGACTATGCGTGGCACAGTGGTTAGCCCCACTACCCCAAAGTGCCAGGGACCTAGGTTTGATTCTTGCCTTGGGCAACTGTCTGTTTGGAGTTTTTCTCCCTGTGTCTGTGTGGGTTTCCTCCAAGTGTTCAGATTTCATTCCACAGTCCAAAGATGTGCTGGTAGTGTGGATTGATCATGCCAAATTGCCCATACCTTTGCAAGTTAGGTGGATTAGCCACAGGGAAATGTGGGATTAAGGGAGTAGGGGATGGGTCAGAGGGTTGGTGTGGACTCAATGAGCCACATGGCCTGTTTCCAGAGTGATGACTCTGCTTTATCTATCCCTCTTATTACTTTCTCAAAAAATTCTAGGTAAATTTATCAGGCATGATCTCTCCTTCATGAAACCAGGCTGACTCTGCTAAATTATGTTATGTATTTTTAAATGCTCTGATATTCCGTCCTACATCATGGCCTCTAGCATTGTCATAACAACACGCAGTAAGCTAAATAGCCCACAAACAACTGTGTTTTTGTCTACTTCCTTTTTCTTAAAATAATGGTGTTGCATTGACAGTTTCCTCATCCTGTGGGACTTTCCTGAATCTAAGTATTCCTGGAAAGTTACTAACAATGCATCCACTATTTCTATAACAAGTCCTTTAAAAACCTATGATACAACTCATCAGGCTCCATGGACCGAGATAATGGGAACTGCAGATGCTGGAGAATCCAAGATAACAAAGTGTGGAGCTGGATGAACACACCAGGCCAAGCAGCATTCCATGGACATATATTTCGTCCTATCAGTTTCCCTAGTACTGTGCTTTTTTCTCTGGCCATTGTTATGTTTAGTTCCTCCTCACTTTAGTGGCTTGATTATTTAATATTTTACAATGCTGTTAGTGTCCTGTCCTAAGAAGAGTGATGCAATGATATTTTTCCAATTACTACGCTATTTCCTGGTTTCTCCATTATTATTTCGCCATTTTCATTCTCCAAAAAGCTTATGTTCACTTTGGCCACTCACTTGTCGAAATTTAAAAATGATATTACTGTCCATGTATATATATATTATTTTCTGGATTGTTCTTTGCTTATCTTCTCCCTCTTTGTTTTTATTTTTGTTAGCTTTTGATTTTTTTCTTGATCTTTAATTTTCACAACATTATATTTTTGTCTTTTAAGTGATACTTCCTTGGCTAAACCCATCATTATATCCTTCTTCCTCACTGAGATATAGCTTGATTGAGAATCACGATCTGTTTTCTTAAACATCTGACATTTTTCCTCAACATCCTCTTCTGCTAAACATCTTTCCTTTATCTACTCCAACCAACTCTGATTTCATTCTTATGTAACTACCCTTATTTAAGTTTAGCACTGTTTTATTTTCTGACCCAATGTTCTCACTCTCACATTAAATGTGAAATTTACCATGTGTAGTCACTGTTCACAGTGAAATTATTAAACCTGGCTTATGACATATTACCAGATTCTAAAAGAAATCTGATCACTACTTGGTCCATCATATTCTGTTCCTGAAAACTATTTTGGATACATCTTATGAATTATTCCTCATGGCTACATTAGCCAATTTCCCCAATCTATTTGAAAATTAAAGTCATCCATGATTAATATGCTGCCTTTTCTGCATATCCTCATTACCTCATGATGTATCTTCTGTCCTATGGAACTACTACTGTGAGGGTCATTGCAGTCTACTCTGATTAATGTCATCTTCCATGTATTATTTTGTGTCACCACCTATTTAGATTCTATATCATTCTATCCAAGATCATGTTGTGTTGTGGCAGATATTCCATTGTATACTAACAAAGCAGTTCCAACTCTCTTCCTCTTCCTGTCTGCCACACACCCCCGAATATTTAGTTCCCAGCTTAAATCTCCTTGTGACCATGTCTCCGTAATGACCATAAAATCAAACTAATTGGCCTCTATTTATGCTCTTTATTCATTCATTTTGTACTGAATAGTACACATGTTAATGTACAGAGCCATTAACTTTATCTTTCTTTTAACCATTTCCTCCCCACACCCCTCTTGCCTATTTGTTGCTTTTTGTATATTTTTATACTGTCCATTCAATAAAAATTTGGAATTAAAAGTTTAATGATGACCATGAATCCTTTGTTCATTATTGGAAAATCCCACATTTTTCACAAACGTTCTTCAGAAAGGAAACTGCTATCCTCACCTGGTCTGGCTTACACATGACTCCAGATTCACAGCAACATGGCTGACACTTAACAACTCTCTGGGGAATTAGGGGTCAGCAATAAACATTGGCCTAACCGGTGATACCCTCATCCTGTGAATGAATACATTTTAAAACAAAAACTGGTCACAATTCCCTTCTCCCACAATACTGATGTCAGCACCCCATGAAATAAAGCCAATTTTAACCATGCTAGCCTTTAAGCTTTTAAGTTCTTTAAGATTATTTACCTCATGTCAGTTTGCTCATGCCTTTGGTACTAATCCTGAAATTATTTACTTCAAGGTTCTGCAGTTTAGTCTAGTAGCTAACTGTTCTCAAAAAAAAACTTCTTTCCAGTCTTATTAATGTTGTTCACACCAATGTAGGCAGTGACAGCTGATTTCTCTCAATCCAATTCCTCTCCAGCCCTGAAACAATATCCATAACACTGGCACCAGGCAGACAACATATCTTTAAGAACTCATGTCCATGGCTGCAGAAAACAGTATCCTTCTCACCATTCACCTGCTTCATTTGGGAGACAAAAACAAACCTGTCTTGTTTCCTCCACTTAACTCCTTGAAATGCTTAACTCTAACATTGTATTGCAAGTTGCACTAATGTGGCTGGTTATATATACTCCAAATACAAAAGCACTATCTGAGACAATTAATGAGGATTAATTTCAGCTGGTTTGTAATTAGGCTTCTCTTTCAATGCAACCCTTGAAAGAAATCTGCTCAGTGCTGAAAATTACAGAATTTTAACTTGAATGTTATTACAAATTACAGGAAAGATTTTATTAGATTTGCACAAGACACTTTCTTCCCCAGAAATGCACAAAACCAGCTAAGGTTGAACTGAATTTGCTCCCTGAATTTAACTGCTATGAAAATGTGAAGGATAACTCATTTAATGAAGATCCAGTTTCAACCATTAAAATAACAAAGTCCATCATGGAGATGACATAACAAGAATGCAGACTGATATAAATACATTAAGAGAGTGGACAAAAATAAGGCAGATGGAGAATAATGTGAGAAAATACGAAGTTATTCACCATAGCATGAAGAATTCTAAAAGTTCAGATTGAGATTCATGGATTTGAACTGACAAGGTTATGCCTTTAATAGAAACAAAATCATAGACTGTAAGAGCAACACTTATAAAGGCAATCTCAAGATAGCTTCTTTACTGAGACGCAAAATGAAAAGAATGTGGATAACACAATCTTACCAAACAATGCAGAACACAGAATAAAATCAGCCCCTAAAGCAGTCAGAAAGGGCATAGAAGAAAAGCTGAGAAGAAAAGAAACAACCAAACAAGTAGAAAAGGGAGCCTGCTGCAAGTTAAAAAAACAGTTGGCCTTCATCTGTGTCAGTTTTGGAAAGGACTGCTACTCGTGAGTCAGCCTCTATAGCCTCACAAATGATGTGCAATCCATAAAAGACTAACAGCCCTGATGCAGTCTCATGCGAGAAGGACAGATCCTACAAGATGTGTTTTCTGAATGGAAGAAGTAAAAATATCGTAGAAAATATAATTAAATTAAGCAACGCAGAACACACAACAGTGATGTGTCATTGAATTTATTATAATATCAGAACTTATACTCTCATAAATGCATCAGGGATGTGAGCGAACAGGACACTAAAACACATTGGAAAGTTGCGATCATCTAGTAGCATCCATTGTTCCAGTGCCCCTGTAGATTCAATTTGTTAGAGCTCCAACTGATTCTGAATTTGCACAACTAGTCCCATTGGGTCTTCAGAGCCATCCATTTTTTGTCATCACACGCCATGTATCTGTCTGATTAACTGCAACTGCAGCACATAGCTTTTGCAAGTTTCAATCGCTTCTTGTGACAATTCAAGGTAAAATTTCAAAACAAGGCATTTTTAAAATCCAAATAAAGTACAGGAAAGAAGTTCATATTGTCGATACTTTGAGTCTCGGAGTTGGGATGTCATGTTGAGATCATACAGAATGTTGATGAGGTCTCTTCTGAAATATTGTGTGCAGTTTTGGTTGCCCTGTTATAAGGAAGATTTTATTAATCTAGAGAAGATTCAGTAAAAAATTAACAGGATGTTGCCAGGAGTGGAGGATTTAAGTTATAAAAGTGGTCTCGATAAACTGGGATTGTTTTCGCTGGCGTGTAAGAGATTGAGGGGTGCCCTTACAGGGGTTTTCAATATCATGAGGGGTGAATAGCAAATGTCTTTTCCCTAGGTGGGGGAGTTCAAAACAAGGGACATATTTTTAAGATGAGAGGAAGAAGATGTTGGAAAGGACATGAGGACCATTTTTTTTTACCAGTGTTTCATGTGTGGAATAAACTGCCAGAGGAAATGTTGGATGCAGACACAGTTTCAATGTTTAAAAGACATTTGGACAAGTACATGAATAGGAAAGGATTGAAAGGAAATAGGTCAAATGCAGGCGAATTGGACTAGTTTAGTTTGGGCATATGATCAGTGTGGGCAAGTTGGACCAAAGCGTCTGTTTCCATGTATAACTCTGACAGTATGATACTACTTTTCTGTTGTAAATTCAATATTAGAATTCTGAATTTAACATTGCAATCCTTCCAACCTACTCTAGTCATGTTGGACACCAGACCAGGATTTTTTCTGTAGCAGCAGGTGTCTCTATTAAGGCCCAAAATGGATATGTCATTGTTCTGCCAGACAATGGAAATTGTTGTTATATTTTTTATGGATGGCTGATGATCTATTAAGGAGAGTGGTCCATCCCAGTGACAGGACGAGCAGCTCACCAGTCTGTACAACGTCAGCGTGGTATATACAGCAAATACTGTGTGGTAGCCGCTGCTAGGGGTCCTCCTGATGGAAGTGGGCAGCTGATATGCATATGCCCTCCTAACCTGGGAAAGTGGATCTGGGGCTGGCACGGCCAGTCGGGTGGATCAATGAGATATTTGAGTGCAAGAGGTGCCACTGTCACAGGGCAAGCATTAATTGCAACTTTATGAGTATGTGAGCATGGAGTCTCTAAAAAGGAGCCCATCTCACCTCCAACCCTGGGATTTGGATCCCTCAGGGAGAACCTGCCAATATTTGAATGGTACCCTGTCCTTGGTGTAAAGGGAGCCCATTTCCACTCATCTGTCATTTGTAAAATACCAGTGGAGGTGGACTGGTCATTTGTTGCCCTTTTAAGTGACGTTGTCAGGTTCTGGATGGGCTGCGTGCCACATTTCCCAATGTTGACAGAATGGCATGGTGGCAGGAATTTATCAGGCACATCAGTTCACATCTGGCTACATGATTTTGCCAATCTGTCCACCTCTTATTAGTCCACAAAGGCCGCGTGAAAGTCTGGCCGATGTATTTGGGTCATCCAGCATGACATCTTGCCCTTACGAAGCAGAGTCTTCTGACAGTCGTATCCCAAATGCAAAACAGGAATAAAAGAGGAAAAAGGTTGAAAGTGTTTCTCCACAGTTCTATGGGACCTAATTAGTGACCATAAAATGGCCAAGCAAACTTTCAGTTTTTCTTTTCATTTTTGTCAGATAAGGAGAAGAGGATATAAAGCTCTGGGCTCATACAAAACTGCAGCCCACCGCTGGTACATTGGAGACTGCATGGAGCATCTCCACAGCAGTGGTTCAAACTGCTGAACTGCATTCCATAGGAGCCAACTGTTTGCCTGCCTTCCCAATTCCTGAGCTGCACTGGGAGACTTAAATCATTCTCTAAGTTTGCTGCAAGAGTAGAAATGAGATCTGGACTTCAATGTGACACAAATCATAACTGGCACGAATGACTGCAGCAATTTCCAGGTATTCCTTCCCTTGTAGTGTCAACAATATCATTGCCACGCTGAAGATTTTTTTTTACATACACAGAACTTTAGCCTTTGTTCATTCGTGTCTGACAATACATGTGCTAGTATTAAAGCTATTAATTATGCAGCAGTTCTTCAAAAATGTAGCACTTTTTGTCCCTCATCTCAGCATATATCTTAAATCTTCTCTGACGGCATCCAAAAGCTATACATTGAAGAAACTTTGATTTGTTCACTTTGAACTCTGTTGATACGTTCAAGCCCTGACATGTTTCATCAACATTCAATGGAGAATATTTTTAAACATAAATCTTTTCATGGCGTGTTGCATTATTTATCATTCCTGGACCCTATAAAAGCTAGTTTCTAAAGGTAAGCCTGTCCTTTCCATGAACTGAAACTTAATTTTAATTTTAAATTTGGGAAATGATCAGAGTTAAACGACCAGTTAAATCTTCCCCAGACTGTAAAAAATCTGACAAAAATGTAAGTGACATTGTTCACCCAATATATCCAGACCTGGTCAGAGGCTTGTGTTGAGTACCTCATCTCCTGCCTTCTCATTGTCTGCATACCATCTTCAAAACAAGACAGTGCAATAGAATATTCCCTACTTGCCTTGATCAGTGTACTTCTAACATTTAAGAAGCCTGACAGCATTCAGGTCAAAGTGTCTGATGTGATTGGCACCCCATCCACCTTCAATATTCACTCCCTTCATCACTGAGACACATTGGCCAGTGTGTATCATCTACAAGGTGTACTTCGGCAACTCACCAATGTTCCTTGACAAAACTTTCAAAAATCTTTTACTACCTAAAAAAACAAGGCAGCACATTCGAGGCACATTCACTTCCATGCCACACATCATCCTGATTTGAAAAATATCACCATTTCCTCACCGTTCCTAAGTCCAAATCCTGGAACACGTTCTACAACAGTACTGTGGCTGTGCACCAGCAGTTTCTCAATGGCATTTAAGTGTAGGCATTAAATATTGGCCTAGCCTGCAACAGCACAACCCATGAACAAATTTTAGAAAAGCCTACATATATTTCCCTCCCCAACCCTATCTGCCTTCTATAGGGATCACTCTCTCCGTGACTCCCTTGTCCACTCCACACTCCCCGCTAGCCTCACCACCCCTGGCACCTATCCCTGAAACTGTAGGAAGTGCTACACCTGCCCTTACACCTACCTCACCTTACATCCATCCAAGGAACCAAAAAAATCTCCACATCAGAGGTTCACCTGCACATCCATCAACGTGGTCTACTGCATCTGCTGCTCCCAATGTGGCCTCCTCTACATAGGTGAGGCCAAGCAGAGGCTCAGAGACCGCTTTGCAGAGAATCTGCGCTCTGTTCATAACAAATGACAACGCCTTCCAGTCGGGAACCACTTCAACTCCCCCTCTCACTCCCTGGACAATGTGTCCATCCTTGGCCTCCTCCAGTGTCATAATGATGCCACCCGGAAACTGGAGGAGCAGCAACTCATATTCCACCTTGGGAGCTACAACCCAATGGTCTCAATCTGGACTTTACTAGTTTCAAAATCTCCCCAATCCCCGGCCTCATCTCATGACCAACCCTCCCTCTCAGCCCTGTCTCCTTGACCTGACAACAACCTGTCCATCTTCTCTCCCACCTATCGATTCCTCCCACCTCACTGGTCAATCCCCAACACTGACTACCTGCACTCACCTATCACCATTCCACCTACCTTCCCCAGCCCCAACCCTCCTCCCTCTATTTATTTCAGAGCTCCCTTCCCCTTCCCCCATTTCTGAAGAGGGGCCCCGAGCTGAAACATCAGTTCTCCTGCTCCTCTGATGTTGCCAGGCCTGCTGTGTTCCTCCAGCTCAATATTGTGTTATCTCTGAGTCCAGCATCGGCAGTTCTTACTATCTCTGATGTAGTTTATCCAACATCTGCATTGTAACAAATAAGCATGAGTTAATGCTACATCGAGATTGCTGTACTTATTTCAGGTCTTATACACCATTTTCCTTGCAGAAAGCAAATGATAGAATGAAAGAGTATTTAATTCATTGAAAATTTTGCACAGATTTTAAATATAGAAAGACAGATGGAATAAGCAGGAATACAAAAAACAAGGGAAATGAAAAGTAAAAGCTTTTTTTAAAGAAAAGTTTAATTGTATTTTGTGGGAAAGAGAGTTTATAATCAGAAATATTCACTTTCAAAGGTTATTTAGAAGAGTACCATAATGTTAGAAATTCACAACATTATGGGATGGCATGCTGGCTCAGTACTCTGGTTTCCTCCCACAGTTCAAAGATGCACAGGTTATATGGACTGGCCATGGTAAGTTGCCCATAGTGTCTAGGGATGTGCAGGGTAGGGTTAGCCATGGGAAATACAGGGTTATGGGGATAGGGTAGGAAGTGTGTCTGGGAGGGGTGGTCTTCGGAGGGTGGGTGTGGACTCAATGGATCGATTGGCCTGCTTAACATATTGTAGGGATTCCACTTTATTTTTGATTCTATTCATAGACTGGAATGCAGAAACCATGCTATTTTCTATTGTGTTTAGTGTGTTTCTAGCCCAAACACATGCCATATCATCTGTCAACACTAAATCTTATGACAAAAAGCCATTTGAGTGAAGCTTCTAGAGAAGCAGGATTACACAGATTCCTAGATAATAGGAACTGCAGATGCTGGAGATTCTGAGATAACAAGGGGTCTAGGCCTGAAACATCAGCCTTCCTGCTCCTCTGATGCTGCTGGGCCTGCTGTGTTCATCCAGCTCTACACCTTGTTTACTCAGATTCCTGATTTCTGCATATAACATGCTTAGATACCAAAGCTGCTGTTAGATTTTCTTCTTAATAATTGCATGTCCTAGTTGCTAATGGTTATTCTTCACACAAAAGTCTAGCCATTTTTCCAATTATTAAAGGTAACTTGTCCAATGTTCAACACTGTCAAAATATACTTCAATGGATTTTGACTAGCCTCCTAAACAATCCATGATGACCATTCAGATCTTAACTAATCAAAAGAAGGCTGTAGCATTAGCCTAGCTATAGTGAATATTAATCTACCTCATTCACTCAATGAGGCATTAAACCTAGCTTAGTATATGTAATAACTGTTTGAGATGTTGAGCACAGCAAATGGCCTGTATCCTGCTCATTGCATGAAGTCCTTTCTTGATGTTTTGAAAAATAAGAAGAACATTTGCATGCAGTTCAAAGTTCACACAAGTAACTTTTTTTTGCATAGTTTATGCTGAGTAGTCTGAAATTTAAGGACCATTCAAATTTCATTCAAGATAATAGGATGTATATTCCATATGTAGCTTAATATCGGCAGACTAACTTGTATTAACAAATACACCCATTTGTATATTGGTGTTGTTCTTAGTAAAGCTAAGGTTCAAATGCAAAGATCAAATCCCGATTTCCCAAGATGTGTCTCTTAAACCATACAAAAACAAATTGCATTTCTGTACCACATTTAATTCATGGAAACGCCTGGAGGCGTGCCACCTGAGTGTTATCAAATAACTTTAAGCACCAAGACAGAGAAGGTGGTATTCAGGCAGATGATCAAATGGTTGGTAAGAGAGAAGAGTTTCAGAGTGTTGTGAAGGAAGGAATAAAGGAGAACTATCTAGGGATAAAATTGCAAAGTTTTTGTTTTATTCATTCAAGGGACAGGGGTGCCACTGGCTAGGTCAGCATTTATTGCTTATTCCTAATTGGCCAGAGGATAGTTAAGAGTCAAACACATCACTGTGGGTCTGGAGGTGTTACATAGAAGCTAGGCCAGGTAAGGATGGCAGTTTCCTTCCTTGAAGGATATCAATGAATCAATGTTTTTACCTCCACCCCCCCGCCCCGCCCAACAATCAGCAATGGTTTCATGGTCATTGTTAGTGTCTTAATTACAGATTTTTAAAAGTTGTATTTAAACCCTACCTTTTGCCATGGCAGGACTTGAACTCAGGTTCCAAGAGCATACTTGCATCTCTGGATTAATAGTTAAGTGCTAATAGAACTAGCCTATTGCCTTCCCTCTAGGTTGTAGGCATCTGAAGGTACATTTGAATGATTGGGGGATGAAAATCAGGGATGAAGCAGAGAATGCTTTATTTCTGGCTGTAAAGAAAGCTATTCCTTAATTAAAAACGTTAACTAAATTGTATTGTAATGTATTACAATTATTATAGGGGATAGAAAACAATCTTGAAGTTTTGTTGTATATGATTGTACAGTTAAATTTAATATTTTCCTTGTTGAAGTTGTTGCATTGGTTTATAACTTTGCTACACTATTTAGATCACTATGTCACTATTATCATAGACAGGATGCTTTTTGATATGCTACTGAACAGCTAAGAGGCCAAACAGATTTTTTTTCCTGAATTGACGCCGTCTGAAGCATTGAGCAAAACTTCAGTTTCAAAGCATGAGTTGCAGGTTCAGTCAAGTTTTTAAAAAAGTAAACCTTTAAACTTCTACTTATGATGTCCAATGAATATAAAATAACTGGGACAGTGAAATATGAAATCACAAACCCATGCAAAAACTGAAATTGCTTAAAAAAAGTTCAGCGGGTCTGGCAGCATCTATATTGAGAATTAATAGTTAACCTTTTGGGTTCACTGACCCTCCCTCAGAACTAAGTTAATATTAGCTCTGATTTCTCTTCACAGAGACCAGAGAATGCTGCCAGACCTGCTGAATTTTTCCAGTATTTTCTGTTTTCATTTCTGATTTGCAGCATCCTTATTTTGTTTGGTATTTTTGAAAAATGAAATTTCCTCTGGCTTTCTACATTCCAATCCATCTGGAGGATGCCTTTGGTGGTACGATCTAATGTAAATATATATTTGAATTAACAAAACAAACTATGATTTTATGGTTAAGTTAATTGTTTCTTGATTAAAAATAAATTATTGTGCAGGCCAGTGAAAATATCTGGAAGGACTGGACCTATTGGAAATTCAAGACGGTTTTTGCCATGTTGTACACGATAACAAAAATGGTATACTTTATGAAGTAAAGTAAAATACATGCCTTAGTACAATGGATTATGTTTATATGAATATTATTTTATTACCTATAGTGATAAGATTATATATGTTTCTGTATGCATTCCAATGCCAGTCTATGATTAAGCTATTCTTATGTTTAACAAACAAAAACAAACAAAGAACTGTGGATAATAAAATGTGAGGCTGGATGAACACAGCAGGCCAAGCAGCATCTCAGGAGCACAAAAGCTGACGTTTCAGGCCTAGACCCTTCATCAGAGCGCCTCTCTGATGAAGGGTCTAGGCCCGAAACATCAGCTTTTGTGCCCCTGAGATGCTGCTTGGCCTGCTGTGTTCATCCAGCCTCACATTTTATTATCTTGGAATTCTCCAGCATGTGCAGTTCCCATTATCAAAGAACTGTGGATACTGGAAATCAGAAACACAAATAAAATTGCTGGAAAATCTCAGCAGATCTGGCAGAATCCCATTGTAAAAAGGGTCAATGTAACCAAATTGTTAACTTTGCTTTCTCTCCACAGTTGCTGCTAGTCTTGTTCAGTTTTCCACCAATTTCTGCTTTTGTTTCTTGTTTATATTTCAACCAATTGAATGTAAATCTAAATTAAAATTATAATTATGAAATATACTTTCCAAGTCGCATTTAGACTAAACCAATTCAAAAGTAATTGTAGAAGGGATCAAATGTAGCTGAAATAATCATTCCTTGCACTGTTTTAGGAAGTCTGCTGTAAAATTGTCCATTTGAGTGGTGAATCATCCAGTGTCCTTGGGCTAGTGAAGCGATCTGTCAACTCAAATTGCTGTCCTTGAACTCTATTCTATAACTTCTGCAAGAGTTACTGTGTGAGAATTGAGCTCCAATTATCTCTGCCTGTGCCACATTGAAGAAAAAAAACTTTGATTTGTTCCCAGAATAAGGCTGTTATTTTTCACAGAGCCATATTGCTGGATTCAACAACCATCACAAATGTTGAATACAGAAAAAATATGATGAAAGGAAACATTTACAGAAATAAAATCAATTACTCGGAAAGTTATAATATCGCCAATAATGAATCTTCTAGCTCTTTACATCTCTGAACATTATATTTGACAATATATTTTAGCCTATTCCACCCCCAGGAAGCACAGGAGAGGGTCAATGGACCAGACAAAGGTGGAGATTAATTGGTGAAAATCTGAAAGCCACCAATAGCATTTGCCTTTATTGTGGCAGACTGCTGTCAGCCGAGTGTCCTGCTCTAAGATGATAAAATCAATGATTTTAGGTTGTTTGTGAGACTTTATTCCTCAGATTTTGACAGCTATTTCAATTTATTAGATGTGAGACAGATTTCTTAGAGCTTAACTAGAAAATGTGAGAGGTATGTATTACCAAACTCAGCAGATGAGTTCTTTATCAGCAACAGCTTGTCGACCCAGAGGACCAGCACATCCCTCCTCAGGAATTCCAAACAAATTTTCCAAAATTTCTCCTCCCTCCACCAATCAGCCCGCCATCACTCCTCTTGTCCCAATATCTCTCCATCAGCCTTCCTTCTTATCCAATGGCTTGTCAGGACCAACTCCAAGAAACCCCAGCTTTAAACATCTACTCATTGGACAGCCACTCAATTTGTATAGCAATTGGTTTAAGGGTAGAAATAGTTAGAGAAGAGGAAAATTTAAGGGTATGTTTTAATCCTTAATAACATGCTGAAGAATTTATGTATTTTTCATGGAGCATATTGTGTTTCTAGAGGTTTCATTAATGTGCCTAATATGGGAATAGAGTAATCCTAAATGAACTAAATTAATAAAATAACATAAAACAGTTATGATTTGATATAAGTTTGATGAAACATTGGAATAAGAAAGACTTCTATATCAACAAAAATAAAATTGAGTATTGCTCAAGAAGATTTCAACTTGAAATCTTCAAGGAAATTTAAAAGTACCAATGTAAATGCAATAAAATATTTATACTGAACGAGAAGAAGTGTTGTTTGTTGACAAGCGGACCAATTGGTAGAGGAGTTATCAATCAGAGTCTACTTGACAACCAATCAGTGCTCTCTTCTCAAATATCAGGCAACACGGTGGCTAGTGGTTAACACTGCAGACTCACAGTGCCAGGGATCCGGGTTCGGTTTCCGCCTCAGGTGACTGTCTGTGTGGAGTTTGCACATTCTCCCCGTGTCTGCGTGGGTTTCCTCTGGGTGCTCCGGCTTCCTCCCACAGTCCAAAGATGTGCAGGCTAGGTGGATTGGCCATGCTAATTGTCCGTCATGTTTCGGGGGATGGGTCTGGGTGGGATGCTTCAAGGGGTGGTGTGGACTTGTTGGGCCGAAGGGCCTGTTTCCACACTGTAGGGAATCTAATCTAATCTAACTATAAACGTAGCTTTCCTTGGCTTTTTTTTTGTGAATTGCTGCCATGTGTGCAAGACAGAAATCTTCAACAAAATTTATCTTCCATTGTTAACAGCAATACTCAAGTTCAAAAATAGCTCATCTCTTACAGCAAACATATATCCCAGTAAGGTAGAAGGAATCTTGGAACGGAATAAACCGATTGTGGTGAACCAAAGGAATTAAGGATAATCCTGTCTCCAAAGAAGGGTGTGTTAGCATTGAAGGAAGGGCGGAGGAAGTTTATAAGAATGAGCTTGGAGGTGACAGACTTATCATATGAAGAGTGGTTAAGATCTCTGGGTCTGTACTCCATGGAGTTTAGAAGGAGGAGGTGGATCTGATTAAAATTTACAGAGTGTTGAAAGGTCTGGATAGAATCGGCTTGGAGAAGATGTTCCCACTAGTAGGAGAGACAAGGACCCAAGGGCACAGCCTCAGAGCGAAGGGATGACCCTTTTGGGCTGAGATGAGGAGGAATTTCTTCAGCCAGAGTGTGATGAATCAATGGAGCTCATTGCTGGAGAGGGCTGTGGTGGCCAAATCATTGAGTGTATTTAAGACAGACATGGGTTCTTGAGTAGTAAGGGGATCAAGGACTACAGGGAGAAGGCAGGAGAATGGGTTGAGAAACATGATCAGATATGATAAATGTTGGAGCAGCCTCAATGGGCCGAATGGCCTAATTTTATGAACTTATGGCCTAAAGAGGTAAAAAATAAGCTTTGTCGGCAAGCTAGCAAGTAGTAAGAGCTCTTATAAACGTAGAAAAAGGAAAAGAGAAGCAAAGGTGGACAGAAACACCTTAGACAATGAGACTTGGGAAATATATAATGAGGAACTAAGAAATGGTGTTGAAGTTGAATGAATGCTTTGCATTGGACTTGTCAATGGAAGATATTAAAAGCATTCCAAAAACACAAAATAATCAATGGGCTAAAGAAGGCAGAAACAAACATAATAACTATCACTGCAGAAGAGTTGCAAGGAAAACTAATGAGACTGAAGGCTGATTAATCTCCTGAAACTTATTGGTTTCATCTTAAGATTTTAATGGATATAGCTACAATGTGGTAATGATCTTCCAAGAGTGCATGGATTCCAGGAAAATCCCAGAGGAGTAGAAAAGTAACATGTTACCCCTATTCAGAAAGGCGGGAAACCAAAAAGAAAACAAATAACTGTATAACTGTAGGCTAATTAGCATAACATCTATCATTAGGGAAATGTTAGACTCCATAATAAACGATTTAATGATAGGCAATTCAGAAATAAATAATGTAATCAAGCAGAGTCAACATGGCTTCTTGAAGGGAAAATTAGGCCTGACAAATTTATTAGGGTACTGTGAGGA
Organism: Stegostoma tigrinum; assembly: GCF_030684315.1. Classification (NCBI taxonomy): domain Eukaryota; kingdom Metazoa; phylum Chordata; class Chondrichthyes; order Orectolobiformes; family Stegostomatidae; genus Stegostoma; species Stegostoma tigrinum. The sequence goes on along the minus strand of NC_081360.1, from coordinate 69,891,158 downwards.
GGTAACAAGCAGGTCAAATAAAGGCAACCTAATCTTTTCCCAATGAAAGATATTAAGCTAATTATCCTATAGTTGAAGCTTAGAAGAATGAGAAGACACCTCATTGAAACATACAAGATTTCTAGAGCGTTTGACAGGGTAGATGATGAAAGATTGTTCTCTGTTTTGGAGAGCCTGGGAAATGATCTCAGAGCAAGAAGTTACACATCTCAGGCAGAAATGAGGTAGAGAAAGAGATGACCTGGGCCTACAGCAGTGACGGGTGTCAGCTCCTTTATGTTTGCAAATATGAAACATCGTGCCTACTTGGGGCACTTTGTAAAATTCGTCGATATATGTTTTACATGTTAAATGGAATGCTGGACGTACATTTGTTTGACACAACATACTCACCTGTATGTAAGACTGTGAGAAGACTCTTGTTTCTCTCAAGTCCACTGTAATGACAAGGAAACTGTTGCCAGTTCCCACTAAGCCACTCCTGAATGCATCCTAACAATAGAAATAACATTCATATTTGCCTAGATGCCTAAAAATACCAGTGATAATGGGAACTGCAGATGCTGGAGAATCCAAGATAATAAAATGTGAGGCTAGATGAACACAGCAGGCCCAGCAGCATCTCAGGAGCACAAAAGCTGACGTTTCTTCAGAGAGGGTCTAGGCCCGAAACGTCAGCTTTTGCGCTCCTGAGATGCTGCTGGGCCTGCTGTGTTCATCCAGCCTCACATTTTATTATCTTGCCTAAAAATACCAATAGGTTTTTGAATTTTCTTCCAATTTTACTCAGGTCCCCACCCACAATTATTTCTTTGATATATCAATGATATCTTCAGTGCTACTTCCTAGTCTCTTTTGGAAATTGGAGAAATGGATGTCTGGCTTTCAATTTCCAGCCCTTTTCCACTTTCACCTGGGCCATCTCTGACTCTTCCCTTTCCTCTCTGGACGTCCCTGTTTCAATTTCTGAGGACAGGCTGTCTATCAATATCCATTACAAACCAACTGACTCCCACAAATAACAAAGTGTGGAGCTGGATGAACACAGCAGGCCAAGCAGCATCTCAGGAGCACAAACGCTGACGTTTCGGGCCTCGACTCTTCATCAGAGAGTTGATCAAGGGTCTATATCCGAAACGTCAGCTTTTGTGCTCCTGACATGCTGCTTGGCCTGCTGTGTTCATCCAGCTCCATACTTTGTTATCTTGGATTCTCCAGCATCTGCAGTTCCCATTATCACTGACTCCCACAAATACCTTGATTACACTTTCTCACACCCTGCTTCCTGGAAGGATTCTATTCTATTCTCTTAGTTTCTCTGTCTCCTTCACAAAAATTCTAATTATGCCACTTTCCACCAGGCTGCCTCCAACATGACTACCTTTTTCCTCAGTTGAGGATTGTCCCTCATTACAGTTGACAGGGCTTTTAGACATGCCCGAACCATCTCCTGCACATTTTTCTCTCATCCTTTCTATTTCTTTACAGAACAATGTTAAGGCTTCCCTAGTCCTTACTTTCTGCCCAACTAATTTCCAAATTCAAAGGTTCATTTCTATCATTCTGCCATTTCTGCTGCCTCCAACTGGATGCCACCGCCAAAAACGTTTTCCCAACTCCTCCACTGTCAATACTTACTCCTTGGCATCTTCTCCATTACTCCTAACAATTGCGCAGCCCCCACCCTACATTTCCATGCAAGTGCAGATAATGTAACATTTGCCCTTTTTACCACCAACATCCCCACTGTCGAAGGCTCCAAATAGATCTTCAGGTGAAACAGCATCTCACTGGTATTTCTTTCAATTTTGGTTTTATGTATTCACTATAGTTTCCTTTACTCCGCAAGTTCAAGTATCGACTCGGTGGCACTGACACTCCAGTTACTTGCCATTTCAATAAACCATCTTGCTCCTGTGCTAATATTTCTGTCTGGGTTCGTTGCAAGATTCCAACAAAGCACTGGACAAGCTCAAGGAATAACACCTCATTTTCTCCTTAGGCACGTTACAGCCTCAAGATTAAATTCTAAAACTTCAGAAACTGACCACATGGGGCTTGCTCCCCTTTTTTCGTACAGTCTCTACTCCCCAGAGCTTTGTATTACTTATACCTTGTCTACTTTGCTTTTTGTAGAAAGGACACATTCAATCCCTTTCGTACCTTAATTTATCTCATTTTACATCACTTTTTTTTCACTTTCACCACCAATAACAAATCTTTTATCTTTTGCACCGGGCACAAAGAGAGCTTACTTCTCTTCCACCTCTTTCAAAAGTATGTAAATAATCATTTTCCAACACATTTCAGTTCTGGAGAAAAATTATTCTGGACATGAAAAATTAAATTTGTTCCACTTTCCACAGATGCTGCCAGATGTACTGAATTTCTCCAGCATTCTATGTGTTTGTTTTCAATGTTTGAAACTTATTTGTCGCATACAAATGAGATCCAAGCCCAGTACTAGAGACAGCAAGAACTGGAGGTGCTGGAGTCAGAGACACCACAATGTGGAGCTGGAGGAACACAGCAGGCCAGGTAACATCAGAGCAGTAGGGACCTGACCTGAAACATCAACTTTCCTGTTCCTCTGATTCTGTCTGTCCTACTGTGTTCCTCCAGCTCCACACTGTTGGATCAAGCCCAGTATTAGATGCATTTCAGATTCACTGAAGCCTGTGCTAACCTGAAAGAGTGCAATTTCTAAGCTATACTATTGGACAGGCAACGTGAAGATTTATCGAGGATGTGGAGTGGGTTTGAAAGGACATGGCATTCTTCAAGTTTTAGAACTTAATATTATCATGTACCAGCTTTAGAAACTATGGATATCATGACAGCCCCGTTGGTGTTTGAAACACTTGAGAAGACAATAAAAAGAAACTGGAGAAAGAGACTGAGAATTATATCTAGATTAAGAAACTACACAGTGAGTCAATTAAAGCTAGTTATTCCTTCCTAATAATTAAAGTGGATTAATTTCATTACACAGCTGTGAGCAGAAGGATATATTTTTGTTATGTGTGTTCCCAATAAAAATACACTAAACAGTCTCTGTTTTAATTCCCCATGCATATCGATAGCGGCAGCTCACATGAGACAGCATTCTTGTGCACTGGTTTATGTCACGCAGGCTTAAACCTTTGGTTTCAGGTGTGAAAAGTCCTCCAGGATGTAAGGCAGGATGTGAAACATACTCAAACATCTTGTTGATGCTGTTTGCATCCAACTCATTTTGTAACTTCCTGACCTTTCCAGCTCAATATGTTGCCAACTGAATCTTGAGCCAAAAGGGGCTCAATACCATTTTCTGAAGAAGAGTCCCGACCTGAAATGTCAGCTTTCCTGCTCCTCTGATGCTGCCTGGCCCGCTGTGTTCATCCAACTCTACACCTTGTTATCTCAATGCCATAATGCTTAGGCAAGAACTGCAGATGCTGTAAATCAGGAACAAAAACAAAGTTACTGAAAAAGCTCCACAGGTCTGGCAGCATCTGTGAAGGAAGGACAGAGTTAACATTTTGGGTCTGGTGACCCTTTGTCAGAAGCCGGACCCTGACCTGAAACGTTAACTCTGTTTTTCCTTTACAGATGCTGCCAGACCTGCTGAGCTTTTCCAGCAAATTTGTTTTTGTGACCATAATTTTTAGGACTTAGCTCGCATAAGTGACACTTCTGGCCTCCCTTTCCTTGAGTTACCCTCTTTTGTAGATTTGAGTTATGGTTCATTTAAATTGAACATTCTGAACATAGCCTCTTGATGATTATTATCCTCTCTTAACAAAGGCAGCTAAGTCATACAAGATATAATGAACATTAATTATGACAAATACAGTTAATTGTTATTTGATTTATAACTGAACTTATTGCTGACAAATACCAAAAATAATCAGAACAAACAAAGTACAACACAAAAGTGTAAACTAAATTAAGATTAAAAAGCAACATCATGGTTGACTGCTTTGATTATGTCATGCGAAATCAAGTGTTCAGTGATGACAGCAAACAAATAATGAATAATGTCACATTCAAACTCCTGAAGCCATAACCATAAATATCTGACAACTACAGAAATGAATTAATATTATTCAGTCTTACAGACAATCTGTGTGTTCCAGGTTATTCTCAAAGATTTGTTCTAAATATTTTAAATTAACCTGCTCAAACAGACTCACATCTGGAGCAAAATAAAACAAAGAACTATGGATGTTGAAAAACTGAAATGAAAACAGAAATTGCTGCGAAGCTCAGCACTTCTGGCAGCATCTGTGGAGAGAAAGCAAAGTTGTCATTTTGAGGTCAGTGACCCTTCTTCAGACCCTTCTTCTAGCCCAGGTCAATGGGCTTTGAAATGTTAACTCTGCTTTCTTTCCACAGATGCAGCTAGATCTGCTGATTTTCTCCAAAAATATCTGTTTTCCTTTCACTTCTGGAGCAGGTAGAAATTGAGTGCAAACCCTCCAGCACGGAGGTTGTGATACTATCACTCAACCGCAAGATTCCTAACAGCTGTGATCACTGCTGAACCATTGGATTGAGCCGGGTTCTTTAGATCACCAGAGTAATGCTCTGTCAACTGAGCTATTCATTTCATCACTTTTTCATTCTTCGATAATTTTAATTAACCTTTCCAGAAATTTTATTACCATGCCGAGAGCAGTTGGGACTTGTACCCACACCCTCTGTCCCTGAAGTAGAGACATTCAAGGTGAGGCAATGACCTTGTGGTATTGTAGCTGGACAGTTAATACAGAGACTCAGGTAATATTCTGGTTACCTGGGTTTGAATTCTGCCACGGCAGATGGTGGAATTTGAATTCAATAATTATCTGGATTTAAAGAGTCTAATGACGGCCATGAATCGATTGTCAGGAAAAAAAATATACAATCTGATACTCTACTGCCCTTTAGGGAAAGAAACCGCCAGCTTTACCCTTCATGTGACTCCATATTCATAGCAATGTGGTTAACACATAACTGCCCTCTGGGCAATTGGGGATGGACAATAAATGCTGGCCTAGCCAGAGGCGCCCTCATCCCTTAAAGGGAAAAAAAAATTACCACTATGCCACAAAAGCACTCCCCTTTGAAGCATATTATTAACTTCAAATATTAATTGAGTCAGTTTAAATGGTTTAAGAGCATGAAACTGTACAGCACAGGAATAGGCCCTTCGGCCCACAATGCTGTACTGGACATGATGTCGAATTAAGCAAATCTGTTCTGTGCCCTTGGTCCATATCCCTTCATTTCTTGCATATTTATTGCTTTCTCAAAGTCCCTTAAAGACCACTATCATATCTGCCTCCACCAACACCCTGGAAGCACATTCCAGATACCTACCACTCTCTGTGTAAAAAAGACTTCCCCTTCACATCTCCTTTCAACTTTCTCCCTCTAACCTTAAATGCATGACCCCATGACCCCACCACCCCACTACTCTACCCCCGCCTAGTGTTGATATTTCAACTCTGGATACAAAGATTCTGATCTGTCTGTGCATCTCATGATTTTGTAGACTTCTATCAAGTCTCTCCTCAGCCTCTGCTGCTCCAGCGAAAACAACCCAAGTTTTTCTAGCCTCTCCTTATAGCTCATGCCCTTTAATCCAGGCAGCATCCTGTTAATCCTCTTTTGCACCCTCTCCAAAGCCTCCATATCCTTCCTGTAATGGGTGACTTGAACTGAACACAATACTCGAAGTGTGATCTAGCCAAAGACTTATAAAGCTGCAATATGTCATCCTGACTCTTGTACTCAATGCCCCAACCTTTGAAAGCACGCATGTCATTTACCTTCTTTACCACCCTATCTACTTGTGCAGCCACTTTCAGGCAGCTATGAACTTGAACACCAAGATCCCTCAGTAGGTCAATGCTGTTCAGGATCCTGCCATTAATTTCCTTCACATTTAATCTCCCAAAATGCAGCACCTCACACTTACCCGGATTAAACTCGAATTGCCATTTCTCTGCCTATATCCCATTGTATCCTTTGACAACCTTTGATATTAGCCACAACTTCGCCATTTTTTGTTTTCAGTGAGACAAAACAGAACCAATTTTCCAATCTGGAGGAAAATATGTGATTAATTGTGATGCTGGCCAGCAGTGTTCATTGTAGAGGTGATGCAGTGTAGAGTGGTGGGAATAGATTATTCAAATATTTTTGTATCTTTGTGTATGGATTCATATCAGCGCAAAGAGCCTTCAACAGGGCAGCTTATGGAATCAAGGATATGCAAACCTGAAAAGAAACTGCTTTTGTGCTCCTGAGATGCTGCTTGGCCTGCTGTGTTCATCCAGCTTCACACTTTGTTATCTTGCGCTAGGAGGTTTGTGCAATTAGGAGAATGCTTCTCAGCATTAAAGGGGGTGTAGAAGTAAGTGATTACTTGAAAGGGGGGCATAAATTGTTCCAGTCTTTTAAAAGGTTGATTTTTTTTCTTAAATATTTGGTAACATTTCTGAAGGGTTATGGGGTGAGTGGAGGGGAACTATTTAATGAATAATGGTGAGACAAGAGAAAATTTTAAAGTCTCCAAAGGTTGTATGTAAAGATTGCAGAGCAGAGAATGTTCTTGGTTTGGCTGATGGTTAACAGCACAATCAAGCTGGTGTACTATAATCAGGTATTATCATTGTTGTGTGAAAGATGTAGATAATGATTCTACTGAAATGCAGAGAGGATTGGTGAAGAAACAGAGCTTTGATTGTACTTGATGAGGAGGCAGTTGGTACAATGCTGAGGATCAGCATGAAGAATGACAATATGTTTGTCTGAATACGTATATAAAGGCTGACTTGTTAGCGGGTTTCAAAAAATGCATTTTGCGCCACATTGTCACTTGCGTTTATTCACACGAAATTTAAAGTACGTATAGACATTCTGGCTTGGACCTCATAATAGCATTGCTGGCTTCTGAAACAGAGAGTCCTTTTGTATGGGCCTATACTTTACTTCAAAGAAGTTCAAAACAGTCTTCCCTCTGTAGGCATGAAGTTATAATTCAGAAAAGTCAGGTTTTGCCTCACTAAGGAAAGAGTAAGAGGAATTTGTCATGCATAAATATCAAGACATTAACATTACCTATCAATCATCATAGAAATTAATGCCAATTGTCAAAATGACTTCAAATAAAGGTGTCCATAACACTTGCTGGACATGTGTCTGGCATCTCTATGCTATTGCATGGTGCTTCACAAGTAATAACTTTAAAAGTGCAGAGCCTACAGAACAAAAGTAACAGAAGCGTGTTAGCATGGATTAATTAGTTTTAGTTTTATAGTCATGTGGCAGAAACAGGCTTTGGAGATTGCTCTATCATTTTGTCAAAATCCATAATGGTAGGGAAATGACTCAATTCTTAATGGAAGAACATTCGCTTTAGTTTATGTGGCTGGTATTGTATAAAGTAGACCCTGTATCTTTGCAGTATATCTTAATTTGTGTCATACTTGGCATATAGAACATAGAACATAGTACTTGGAACAGTACAGTATATTACAGACCCTCTGGCCCACGATGTTGTGCTGAACGTTTATCCTAAACCTAAGGTCGATCTAACCTCTACCGCTACCCTCATCCATACTATCATCCATATGCCTATCTAATAGCCACTTATATGCCCCTAATGAGGGCGACTTCATTACCCTCTTCAGCAATGCATTCCACGCCCTACCACTCTCTGAGTAAAGAACCTACCTCTGACATCTCCCCTATATCTACCTCCTTTCACTTTAAAACTGTGTCCCCTCATAATAGCTACGTCCACCCTAGGAAAAAGCCATAGGTAGATGGTAAAAGGCAAGAATTGCATTTCTTCTGCAGTGGCTTTTGCAAATTATTTCATAGAACAAAATTTAAAATATTAAGATGGTATAACAATGTTAAAAGTGGACAAACCCCCTTTTTGACTTCCATCATCTAACTTTAATAGCCAAGAGCTTTCATGGGCTAAAAGGTTTTTCAAAAAGAAAATCATGGACTTAAAATGACCACAATGATGACCTGAGCAGGTTAGGTCTCTCTCGGGAAGCCATCAATAAACAAGACCTAGTCTCAAATGAAATTAAGATATCATGAAAATGATTGAAACCAGTTGCTCAGATCTCTATGTCCTGTTTGCACTCCTTTCTGGAACTTTCCCAAGTTAGGATGAAAGATCACCTGCAGAGTACCCAACTTTAGAGAAGAAAATACAATGAGCCAGTTATGGGAGTACACAAATCAACTGTATTTCAGCTAACAGCTTGTAATCAGAGAAAGAGAATGATGCATTTATTACAGTAAAACTGAGAGGGTTGTTCTCGCTCACTCTCTCTCTCTGCCTCTCCCTTCTTTTTCACTCAGCGTCTTGGGAGGCAATGCCTAGTGCAAGGTATTCAGAAAATAATTGAATCATAAGAACTTAAAGATATCTACAATTGATGGAGTTGTTCAGGAGTGTGGGTTAGAGTGGGAGGGGAGAAAGAGGGAGTATGTTAGAAGTCATTAAATGGTAGTCTCAAAATAAACTGAACATCTTAAAGACTTCTTTTTAAAAATTTCATGTTCTTGATCTTCTTTTTTGTACTGAACACTCTCCCCTTAAATATTATGCCTGTGTTTATGTTTGTTTGTTATGTTTTATCATTTCTCTCAGGGATAGGAACCAAAAATGTCCTTTCTTTCATTTGAGGAAACTGTATAATTGGATCTTTTATTTTCGAACTACCAAACCACATTACAATTGAGATGTAATACCGTAGAGACCTAAACAGAAATAAAAATTCCTGTTACAACCAACAGACAGAGAGGTTAGAAAGAACGAATCGGATTAACCTACGCCACCTGGTCTGTAATTTTTTTTAAGGACAAATCCAATTCTGTTTACTTTTGTCATTACTGTGATGATATTTCAAAAACATCACCTTTGTTGGGATCACCAGCTGTAGGTTTAAGCTGTATCTAATATTCTCCAGCGTGAGTCTGCAGATGTGGAATAGTGTGCAATCTTCTTAATTCTAACCTGTTAAGCTGTTGTTTTGGCCTTTTCCCTCCTTCAGCCTTTTTGAAGGTTTACAAAATCTCAGAGGAGTGCAAAAAGTAAGTGAGTCAGCTATTGGCTCTTCCTTCTGATATTTCAACACTTTTTACTGTTTTATGGTTTGATTGGTAATAGGAAACTTTCAGATTTTGGTGTTCAAAAAACAAAACAAAAAAAATTCTTCTTTCATGTGACAACTAACTCTTTCTTTGCAAAATAAATGTTTTTTTTTCATTCCTGATGTGATGAGAGATATGTGATATACATTATATTTTGGAACATGGATCTCAAAATAAGGGCAGATAGATATGGATACATCCTGTGAAGGTTTTGTATTTAAACAGGTCGGAAAGTGATACGGAACAGTGGCCTAAGTACACAAGCTCCAATAAAGCTTGTAACTGCAGTCAAGAACCTGATTGAACACGCACAGTGCAATTGGATGGAATATGTATACCACTATAATAATTCTAAGTATCACGTAAAGTTGATTAGGTTGTTAAGTAGCATTCCCAATGAGGTGTTGTATTTAAACAAGAGGCTTTTGAAATTTCTAAGTTTGTTCCTTTGAAAAATGGTTCATTGTTTTAATTGTTTTATACGAAATTAGAGTGGTATGTGGGTTGATACATTATTGCGATATCTAGGATGTTTCCATGAGTCAGCCTTACATTACCTGCCTTTCAAAACATTAGCAGCAATCTTTTATAACCCTGGCTTTAAAATTGTATTAGAGATAATGGGAATTGCAGATGATGGAGAATCCAAGATTACAAAGTGTGGAGCTGGATGAACACAGCAGGCCAAGCAGCATCTTAGGAGCACAAAAGCTGACATTTCGGGCCTAGACCATTCATTAGAAAGGGGGAAGTGGGAGAGGGTTCTGAAATAAATAGGGAGAGAGGGAGAGGCATATCGAAGATGGATAGAGGAGAAGATAGGTGGAGAGGAGACAGACAAGTTAAAGGGTCAGGGTTGAAGCCAGTAGAGGTGAGTGTAGGTGGGGAGGTGGGGAGGTGGAGAGGTAGGGAGGGGATAAGTCAGTCCAGGGAGGACAGACAGGTCAAAGAGGTGGGATGAGATTAGTACGTAGGGAATGGAGGTGCAGCTTGAGGTGGGGGGAGGGGATAGGTGAGAGGAAGAACAGGTTATGGAGGTGGGGACGAGCTGGGCTGGGTTTTGGGATGCAGTGGGGGGAAGGGAGATTTTGAAGCTTGTGAAATCCACATTGATACCATTGGGCTGCAGGGTTCCCAAGTGGAATATGAGTTGCTGTTCCTGCAACTTTTGGGTGGCATCATTGTGGCTCTGCAGGAGGCCCAGGATGGACATGTCATCTAAGAAATGGGAGGCGGAGTGGAAATGGTTTGCGACTGGGAGATGCAGTTGTTTATTGCGAACTGAGCGTAGATATTCAGCAAAGTGGCCCCCAAGCCTCCACTTGGTTTCCCAAATGTAGAGGAGGCCACAACGGGTACAGTGGATGCAGTATACCACATTGGCAGATGCGCAGGTGAACGTCTGCTTGATGTGGAATGGCTTCTTGGGGCCTGGGATGAGGTGAGCGAGGAGGTGTGGGGGCAAGTGTAGCACTTCCTGCGGTTGCAGAGGAAAGTGTCGGGTGTGGTGTGGTCGGAGGGGAGTGTGGAACGTACAAGGGAGTCACGGAGAGAGTGGTCCCTCGGAGAGCAGGCAAGGGTGGGGATGGAAAAATATCTTTGGTGGTGGGGTCGGATTGCAGATGGCGGAAGTGTCGGAGGATGATGCGTTGGATCTGGAGGTTGGTGGGGTGTTATGTGAGGACGAGGGGGTATTCTCTTTTGGCGCATTTTGTGGGGACGGAGTGTGAGGGATGAGTTGCATGAAATACGGGAGACAGGGTCGAGGGCATTCTTGACCAATGCGGGGGGTAAGTTACGGTTCTTGAAGAACGAGGACATCTAGGATGTATGAGAGTGGAATGTCTCATCCTGGGAGCAGATGCTGTGGAGGCGAAGGAATTGGGAATAAGGGATGGAATTTTTGCAGAAAGGTGTGTGGGAGGAGGTATATTCCAGGTAGCTTTGCTAAGATGCTGCTTGGCCTGTTGTGTTCATCCAGCTCCACACTTTGTTGTCTCGGATTCTCCGGCATCTGCAGTTCCCATTATGTCTGACTTTAAGCTGATTGGTCAGGCTTTTAAAAGAAAAGCGGCTATTTTGTATCTCTCGCAAACAAGTGTAAGAAGTTGAACAAAGATAAATAAAAAAGCAACATTCTGACCAGCGTAAGAAATGTAAGGATTATCTCAGTAACCCATGAATAGGAACCATTCAAGTGTCTGCCAGTTTTCCTCTACCCAGTTGTATTTTCCACTTTCTGTTTGTTTGTGCCTGTTTGAGGGGGACTTTATGAGGAGATTAGTTTTAATTTCTAGCATTACATGTGAATAGTTTATAAATGTTTACCTGTAGTTAGGTTCTAATTACTTGCAATAAATGGTAATTCTTGTTAAGCATAGTTAAGTGCTTTCAATCAAGGTCTCAAAATCAGGTAAATTGGAGAATCTTGCCGACTTATGTTAAAATTTTTAACATTTGCAGTGTTTTCAGGAACCATGGAGCTTGATTTCCAGTATGCTATGGCAGTGACTGATGACAATGAATAACTGCAAGCTGTATATGAATGAATTGGTATTTATTTCTGGGTTGATTTTAACTTGGAGGAAATTTATCTTGAACAAAATTCCAAGATAATGGCACAAAGCTGAAGAGAATAAAGGTTATCTTGTTATTGTAAACTGAATGCCTTTGTTTTCTTGGGGGTACAAGGGTATGAAAAGTGGTAAAATGTTATCGAGCTGCAGTTCAATATCTTTTTTACTCGATCTCTGAATGTGGGAAGAGAGTTTAGGAAGATGCTTTAAACCATTTGGATTTAAGGCTTTGTAAAGAGAACACTAAAAGTAGGCAAGAAATTATGTTCTGACATCATAAATCACAGCTTAGACCTCTGACTGAATGCTGGGTGGAATCATGAGAAGGTGATTGAGTGATCATCTTGATGGGTTGGCCAGTTTCTCTTATTGTCTCTTGTCACTCAGCCACTTAACAAGCAAGTCTTCACACCCTCCCCCAAGGATCAGGATCCTGGGAAGATGTCTCATCTGTCAAGAATCACCAATCAACCAGAAACCAGCAGTTCCTCTGTACTCAGCAACCCTATTTTGTGAGGCAGTGGCTGCCTCCTTCACTATCCTAGATCTTGAATCAAGGAGGAACATAGTCACAAATGAATAATTGCCGTCACCATGTCGGTGACGTTGAGAAAAAGAGGCGTGTGGGGTCAACAGCAAAGACAGGGATTTGGTCTCTGTCGACCATCCTGTAAGAATATTGATAATAAAATGTGAGGCTGGATGAACACAGCAGGCCCAGCAGCATCTCAGGAGCACAAAAGCTGACGTTTCGGGCCTAGACCCTTCATCAGAGATCTCAGAGCTCTCTGATGAAGGGTCTAGGCCCGAAACGTCAGCTTTTGTGCTCCTGAGATGCTGCTGGGCCTGCTGTGTTCATCCAGCCTCACATTTTATTATCTTGGATTCTCCAGCATCTGCAGTTCCCATTATCACTGTAAGAATATTGATCCTTCTATCAGCCACTGAGAGCAGAGGAGAACGAAAGAAGCCTGGAAGCAAACATGTCAGAGTTTGGCTAGCATGCCCCCCACATGGTGAAATACCCACTTGTCACTGGTTCATACCAGAAATGGAAGAAGAGGCTCTTCATTGACAGTGGGACTGGTTGGTGACATGATGTATTGGAAAATAATGGTGTGGTCTATCATGCCAAAGGCTGAAGACAGTTCGAAAAGAATGAGGAGGGATAATTAACCTTTGCTACAGTGACATCTGACTGTGACCAGAGATGAATCTGCCTGAAAAGAAGATAATTACGAGGGCCTCAGGAAAGAGTAAAGAATGTGATTAATTGGTTGGATCTTTTCAAGAAACAGCATAGATGTGCTGGGTTGAATGACCATCTTCCGTGTTGTATGATTTCACAAGAATTTAATAGTAATATTTCAACTTTGCAAGTAGATAAATTAGTGATGTGTAATATCCTGCTCCAAGCTCAAATTGCTGAAAAGCAGGTCAGGTAATTATTAACAATATACAGGTTATTTTGTGGGGAAATTCATTATGAGTGAATATTTTCATTAGTTGAGGAGAAATAATTATGCAACTAGCACAAAATAAAGAGCTAAGAAGGATTGTTATAAATCTGTCATTGAAGAGCATTAATTGCCTTAGTTCTTGTTAAGTACATAACCTCAGATTGATTGCTTTTGTGGCAGATCTATAGTTTGTGGCTAATAAAGGTGACAGCCACCATGCTTTTTAAAACAAGCAATTAAAATATTCTTTGCATTATCTTGATTAAACTGCACCTCTTCCAGTTTACATATCAAAGTCCTAAACACCTTCAGGTCACGCAGCATCAGAGGAACGGGAAGGCTGATGTTTCGGGCTTTGACCCTTCTTCAAAAAAATGTCGAGGCCGGAAATGTCAGCTTTCCTGCTCCTCTGATGCTGCTTGGCCTGCTATGTTCATCCAGCTCTACACCTTGTTATCTCAGATTCTCCAGCATCTGCAGTTCCTGCTATCTCCTAAACTCCGTCCTTCTGTTTTAAAATTTTTTTGAGGCTGCTTCATGGCGGTGAGGTTAATTGAAGGTGAACATTCACAGGAAGCCTTTGTGTGAATGTTAATTCAGAATTTTCAGTGGACCATAATAATCAGCTTGTCCACAGCTTGAACAAGTGAAAGCAAAGCTACTTCAAATCGGATTTCATTAAAGTTTGTTGAAGTTAATTTAAGATGGTTCCAGGTATTTAAATCTGCTGAGTTGTTGATTTTTCCAAAGATCTGTAATGGCAAAAAAATAATATTCACAACTCAGAGTCTGTATTCATCAGTCAGTAGGTGATTAAGAACCTTCTGCAATGAGAAGTGACAGGCAGAAACCTTACTATTTACAGAAATAATCAGAATTTTCAGAAATGGAAGAAAGAACATTAAAAAACATCAAGATGGCTTTGAATTTCTTTTGCCTTTTTCTCACGAATGATGATATCTTCTTATTACATTTGTAAGCATAATTTCTATATGCCAAAACTATTCAGTTGCACCAATAATGTTTAATTAATGCTAGAAATCAATGACCTTATAGGATTGTTTTATAAAATAGTTCTTTTGTTTCAGAAGAACTTCAACAAAAAAGAGTTTGGGAATCCATTATATTCAAAGTGGAGTAGGAAAACTCCAGTGCGTTGAGAGGACACAGGAACACAGTAGAAATTTTACTCAACAAGCAAACCAAAGGCCTGGGTTAATGCTCCTGAGATATGAATTTTGGGTACCAGCCCAAGGCAGGTAACCAGATGGATGGGTCTGTAAATTTGTAAACCAGCATGATGCCCACCTGGCCTGCCCATTGTCATGATTTTAGAGAAAATGTGGAACATGTCAGGTAGACTACCTTCTTGTGTCACAATTGCGGTCCTTAGTGGGCAACTGATGTCCAATTAAGGGCCTACCCTTGCCACCATATTGATTAACTGGGTAGCAGGAGACATTTACCTCAGGTATAGCCCAAGAGATATAGCGTCTTAATGGCTGATTGTTGAAAGGGGATTGCCTCATCGATAAGCCCTCAGTGCCAACTGGGCTCTTATCTACACTTTCCCAGCAGATTGCCAACAATATCCAGTTTTTTCATGCATGGCATATGTGCAACGTAACCCTCCTTCTCCCCTTGCCAGAAACTGATAACCCTGTCCCTATGTCTTAGAACATAGAACATAGAGCATTACAGCGCAGCACAGGCCCTTCTGCCCTCGATGTTGCACCAACCTGTGAAACCAAACTGAAGCCCATCTAACCTACACTATTCCATTATCATCCATTTGTTTATCCAATGACCATTTAAATGCCCTTAAAGTTGGTGAGTCTACTACTGTTGCAAGCAGGGCATTCCACACCCTTACGACTCTCTGCGTAAAGAACCTACCTTTGATATCTGTCCTATATCTATCACCTCTCAATTTAAAGCTATGACCCCTCATGCTAGCCATCACCATTCGAGGAAAAAGGCTCTCACTGTCCACCCTATCTAATCCTCTGATCATCTTGTATGTCTCTATTAAGTTGCCTCTTAACCTTCATCTCTCTAACAAAAATAGCCTCAAGTCCCGCAGCCTTTCCTCATAAGACCCTCCCTCCATACCAGGCAACATCCTGGTAAATGTCCTCTGCACCCTTTCCAATGCTTCCACATCCTTCCTATAATGCAGCAACCAGAACTGTACACAATGCTCCAAGTGTGGCCGCACCAGAGTTTTGTACAGCTGCAGCATAACCTCATGGCTCCGAAACTCAATCCCTCTATCAATAAAACCTAAAACACTGTATGCCTAACGACCCTATCAACCTGGGTGGCAACTTTCAGGTATGTATGCACATAGACGCCGAGATCTCTCTGCTCATCCACTCTACCAAGAATCTTACCATTAGCCTGGTACTCTGTATTCCTGTTACTCCTTCCAAAGTGAAACACCTCACACTTTTCCGCATAAAATTCCATTTGCCACCTCTCAGCCCAGCTCAAGATAACAAAGTGTGAGGCTGGATGAACACAGCAGGCCAAGCAGCATCTCAGGAGCACAAAAGCTGACGTTTCGGGCCTAGACTCTTCATCAGAGAGGGGGATGGGGAGAGGGTTCTGGAATAAATCGGGAGAGAGGGGGAAGCGGACCGAAGATGGAGAGAAAAGAAGATAGGTGGAGAGGAGAGTATAGCTGGGGAGGTAGGGAGGGGATAGGTCAGCCCAGGGAAGACGGGCAGGTCAAGGAGGTGGGATGAGGTTAGTAGGTAGGAAATGGAAGTGCGGCTTGGGGTGGGAGGAAGGGATGGGTGAAAGGAAGAACAGGTTAGGGAGGCAGAGACAGGCTGGACTGGTTTTGGGATGCAGCGGGGAGAGGGAAAGAGCTGGGCTGGTTGTGTGATGCAGTGGCGGGAGGGTTCGAACTGGGCTGGTTTTGGGATGCAGTGGGGGAAGGGGAGATTTTGAAGCTGGTGAAGTCCACATTGATACCATTGGACTGCAGGGTTCCCAAGCGGAATATGAGTTGCTGTTCCTGCAACCTTCGGGTGGTATCATTGTGGCACTGCAGGAGGCCCATGATGGACATATCATCTAAAGAATGGGAGGGGGAGTGGAAATGGTTCGTGACTGGGAGGTGCAGTTGTTTATTGCGAACTGAGCGGAGGTGTTCTGCAAAGTGATCCCCAAGACTCTGCTTGGTTTCCCCAGTGTAGACGAAGCCACACCAGGTACAATGGATACAGTATACCACATTGGCAGATGTGCAGGTGAACCTCTGCTTAATGTGGAAAGTCATCTTGGGGCCTGGGATGGGGGTGAGGGAGGAGGTATGGGGGCAAGTGTAGCATTTCCTGCAGTTACAGGGGAAGGTGCCGGGCGTGGTGGGGTTGGAGGGCAGTGTGGAGCGAACAAGGGAGTCACAGAGAGAGTGGTCTCTCCGGAAAGCGGACAAGGGTGGGGATGGAAAAATGCCTTGGGTGGTGGGGTCGGATTGTAGATGGCGGAAGTGTCGGAGGATGATGCGTTGTATCCGGAGGTTGGTGGGGTGGTGTATGAGAACGAGGGGGATCCTCTTTGGGCGGTTGTGGTGGGGGCGGGGTGTGAGGGATGTGTTGCGGGAAATGCAGGAGATGCGGTCAAGGGCGTTCTCGACCACTGTGCGGGGAAAGTTGCGGTCCTTGAAGAACTTGGACATCTGGGATGTGCGGGAGTGGAATGCCTTATCGCCCAAAGCGGATCCCCCTCATTCTCACACACCACTCCACCAACCTCCGGATACAACGCATCATCCTCCGACACTTCCGCCATCTACAATCCGACCCCACTGCATCACACAACCAGCCCAGCTCTTCCCCTCCCCCCACTGCATCCCAAAACCAGACCAGCCTATCTATGCCTCCCTAACCTGTTCTTCCTCTCACCCATCCCTTCCTCCCACCTCAAGCTGCACCTCCATTTCCTACCTAGTAAATTCATCCCACCTCCTTGACCTGTCCGTCTTCCCTGGACTGACTTATCCCCTCCCTACCTCCCCACCTATAATCTCGTCTCCACCTATCTTCTTTTCTCTCCATCTTCGGTCCGCCTCCCCCTCTCTCCTTGTTTATTCCAGAACCCTCATCCTATCCCCCTCTGATGAATGGTCTAGGCCCGAACTGTCAGCTTTTGTGCTCCTGAGATGCTGCTTGGCCTGCTGTATTCATCCAGCCTCACATTTTATTATCTTGGATTCTCCAGCATCTGCAGTTCCCATTATATCTCAGCCCAGCTCTGCAGCTTATCCATGTCCGTCTGTAAGCTGCAACATCCTTCCACACGATCCACAACTCCACCGATTTTAGTGTCATCTGGAAATTTACTAGCCCATCCTTCTACACCCTCATCCAGGTCATTTATAAAAATGACAAACAGAAGTGGCCCCAAAACAGGCCCTTGGGGTACACCACTAGCAACTGAACTCCAGGGCGAACATTTCCCTGCAACCACCATCCTCTCTCTTCTTACGGCTAGCCAATTTCTCATCCAAACTGCTAAATCACCCTCAATCCCATGTCTCCGTCTTTTCTGCAATAGCCTACCGTGAGGAACCTTATCAAACACTTTACTGAAATCCATATACACCACATCAACCTCTTTGCCCTCATCCAGCTGTTTTGTCACCTTCTCAAAGAACTCAATAAGGTTTGTGAGGCAGACTTATCCTTCACAAAACCGTGCTGACTATCCCTAATCAAATTATTCCTTTCCAGATGATTCCAAATCCTATCTCTTACAATCATCTCCAACACTTTACCCACCACCAAAGTATTGGTCTATAATTACCAGGGCTGTCTCTACTCCCCTTCTTGAACAAGGGGACAACATTTGCTATCCTCCAGTCTTCTGGCACTATACCTTAGACAATGACCACATAAAGATCAATGCCAAAGTCTTTGCGATCTCCTCCATAGCTACCCAGAGAATCCTAGGATAAATCCCATCTGGCCCAGGGGACTTATCTATTTTCACACTTTCCAGAATTACTAAGACCTCCTCCTTTTGAACCTCAATCTCGTCTAGTCTAACAGACTGCATCACAGCATTCTCCTCGACAGCATTGTCTTTTTCCTGTGTGAATACTAGCAAAAAAAAATTCATTTAGTACCTCTCCTATCTCTTCAGACTCCACGCACAACTTCCCACTACTGCCCTTGACAGGCCCTAATCTTACTCTAGTCATTCTTTTATTCCTGACATACCTACAGAAAGCTTGAGGGTTTTCCTTGGTCCTACCTGCCAAAGACTTCTGATGGCCCCTCCTGGCTCTTTTTAGCTCTCTCTTTACTTCCTTCCTGGCTAACTTGTAACTCTGTGCCATCCTAATTGAGCTTTCAGGCCTCATCCTTACATAAGCCTCCTTCTTCGTCTTGACAACAGATTCAACTTCTTTAGTAAACCACAGCTCCCTTGCTCGACCACTTCCTCCTGCCTGACAGGTACATACTTATCAAGGACACGCAGTAGCTGTTCCTCGAACAAGCTCCACATTTCAATTGTGCCCAGCCCCTGCAGTTTCCTTCCCCATCCTATGCATCCTAAATGTTTCCTAATCACCTCATAATTGCCTTTCTCCAAGCTATAACTCTTGCCCTGCAGTATATACCTATCCTTTTACATTACTAAAGTAAACGTAACTCAATTGTGGTCACTATCGCCTACGTGCTCACCTACCTCCAAATCTAACACCTGGCCGGGCTCATTACCCAGTATCAAATCCAATGTGCCCTCACCACTTGTTGGCCTATCTACATACTGTGTCAGGAAACCGTCCTTTGCACCTTGGACAAAAACTGACCCATCTAAAGTACTCAAACTATAGTGTTTCCAGTCAATATTTGGAAAGTTAAAGACCCCGTAGCAACTACCCTGCTACTTTTGCTCCTATTCAGAATTGTCTTTACAATCCTTTCCTCTACATCTCTGGAACTTTTCGGAGGCCTATAGAAAACTCCCAACAGGCTAACCTCCTTTCCTGTTTCTAACCTCAGCCCATACTACCTCAGTAGACGAGTCCTCATCAAACGTCCTTTCTGCCACCGTAATGCTGTCCTTGACTAACAGTGCCACACTTCCCCCTCTTTTACCACCTTCCCTGATCTTACTGAAACATCTAAATCCCGGAACCTGCAACAACCATTCCTGTCCCTGCTCCATCCGTGTCTCCGAAATGGCCACAACATCGAAGCCCCAGGTACCAACCCATGCTGCAAGTTCACCTACCTTATTCCAGATGCTCCTTACGTTGAAGTAGACTCACTTCAAACCACCTTCCTGCCTGCTGGTACACTCCTGTGACCTTGAAACTTTCTTCATGACCTCACTACTCTCAACCTCCTGTACACTGGAGCTACAATTCAGATTCCCATCCTCCTGCTGAATTAGTTTAAACCCTCCCGAAGAACATTAGCAAATTTCTCCCCCCAGAATGTTGGTACCCCTCTAGTTTAAGTGTAGACCATCCCATTTCTAGAGGTCCCACCTACCCCAGAATGACCCCCAATTATCCAGGTATCTGAATCCCTCCCTGCTGCACCGTCTTTGTAGCTACGTGTTCAACTGCTCTCTCTCCCTATTCCTCACCTTGCTAGCACGTGACACGGGTAACAAACCAGACATAACAACTCTGTTTGTTCTCGCTCTCAGCTTCCACCCTAGCTCCTTGAATTTCTGCCTTACATCCCCATCCCTTTGCCCACCTATGTCATTGGTGCCTATGTGGACCACGATTTGGGGCTGCTGCCCTTCCCCCTTAAATATCCCAAAAACATGATCCGAGACATCACGGACCCTATTACCTGGGAAGCAACACACCAACTGCGTCCTCACAGAATCTCCTATTTGTTCCCCTAACTATGGAGTCCCCATTGACTACTGCTCTCCTCCTCTCCCCACTTCCCTTCTGAGCAGCAGGGACAGACTCTGTGACAGAGACTTGTACCCCATGACTACCCCCTGGTAAGTCATCCCTCCCAACAGTATCCAAAATGGTATACTTGTTATTCAGGGGAACATCCACAGGGGATCCCTGCACTGTCTGGCCTGTTCCATTTCCGTCCCCTGACTGTAACCCATCTACCTTTTTCCTTTACCTGAGGAGTGACTACCTCCCCGTAACCCTTCTCATTTACCTCCTCAGCCTCCCGAATGATTCAAAGTTCATCCAGCTCCAGCTCCTAATGCGGTTTCTGAGGAGCTGGAGTTGGGTGCCCTTCCTGCAAATGAAGTTAGTGGGGACACTAGTGGTGACCCTTACCTCCCACATTCTACAGGAGGAACATTCAACTACCCTAACATCCATTCCCATTGTTCTGAATTCCCATGCAAACTAGTGAAATAAAAACTAGAAACCTTACTTCAGCGTGAACCATGATTCCTGTTCCTGGTTAATCTTGGTTGGCATACAATTATTAACGTTCAAATGGGCTGCGGTTCTATAACATGTGACTTCCTTGAGACAGTCAAAAATACCACCTTGTATTAATGAGAAGGATGTCAGCTGCAAAGTTAAAATTCAGTGAGCCAGCCAAGTGGAACCCAATTTCAACTCTGGAATTTATGCTAGGGTGCGGGGAATATACCCTTCTTTCATGCAGTTTGATGTCACACTGAGTTTGTGTTCAAGGTAGAATGGTTGCAGAGAAGGCAAAGTTGAAAACTGTCCACAGGCTTAACTTTAACACAATTTTTTTACACATAAAAGTTAAACAATGGTATGGCTGAGGAATTTCTATGCATTGAATATGTGTTTACATCATGAACAAGTTTGTTAGTATATCTCAACTCTCCTACTAAGTTCATTACTGTTGGGGTGGAATATTTATTTGAGTCAATTATGGGATATCTGCTGAGAAATAATTCTTTATCGGTGAGGCTTTGGTTTGTTATTGGCAGGACTTCTGGAAAAAGTCAATAATACAGAAGAGAAAGAAGAGTAAGACTCAAGTACAAAGGAAACCAATCAGGCCAACAAGAGAAAGAAGCTGTATGTTAATTCTTTTGCCAAACATGTATTTGTATTGTTTCAACACTAGGCTGGAAACATGTAAATGTTTAGTTAGTCCACTAACACAGGCATGACAACATAATTCATTATCATTCTTAATCAGTAGCTTGGATTTGAAGTTAAGCATGTTGCGATCATAATCGTTACTCATATCAATTCTTTCTGATTAATTCTTTTTAAAAATTACCAGCTATCTGAAATAGAAGCAGAAATTGACAGAAATACTCAGCAGGTCAGGTAGCATTCTTAATGAGAGAAATAGAATTAACTGCTGCCTGACCTTGATCATATTCCCAGGATTTTCTACTCCGAGTTTACTTTTAAAACAAATGTTTATTCGCTATCAGAAAGATAAACCATCTTAGCTGTTTGTCTCTAGCCAAATCTTCTTAATTGATAGGAGAAATGTACATGAAAACACTCCCCTCAGAAACTTTAAGGTTTAACTGCTCATTTTGCTTTCCTCTGTAATGATGATGTTGGTTTCTGGAACGTGAGGTGATGAATCTCCTTCAATATATATAGTGTACATTCGCCTTGGATCCTCTGCTAGCAAGTAACTGTATCCAGTCTGGTTGCCTTGTTATCATGCCTCCCTTGATCTCAGGAATGCCTTCACACTCAACTGCCCATGACTGACTGCTATTGCTTTACAACCTGACCTCTCTAACCTCTTGCTCTCTGCCAGAGTTGTACTTTTTGTCTTTTACAGAAATGTCCTTCTACTTACACTATATAAATGAGCTCAAATCAAGAAGCTAAGTTTCAAAGGACCTTCTTGTGTAACTTTGATTTTTAAAGGAAGTAGAGCTTTCATTTGATTGTCAAATCTGAGTGACATGACAAAGAAATTCATTTCTTTTTTGGTGTCAGTAAACTTAAATATTCAAACTACTGTCCTTGACAATCTCAGTTTGCTGGTAACCATGGAATTTGGTCATGTCATGTGGAAAATTAATTCCCTGAGTTTCACAGGTTCTTATTATAAAGTACATTGTATTTTTTTTCTGTTATGGGTGAGAGACTTATTGCTTCTCCTGAACCAAACTTTTAGCCTTAATGTCCTAACCTCTATTTTCCACGGGTATACCTTGCTCTTATCTACAGTTTAGAGCTTTTTGGTTCAGTTTAGTCACTGACTTAATTTTGAGGACAAATTTCAAACAATTTCCAAGACATTTCCAACAGTTCACTTTTCTTTTGCCATTCTTGACTATGTGCTCAACGCTTTGGGGGAGGATTTGATCCCACAAGCTCTTGATTCAGAAATAAGAATGTTACTCCTTGGACCACAGCTAAACTGGAAATGCGTACTTGAGTCTCATCAGTTAATTTGTCGCAAACTGCTGGTACTGGTTACTTCTTTTAAAGGCAGCTCACATGAAGTAGGACATCAATGTTGTGATGCTTACGTTGCCAGAAGCAACCTTCAGGCAATCTCTGGGGAAGGAGTTTAAAGTAGACTATCGATAGAGAGGGGGTGCTGCACAGGGACAATTCAAAGCAGAGTCAGAGGAATACACCTGCCTCTCATGACTCCACCGGGTGACTATATATTTATGAGTCACAGGGCTTACTGAAAAATAATGGAAGATTCAAAACTTGATTCACTCATTAACAAGAAATTTCATGATAAAATGTTACGAAGGCTGTCAACCCTGGCAAATATATCTTGGAGGAGCAAAGCCCAAAACACGAAAACTATGCAAATTTTGCAATGGGATCATCTCATGTGCTGATCAGAACAAAATGTCACGATGCAAAATTGGACAGCTTTGTGTTTGCTTTACAGTTGAAAATCAACATGATGATTTCTATCCCAGTAATTTAGAAGTGCCAACAATCCTTAATTTTAACAGTTCTTTTCTTAAAGTTACAGTAGTTAGACTGCCTAGTAGTGCCAAAAGACCTATCGCTAAACATAGGTAGATAAGAGTCATGTTTGGACATGCACAGAGACACAGTAGTGACATTGGTTAGTGTGCCGGTTTCCAGGCACTGGTTGTGTTTGCAAAGATAGAGATAGGACAACATCTCCTTCATCAAGGCCACTTAAAATTACATTTATCTCATTTGAAGCTTGTTAACAAGTTAATTTTGATCTTTCATGGTGGTGTGTGGTCCACATGGATAACCTGGATCAGACCTGTGCATTTGTGGTCAGTATTGGCTTTTGCTTACAGCACTGTATCCATAGGTTTTGAAATTCCTTTTCCTACATCATAATGTCAAATTTGAGGGGATTCCAATCCTGTCCCTCCCAGGGGAGTGTGGAACCTGAGGACCTTGAGGCCTTGGAATCGCTTAGCTCATGAACAAAAGAGAATGAGCGAGAGATGAAGAAACAAAGGCTGAGGGAGTGGACACAGCACACTGATGTTCATGGCAGCCCAGGCCAATGGCTGAGCACAGCATGTGATATAAACATTTCATCAGATGTCATTCAAAAGTATCCCATAACTTAGAGATAGTAGGAACTGTCAATGCTGGAGTCTGAGACAGCAAGGTATAGAGCTGGATGAACACAGTAAGCTTTAGAAAATTTCTGAAGAAGGGTCCAGATCCCAAACTTCAGCATTCCTGCTCCTCTGCCGCTTGGCCTGCTGTGTTCATCCAGCTCTACACCTTGTTATGCCCATAATTTACTTTGGTTTTGAGGATAGATTTAAGTGGTTGGCACTGATCTCCTTGAAAAGAAGAAGGCTGAGAGAAGATTTGATAGAGGTTTTCAAAATCATGAGGTGACTGAATATAATTGATATTCTCATTCATAAAAATAACAGAACAAGAAGCCTTAGATTTAAAGTGATGTACATAAGAAACCTGACTTATGTGACAAAAATCTTTTTCACTCAGTGAGTAATTAGGGTATGGAATGCAGTGCCTGCAAGTGTGGAGGCCGATTCAATTGAGGCAGTCAAGGGGCAATGATGCTTATTTGGATAGACAGAGTGTGCAAGGGTATGGGGAGAAAGCAGGAGACTGGCAATAGGTAATGAAGATAATTTGGAGATGCAGGGACAATGGATTGAAAGGCCTCCTCCGCGGTAATAGTTCTGTGATTCTGCCAGTTATGAGTGGTAATCTCGAACTGTTTTGAAACAGCTGAAAATGGGTTCATCACAAGTGATAGAATTGAATTACTTGGTCTCTATTTGTGAGTCATGCTTTTAGTCATTGAAAATTACTTTCACAAATCACCCAAAAAGAAAAACGTACAGATTTGGTGAATGTACTGTAATGAGTTTCTCATGGTGTACAATTCAAAAACAAACTAGTAAAATATTCCTGCTTACATGCTCAAAAAACAAACTCAACTCAAAGATTCACCCTCATTCATTGGATCACAGGACATGGTAGTTTTGTGGTGGATATATGCCAAATGCAAATTGGATTTAAAATTTTACATTTCTCAACATTGTTTTGGTTGATTTCAAATGGTTTGAGTTGATAATATCTCTGCAAATTTACTGAAGCTTGAGACTAAAACTGCAACGAGGAAGAAAAACTTGCACTGCTCCAGTGACACTCAGTGCAGGCTGTAAGAACAACCCCTTATCATGTACGTGGGGACCTTACAGCATTCAGGATTAAACATGGAGTTTAGCCACTCCTTTTTCCAGATCTCATCATAACATGGGTTTCTTTCAGCACAGCCAGCACATTTTCACATACTGGGGGTCCTCGCTATCAACTATTTAGATTGACTTTTTCCTGGGTTACTTACAACAATTCCTTTTCCCACTAACTGTTTTTTTCTCTCTGGGCTGTATCTCCACATATTCTCCCAATTCCCTGTCATCAGCATAAATACCATTTTATCCCAGTTACTACCAATTTTGAAAAATGGTTACCGGACTGAAAACATTAACATTGTTTTATCTCATCAGATGCTACTGAAGAGTTTCTCCAAGCATTTCTGTCTTTATTTGTCTCAGATCTTCATCCACAGTTCTTTGTTTTATATTTTAAAAAGGCATTTGTGTAATACCTTTGATAATCTCAGAGGCTTTCGACGTTCTTCACAAAAAAATATCAAGTTTTGAAGTGGAGTCATTAATACTAGAAACATGGCTATTAATTTCCATACAAAACATTCCCACAAACAGCAACATCAGACTGATAACATCATCTGTTTTGATAAATATTGGCCTCTTTTTTAGAAAATATTGTTTTGTGATCTTTTCCATCTACGCGAGAGAGGGCATTCAAGGTGCTCATTACCAAATCATCCATTAGGTGGTATCTTCAACAGTACCGCACTCCTCCAGCATTGCACTAGTACGTCAGTCTGAATTATGTTTGTGCTCACGTCTTACGGGCATAGGAATATACAGCACAGAAACAGACTCTTCAGTCCAATTTATCCATGTCAATCAGATATCCTATATACAGCCAGTCCAATTTACCAGCATTTGGCCCATGTCCCTCTAAAACCATTCTATTCATATACACATCTAGATGCCTTTTAAATATTATAATCGTACCAGCTTCCACCATTTCCTCTGGCAGCTCAATCCATACACCCATCGCCTTCTGTGTGGAAACGTCAACTCGTTTGCCCTCTTTATATCTTTCCCCTCTTATCTTAACCTATGTCCTCTCATTTTTGACCCCCCCACCCTGGGCAATAGACCTTGACTATTTACCGTATCCATACCCCTCACGATTTTATAATCCTTATGGGTGACGTTAAAACTCATAGCATTTTAATTCAGATGAAAAAGTGATATTAGCTGAGCCACAGCTGACACTAATGATTTGCTTTGCATGCAGAGTTTGCAAGTCTACATTTCAGCTTGACACAGTTAAAATTCGGAAATGAGCAGAACTGTTGATTTTAGCTGCGTCAGTATTCAATCAAAATTATTCAAAACAAACTGGCATAACATAATCTAGCTCCAGCGTCTGTCACCCAATTACCGTATGACTCAAACTGTGTGAATATTCAACAGAAGGTTTGAATTGTCCTGAAAAATCATTGGGTAATAGAATTTGATGTTACATTTTATTAATGCTTTTTTTATATAAAAGTAGATTTGTAACAAAGCTAACCATAATACAAGGAAACAAACCAGGCTACTGTTTATTGAGATGCCAGTTATGAGGCCTGAATTGACAATGGATGAATTAGAATGCATTACCAAGCTAAGATATCACAAACTTATTTTAAAATATTCACTTTGCTTAACATGCTCATTGTGGTACAATGCTGAATAGGAAACAAAAAACTGACAGTATATTTCCAGTTTGTAACTGCTGACTTCATTGTTGGTTGCAATAGAGATGATTGAAAGTGCTCAGATTCCGGTTTCTTCTTTCACTATTTTTTTTCTCCCTAATATAAACTGGGAATTTTTTTTTTCAGTGGTCTCCTAATTTTAGAATCCCTATAGCATGGAAGCAGGCCCATATGCTCATATCAACCCTCCAAAGATCATCCCACCCAGATTCACCCTATCCCTGTAAGCCCTGCATTTCCCATGGCTAATCCATCCAGCCTGCACATCCCTGGCCACTATGGGCAGTTTAATATGGCCAGTCCACCTAACCTGTTCATCTTTGGACTGTGGGAGGAAACTGGAGCACCAAAGGAAACCCACACAGACACTGGGAGAACATGCAGACAGTTGCTAAGGGTGGAAATCAACCCAGGTCTCTGATACTGTGAGACGGCAATGCTAAACACTGAGCCACCATGCCATGCAGATGAACTGCTGTATCATGGATGATAGTAAAATGAAGGGTATTTAGGTTAGCTTTGATCTTTGAGTAGGATAATAGGTCGGCACACCATCACGGACCGAAGGGCCTGTATTATGCTGTTCTGTTCTATGTTCTATGTTCTATGTCTTATGTTTTATAATTTTTGCAGATATTTAGCAGGAAGCTTGATTCAGATTTTCTAATCTTTGACTGCCAGAACTCCGGTAGTAGAAGAGTTCGAGAGGAAATTCAGTCTACTGACTTGCTTGGGTAGTTATTTCACAAGCAGAGATGGCTATGTTGGATGCTTTTTGTTTATTGATATACAGGAATGTGGTTCCTGGCTAAGCTCGCATTTGTTGACATCCCCTAATTTCCCAGAGAGCATATAAGAGTCAAAAAGCAATGACCAAGTGAGTATGGCAGATTTTCTTCCCTGAAGGTCATTAGGCAGTGTAGTTCGATCTTAGTAAAATAATAGATCTGCGCAACATTGTGGGCCAAAGGGCCTGTACTGCGCTGCACTGTTCTATATTCTATGCTCTATGTTCTTAATTTGATAGATTTTCCCAAACAACTATCAATCATGAGACTCATAATTCCAGATTTTAATTAAATCCAGGTTCCAAAATCTGCCATGGAAACATTCAAACCCAGGAACCCAGAACATTAGTGATAATGGGAACAGCAGATGCTGGAGAATCCAAGATAATGAAATGTGAGGCTGGATGAACACAGCAGGCCCAGCAGCATCTCAGGGCACAAAAGCTGACATTTCGGGCCTAGACCCTTCATCAGAGAGGGGGATGGGGTGAGGGTTATGGAATAAATAGGGAGAGAGGGGGAGGCGGACCGAAGATGGAGAGAAAAGAAGATAGTTGGAGAGGAGAGTATAGGTGGGGAGGTAGGGAGGGGATACGTCAGTCCAGGGAAGATGGACAGGACAAAGAGGTGGGATGAGGTTAGTAGGTAGGAGATGGAGGTGCGGCTTGGGGTGGGAGGAAGGGATGGGTGAAAGGAAGAACAGGTTAGGGAGGCAGAGACAGGTTGGACTGGTTTTGGGATGCAGTGGGGGGAAGGGAAGAGCTGAGCTGGTTGTGTGGTGCAGTGGGGGGAGGAGACGAACTGGGCTGGTTTTGGGATGCAGTAGGGGAAGGGGAGATTTTGAAGTTGGTGAAGTCCACATTGATACCATTGGGCTGCAGGGTTCCCAAGCGGAATATGAGTTGCTGTTCCTGCAACCTTCGGATGGCATCATTATGGCACTGCAGGAGGGCCATGATGGACATGTCATCTAAAGAATGGGAGGGGGAGTGGAAATGGTTTGCGACTGGGAGGTGCAGTTGTTTATTGCGAACCGAGCGGAGGTGTTCTGCAAAGCGGTCCCCAAGCCTCCGCTTGGTTTCCCCAATGTAGACGAAGCCACACCGGGTACAGTGGATGCAGTATACCACATTGGCAGATGTGCAGGTGAACCTCTGCTTAATGTGGAATGTCATCTTGGGGCCTCGGATAGGGGTGAGGGAGGAGGTGTGGGGGCAAGTGTAGCATTTCCTGCGGTTGCAGGGGAAGGTGCCGGGTGTGGTGGGGTTGGAGGGCAGTGTGGAGCGAACAAGGGAGTCACGGAGAGAGTGGTCTCTCCAGAAAGCAGACAGGGGTGGGGATGGAAAAATGTCTTGGGTGGTGGGGTCGGATTGTAGGTGGCGGAAGTGTCGGAGGATGATGCGTTGCATCCGGAGGTTGGTGGGGTGGTGTGTGAGAACGAGGGGGATCCTCTTTGGGCGGTTGTGGTGGGGGCGGGGTGTGAGGGATGTGTTGCGGGAAATGCAGGAGACGCGGTCAAGGGCGTTCTCGATCACTGTGGGGGGAAAGTTGCGGGCCTTGAAGAACTTGGACATCTGGGATATGCGGGAGTGGAATGCCTCATCGTGGGAGCAGATGCGGCGGAGGCGGAGGAATTGGGAATGGGGGTGGAATTTTTGCAGGAGGGTGGGTGGGAGGAGGTGTATTCTAGGTAGCTGTGGGAGTCGGTGGGCTTGAAATGGACATCAGTTACAAGCTGGTTGCCTGAGATGGAGACTGAGAGATCCAGGAAGGTGAGGGATATGCTGGAGATGGCCCAGGTGAACTGAAGGTTGGGGTGGAAGGTGTTGGTGAAGTGGATGAACTGTTCGAGCTCCTCTGGGGAGCAAGGGGCGGCGCCGATACAGTCATCAATGTAACGGAGGAAGAGGTGGGGTTTGGGGCCTGTGTAGGTGCAGAAGAGGGACTGTTCCACGTAACCTACAAAGAGGCAGGCATACCTGGGGCCCATGCGGGTGCCCATGGCCACCCCCTTTGTCTGTAGGAAGTGGGAGGAGTCGAAAGAGAAATTGTTGAGGGTGAGGACGAGTTCGGCTAGGCGGATGAGGGTGTCGGTGGAGGGGGACTGGTCGGGCCTGCGGGACAGGAAGAAGCGGAGGGCCTTGAGGCTATCTGCATGCGGAATGCAGGTGTATAGGGACTGGACGTCCATGGTGAAAATGAGGTGTTGGGGGCCAGGGAATTGGAAGTCCTGGAGGAGGTGGAGGGCATGGGTGGTGTCACAGATGTAGGTGGGGAGTTCCTGGACCAAAGGGGAGAAAATGGATTCCAGATAGGTGGAGATGATTGCGGTGGGGCAGGAGCAGGCTGAGACGATGGGTCGACCAGGGCAGGCTGGTTTGTGGATTTTGGGAAGGAGATAGAAGCAGGCCTTGCGGGGTTGGGGAACAATGAGGTTGGATGCTGTGGGTGGGAAGTCCCCTGAGGTGATGAGGTCATGAATGGTGTTGGAGATGATGGTTTAGTGCTCGGGTGTGGGGTCATGATCGAGGGGGCGGTAGGAGGTGGTGTTGGAGAGTTGGCGTTTGGCCTTGGCGATGTAGAAGTCAGTGCGCCATAATACCACTGCGCCACCCTTGTCTGCGGGTTTGATGGTGAGGTTGGGGTTGGAGCGGAGGGAGCAGAGGGCTGCTCGTTTTGCAGGGGAGAGGTTGGAGTGGGTGAGAGGGGTGGAGAAGTTGAGGCGGTTAATGTCTTGACGGCAGTTCGAGATGCAGAGGTCGAGGGAAGGTAGGAGGCCTGGGGATGGTGTCCAGGAGGAGGACTTGTGTTGGACGCGGGTGAAGGGGTCAGTCGGGGGAGGGTTGGGTTCCCGGTTGAAGAAGTAGGCGTGGAGGCGAAGGCGGCGGGAAAACTGTTCTATGTCCAATCGTGACTGGTATTCGTTGATGTGTGGTTGTAGGGGGACAAAGGTGAGCCCCTTACTAAGGACTGACCATTTGTCCTCAGTTAGTGGGAGGTCTGGAGGGATGGTGAAGATGCGGCAGGGTTCAGTATGGCTGTCTTCTCTGGGGTTGCTCGCTGTGGAGGTTGTGGGCGGAGCGATGAGATCGTCGGCCGTGGGGGGGGTTCTGTCAGCGTTGGCCAGAACATTATCTGTGTCTCTGGATTATTAGTCTAGTGATATACTGCTAGGCCATTGCCTCCACATTAGGCCATTGTTGTCGAGAGTTCAAGGAATAAGTTATTTGTCGTCTCACAGTGTCAGAGACCAGGGTTGATTTCCACCCTTAGCAACTGTCTGTTTCAGGAAAGCAGTTATAAAATGAAATTTCAAAACATTTTATAGCAATTTAGGCACTTTATTAGTTTGATTGCTGTTGCATCAAAGGGAAAACTGGAAGTCAGTTTGTGCTTAGCAAATTCCGACAACTAGCGATAGTTGTTGGCTTGAGAAAAAACAATTGGTTAGGGTATCAGAGATAACAAAGTGTAGAGCTGGAGGAACACAGCAGGCCAAGCAGTATCAAAGGATTAGGAAAGCTGATGTTTCTGACGAAGGGTCCAGACCTGAAACATCAGCTTTCTTGCTCCTCTGATGCTGCTTGGCCTGCTGTGTTCCTCCAGCTCTACATCTTGCTACCTCAGACTCTCTATTATCGGCTGTTCCCACTATCTCTGGTTAGGATATCAGGTGACCTCTCTACATTTGTCTAAATTGTGCCACTTACAGCTGACCTCCAATTACTAGAGGCACAACCTACTCAACTTCTCCTCATAAGATCCTCCCTTCATACTCGGGATCAGCCTTTTCAATCTTCCCTGACTGCATCCAATGCCTATATAGAGATGGGTGAGGTGCTCAATGAATATTCCTCCTCTGTGTTTACCTGTGGAAAACACATGAAGAGTTGGGAACTTGGGGAAGTTAGTGGGGATATCCTGGTGTGAATCACAGTAGAGTTGTTGAAGGTGGATAAATCTCCTGGTCCTAATTAGATATATCCAAGAACACTGCAGGAGGCTGGAGAAGAAATTGCAGAGGCCCTGGGTGATATATATGCATCATTGTTAGCCCCGGGTGAAGTCCTGGAAGACTGAAGCATAGTGAATCTTGTGTCCATGTTCAAGAAGGGCTGCAAAGAAGAATCTGGGAATTACAGACTAGTAAATCTAATACCTGTGGTGGGTAAGTTACTTGAGATGTTTCTGAGGGATAAAATACACATGCATGTAGAAAGACAAGGTTTGATTAGGAATAGTCAGCATGGCATCAAGCATGGGAGATCATGCCTCACAAATTTGTTCGAGTTCTTTGATGAACTGAACAGGAAGGTTGATGAGGGCAGAGTGGTAGACATAGTCTATTTGGATTTCATTTAGGCCTTTGATAGGGTTCCACATGGTAATCTGCTCTGGAAGGTTAGATTGCATGGAATCTAGGGAGAGTTGGCAAATTGGATGTGCAATTGGCTTGATGGTAGAAAGTAGAGAGTAAGAGTGGAAAGATGTTTGTCGGACTGGATCCTGTGATTATTGATGTGCCTCAGGGGTTGGTTCTGGGCCCATTGATGTCTGTTATCCATATCACTGAATTGGATGAGAATGTACAAGGCATGATTAGTAAGTTTACAGATGACAGCAACATCGATTGCATCGTGGACAGTGAGGAAGGTTTTCAGAAATTGTGAGGGATCTTGATCAACTGGGGAAGTGGGCCAAGAAATGGCCAATGGAGTTTAATATAGATAAGTGTGAGGTGTTGCATTTTGGAAATACAAAACAAGGTAGGAGTTACATGGTGAATGGTAGGATCTTAAGGAGTGCAATGGAATAGAGGCTCCTTGGAGTTCAGGTGCATGGTTCTCTGAAAGTGGAGTCATGGGTAGACAGTGCAGTGAAGAAGGTTTTGGAACACTGGCCTTCATCAATCAGGCATTGCATATAGAAGTTGGGAAGTTATATTGCAGTTATACATGATGTTGATGAGGCCGCACTTGGAGTATTGTGTTTGGTTTTAGTCACCTTGCTATTGGAAGAATGTTATTAAACTGGAAAAAGTGCTGAAGAACTTTACATGGATGTTTCCAGCACTCAAGGGACTGGGTTGCAGGGAGAGGTTTGACAAGCTAGGGTTTTTTTTGTCAGAGTGTAGGAGAATGAGGGGGCATCTTATAGAAGTACATAAAACCAGGAGATGCCTGGGTAGGGTGAATACACTCAGCCTGTTTCCCAGGGTTGGGAAATCAAGGACCGGAAGACATCAGTTTGAGGTAAGACGAGAAAGAATACATGGGAACCTGAGGAGCAACATTTTTAAACAGAGGGTGATATGCAAATGGACTGATCTGCCAGCGGAAGTGGTTGAGCCGGGTGCATTAACAACATTTAAAAGGCATTTGGACAGACACATAGATAAGAAAGGTTTAGATGGATATGTGCAAAGTTCAGGGTAATGCAGGTTAGCATGGATGAACATTTTGGTTGGGAAGTTCACATTGGGATAGCATCAGCAAATCCTGTGGTAAAATTCAATGAGCACATCTCTGCATGGTGAGTTCATATCACTGGGTCTTACCTTCATTGGCACACCTTTCTATTTAATTACCATGAGGCATTTAAAGGTGCCATTTACATTAATTAAGACTCATTAGTTTAGGGATAACATATGCGTGTTGATTTAGGATGAGTTAATAAATATAAAACAGAGTAGGAATATATGGAACATTTCAGATCGACAGGTTGTAACTAGTGATATACCACATGAAGTGGGACGAGGACACGAGTAGAACACATTCTTGTTTGCTGATGATATAATCTGAGGTGGTAAAGTTAGTGGGATGAAGGGCGAGACAAAGCTATAGATAGGTTGTTTGCATGGAGAACATTACAAATGGAATGCAATATAGCTATTGGAAAGAAATATAGAAAAGCAACATTTTTATTGATTGGTGAGAGGCTGAGAAACAATTCATTCGGGTGGGCCTTGGTCTTAATGTGCATGAATCCAAAATGAAATAGCAAATAGGCAGGCAAATAATTTGTTAGCTTTTGTTACAGTGGGATGAAAGTACAGTATAAGATTAAATGATTTTTTAATACAATTATACAGGGCAGAGTCCTAGACAGAGTGCAAAAAAGAGACAAAGTTCCTAGAAGGAGAGAGTGAAAATCCAGCTCTGTGTTGCTTGAAGTTTAAAAAAAAAATCACTGGTGATATGTATAAAATTCTTAACATGGTAGGTGCTAAGGGAATGTTTCCCGGAATGGGGCTACGGACCGGTCTTAGAATAAGAGGTCAACTGAGATTAGGAGAAAATATTTGCTCTAATGATTGTGAAATTTTGAAATTCTCTATCCCAGAGAACTGTGAATGCTTTTGTTTTGAATATATTTAAGGAAAATATTGATAGACTTTTGGGTCATATGGGAATTAAAGAATATGACAACAGTGCAGAAAGTATGGATTTAGATAAGGATTTAAAGATGAGCATGTTGAATGGTAAATAGTTTCAAAAAAACACCTGCCTACTCAAATTCCAATTTTGTATCAAAAACAGAAATTGCTGAAAAAGCTCAGCAAGTCTGACAGCATCTGTGAAGAGAAATCAGAGTTAACGTTTTGGTTTGAGTTCTGAGAAAGGGTCACTCAACCTAAAA
Source organism: Stegostoma tigrinum (assembly GCF_030684315.1). NCBI lineage: Eukaryota > Metazoa > Chordata > Chondrichthyes > Orectolobiformes > Stegostomatidae > Stegostoma > Stegostoma tigrinum. The sequence continues at coordinate 69,857,274 of NC_081360.1, read as the reverse complement.
TGTAAAATTTGATTTATCTCCACCGATGCTGCCAGACCTACTAAGCTCTTCCAGCAATCTCTGTTTTTGTTTCCAATTTACAACATCCACAGTTCTTTCAATTTTTATTTCCAATTATGTATGGTCTTACCACAATTGAACTTAGAGATAACAAAGTGTGGAGCTGGATGAACACAGCAGGCCAAGCAGCATCTGAGGAGCACAAAAGCTGATGTTTCGGGCCTAGACCCTTCATCAGAAAAGGAGGAGGGGGAGAGGGTTCTGAAATAAATAGGGAGAGAGGGGAAGGCAGATCGAAGATGGCTGTGTTCATCCAGCTCCAGACTTTGTTACCACAATTGAACTTGTTTTCTGTGTTGCAAAGTTGAGTAGAGTACTTGTGAATTGGAAGGCAGGGTGTTAGGATTTGTTTGTAAATATGATAGGGGGGAAGCGTGTGTGGTCCCTTTGAGAGGTGATGTAGTTTTCTAAGCTTGGAGATAAAAAAAACTGCCTGCAAGTAGCTGCAGATGCACCGACAGTTCTGAAATTAAAACATATGTATCAATTAGCAGTGCAGTTGGCAACCTAGGCTTGTTTTGATGTTAAGGCAACCTGCTTGAATATGAGCCAATTAATTTAAACTAGACACTTAGTGATTAAAAACCAACTGAATTTAAATTTGATGGTGTTGACAACCAAGGACCAATCCTATCATAAGAAAAATGAAGAGGTCATCGAGGGTATATAAGAAGAGGATTTTTGAAAATCAGTGCAATGGCGAACTGGCGTCAGAAGAGTAAAACATTGGCTGTCACGGAAATCGTTAATCTCTATGATTAAGCACCATCTGTAAGGTACAACAACACTCTTAGCTAATATTACCAGCACAAGGATTTGACAGAGAAAGAATTCCTGACTGAAGGATAATGGAAAAGGCAGAGAACGTTTCAAAAGATGCATACTGATTGTTTTTTTTTGAGAGACTAAGTTAACATTTATTTTTCTTATTATTTTGGTTTATATCAATGGGACATGTATTTATCGGGACAGAATACCATTAGAATGTTGTTTTATTTGGGAATTGTTAGAAGTTACAACAGGGAACTGTTGAGTTTGTTATTAGTTCTGTTCTTTTGATCAATGTTAAATTTAGATAAATAAATCGTTACTTGTTGCTTATAAAGTGAATATCAGGGAGTTCATTTATTTAACCATACCCTTCAAAACACCTGGTTGACAAAAAAACCAAAGTCTTTTAAATATAACTTCACTATTATTTTAATATGTTTTGAATGTTGCTCCCTAAATCTAACACCCTGTTTTGGCTTTTTAAGTAGAATGCACTAATAAGGAAAATATCGACTAAAAGAGGTGTCCACCCTTTATTTTGCTTCCACATCGAATTGATGATTAAATACTCCAATGAAGAAACATATCACAAAATGGATTTCCTGTTTTACTTTTTACAGCATATACCTGTAAACTGAATGTGTTTGCTTCACCGGTCACAGTAATACAATCTGATTGAAATTTAAGACCTGAAGTCCTGCGACAGCAAATGATCTGTACTTTGAAAATATAAAGTGATGTCAATGACATTTTATGATAGATATGGTAATATGAGGAATGAAGTCCAAGGCTTTGTATGATGTGTGGTCTGACTGCAGATATAATTTACAACCAATTACGAACGCATATATATCAAAAATTGAACAATGGCTGGGAATAACTTAGCAGTTATCATCTCTGTTTGTGAATATCTTCTCATCTTCAACTAAGTCTTGGTTCTATCCCAAGACACAAGCAAAAATTGAAAAGAAACCTAAAAGAAACATTAGGTGTAACTGACACAAAATTTGCAGCAAAATTTGATGAGAGATTCAGTAAGGTCCATCTCGATGTCAAGTGCATCTCATTCCATTGTTTAGGCTTTTGTCAAGCAGCATGGAAATTTTACGCTACGTAGCAGTAGGTTACCAATTAAAGACACTTCCGATGTTGCCAAATGTGCCAAACAAGTGAGACATCAAGAAATCTAGGTATGGAAGTCAGAGCATGTACTTGGTGACTTCAGCTCCCTACTTCTTGCATGGGCCCTCCATGTTACTGAGGATCAATTGTGCAACTGAGGGCATGGCTGTGGCCACACATGCCTTTTGTCAAGACACATTGATAGCTTGCATGTGCCAAACTCTCATGGCCATTATAGCATCTCTCCAACACACCAGTGTTTAATATTGAAAGACTGTGATAGGTATCCAGTTCATGGACATACCAGACTGAATCTCAGGACTGCTCAACCACTCTCTGAATGTTTTCTCACTTAACACATCCCAGCACCCTTAGATCACCCAGGCCTTGCACTTTCTTGCCATTCCATGTCAGTCAGCATACTGCTGCCTCAGCCCAGCCAAAAGAAATCAATACAATTGTACTGAGATCATAGGAACTGCAGATGCTGGAGAATCTGAGATAACAAGGTGTAGAGCTGGATAAACACAGCAGGCCAAGCAGCATCAGAGGAGCAGGAAAGTTGATGTTTCAGGCCTAGGCCCTTCTTCGGAAATGGGAGAGGGGAAGGGGCTTCTGAAATAAATAGGGAGAGAGAGGGAGGCAGTTGGAAGATGGGTAAAGGAGAAGATAGATGGAGAGGAGACAGACAGATCAAAGAGTCATACCTGTGTTTTTTTTAGTGCAGACACACAGGCAGACTATTGTCATTTTTGGGAGCAGGGATCTGTTTGATGGTTAAGGTGTAGTAAGGTAGATGTCTTGATTTATGAAATACCAGGATATAAAATTAGCACTCACAACATGTGCCAGCTGTCTGTTCAGCAAACACACTCTCTATTTATCAAACCAATTAACCATGTTGGAAATTGGGTCAGATGTCCCAGTATCATTAGTCATGGGCACAGTCTGCACACAATCCAGGGGCTTGGTCATGGTCAGTTGTCCACTTGGACCACTCACAGTAAGGGGCAGGTCCAATTCCAGTACAGAGAGTAGGCAACCTATGTCATATAAGGCCAGGTCCAGATTGCTTTTACATATTTTCATTCAAGAACCGCAAAACCATAGTTGTTGCGCTTCTCATCGGTCACGTCTAAGGGCTTCTCATTGAACTCAGTCAGAAACCTGTGTATAATGCAGTCCTTGGAATCTGTCTGTCACTCATTTAGGAGTTGCAAAGGGGCCTAGTTTTTATTTGTTCACAGGATGAGGGCGTCGCTGGCTAGGCCAGCATCCATTGCCTACCCCTAATTGCCCAGAGGGCAGTTAAGAGTCAACCTCATTACTGTGGATCTGGAGTCACGTGTAGGCCAGATCAGGTAAGGATGGCAGTTTCCTTACCTAAAGAGCATTAGTGAACCAGATGTATTTTTTCCTGATAATCAACAATGGATTCATGGTCATCATTCGATTTTTAATTCCAATATTTTTTTAATTCAGATTCCACCATCTGCTGTGGCAGGATTCAAACACAAGTCCACGTAACAAGTCCCTGTCTGATGAAGGGTCTAGGCCCGAAACGTCAGCTTTTGTGCTCCTGAGATGCTGCTTGGCCTGCTGTGTTCATCCAGACTCACATTTTGTTGTCTTGGATTCTCCAGCATCTGCAGTTCCCATTATCCCCGTAACATTAACTGGGTCTCTGGATTAACAGTCCAGCGATAATACCATTAGGCCATCTCCTCCCCTAGGGGTAACTGTGGGGTGTGGATGGAGATTACTATCAAGGTAGTGGGGTAGGCAAGGCTGGCAGGAGGAGAACGAAAACATTTGTAAAGGTGAAGACAAGGACAGTGACAGAGGTTTAATTCACAGGATTTGGGGGTATCAGAACAACAAAAGAGGCCGTGATAAGCTATGGGAAGGGAGGATGTTATTTACAGTGACCGCCAACAAATAGAAAGCATACAAGGACAGTTTGGCCATCATTTAGACGTATTGTCAGGACTCAGAGGGGATGGAGAACATTTGAAAGGGAGGCTCAATGCAGAAAGTCAGCAAAAGGGTGAGCTGGGTATAAATGGGCTATTGTTGTTGTGCTACATAAAATGGAAAATGAGATTTCTGGGGAGTATCTTAGCAATTGGGCAGTATGGTGCTGACAGAGCCTGCCAGTCTCTAGATGTGAAATGCAACTGGAGAATGATTGGGTCAATGCCTGCGTTTGGCAAAATCAAGAGTCACTTGTTGGACAAGTGCCAGGATCCACATCAGTTGGACAATAGGAGGCATTTGCAAACTGCAGCTACTTTTATTTTGCAATCTTTTCATCATCTTTTTACTGTGCATGCAGATTGAACGTGGTTAGGGTTCAAATACTGGTCAAAGGCAATTTTTAGAATGCTTGCAAATTGAACATTGTCATCCCAATGATGTTGAAATTAGCAGCAGTTTTTTTTATAAAAAAAGGCAAATTCGGGCCAAAGAGCAACCATCATTTGTGTAGCTTCTAAGGGCGCAGTAGGAGGTGGAGACAATTATCTGTCACATAACAACAATACAGAGAACAATGAAATGTTGAGTGATAAATGTGAGTCTGGGAATGAGAGGGATGTAGGATCGCAGCATGCACTCCATTTTGATATAAAGTGCTGTTCACTCAACTGGCTCCAAGTGGGTGCATGCGTTGAAGCTGAATGAACATTGGAGACATGGCCTTCATTATTGAGTAAAATATGTCTCGCTGCATGGAGATGTGTGTGCAATCTACATATGTATGATGTGCTACCAACGACTATACTGAGTTCTTAGAACCACTTTCGCTTCTTGTGTTCTCAACAGAGATCACATCCAGCAGGAGTCTTATGCCCTGTCGCTGATGAGTGTCGGCCACAATGGTTCCCTGCCTAAAAAGGCAAAGGTAGATGCTGGCTCAAGATCAACCATAGGTCACTTTTGGGGATAAGGAACACACAGCTCAGTAAGATATTGCAGCAGAGGGAGGGGGGTGGTGGCCTCAGGCTACGTGGAATCTACAGGAGGACCAGAGTTACACAGTAACATATATTACACAATAAGGACTTTTAGCCCATTTGACTTTCACATTTTACAGGAGTAAATTCCAGTTGACATTGCTGTGCCCATAGCTGGCTACCTGTACCATACTGTAGTTTAAAGAATCCCTCCTCACTATATACCACACTCTCAATATTTATGTCATCTACAAAACTACTGATGAAACAAACACAGTTCAATGAACAGCAAACGCAACTTGTCTTCCTAATTACTTGAATCCAGGACACTGGCCTGGGGAGAAACATTTTAAACAGGGTCACTACATGACCAGCATCTGACCTTTCAACTGGACATAGTCTGAACTCTGCTGATCCGAACTTGGCAAACTTCCCTGACTAGGAAGCCTCTACAGAGGGACCACAAACTGCATGCAAGCCCTTCTGAAAGTCGGCCAGTTTGCACACTGGAAACATTTTAAACAGGGTAGCAAGGGGAGATGACCAGCACCCTGTCCTTCAAGGAATTCTTGACGAATATAGCTTGTAGGGTTGATGAGTGGGAGGCAGTGGATGTGGATTGTTTGGACTTTCAGAAGGCTTTTGACAAAGTCACTCATAAGAAATCAGTGTATCACCACTCCCTGGTGTATTGTGTAATTCAAAACTCAAGTTAAATGAGAAAACCAAATGTCTAAACTGCAGATGACACAGAGCAGGGTGGGAGGGTGAGCTGTGAGGAAGATGCAGAGATGCATCTGAGTGATTTAGGCAAGATGAATGAATGGGAAAATGCTTAGCAGATGCAGTATAATGAGGATAAATGTGAGGTTATCCACTTTGGGAGCTAAAACAAAAGGGCAGATTATTATCTGATTGGCTATAAATTAAGAAAGGGAAATGTGTAATGAGACCTGGGTGTCCTCATTCATGAGTCACTGAAGGTAAACATGCGGGTGCAGCAGCTGGTTAACAAATTAAATGATATGTTGGCATTCATAGCAGAAGATTTGAGTACAGGAGCAAGGATCTCTTGCTACAGTTATAAATGCCCTTGGTAAGACAACAATTGGATGATTGTGTACAGTTTTGATCTCCTTATCTTGGGGAAAATGTTCTTGCTATTGAGGGAATGCAACTAAGATTTACCAGACCGATTCCTGGAATAGTGAGACTGAGACATGAGGAGAGGTTGAATCAGTTTGGATTATGTTTGCTGAAGTTAAGAAGAATGAAATGGAAATTTATAAAATTCTAACAAACTATACAAGGTGAGTTCAGAAAAAATGCTTCCAGTTTTGGGAGAGTCCAGAACCAAGGGTCACAGTCTAAGGATTCGGGGTAAACCATACAGGATTGAGACTAGGAAGATTGTCTTCATCCTGTGAGTGGTGAGCATGTGGAATTCACAATCAGATAAAGCAGCCAATGCTGAAAATGTATGATTTTGAAAAGAAGTTGGTTACAGATTTGGGCTCAAGGGATCAAGGGATGTGGGAGAAAAGTGGGATAAGGCGAGAGAGATGGATAGTCAACCATGACTATGATATATAGTGGAGCAGGCTTAAAGGGCCAAATAGCCTACTTTGCTCCCATTTTCTGCTTCCATGCTCTCCCTCTATATTGAGAAACCCAACATCAGCACAGGAAGGTGAATACCCTACACAGGAAGAATTTCCAAAATACAAATCACATAACCATCACAAACAAACCAGTACATTAACAGTAAAATTGCATTTCTCCAAATAAGTCCTTTTTCATTTGATAAAAAGTACCCACTAACATTTGCAGTTACAAGACACACAAATTCCCCATGCCACCTAGTCATGCAGAAAACTTGCATTCATTAACAAAAGTGCATTAATTCTGGCCAATTCTGCTTTCATCAGTTTCTGCACATACAATGGAAATCTAGTCTTCAAATCATGTAGGTCTTCCAATTTTACATGTGTGTGCTGTTATTGGTTGTTCCTCTGATAAATGCTCAACACTGAAATAAGTTTCCTTCTCTGAGGAGTGTTATTCTCATGGTGAATACTATGAATGATTCACTTCCATTGCTGGAGAACAGTGGATCTTTGGGATTGCTGGCTATTCTGTACTCTGTACATGAGGTAAGGTCATTTTTCCCTGATCTGCTGCCGACAGTGAAGGTAAGTATTTGTAAGTATACATTTACAGTTGCGATGATATATGATATACCTCATCATTCACATTAATTATAAACAATTGAGGTGACAATTGCTCAGCACAGGATACAATTTGCCACATGGACCAATTGTTGTTGGGAGAATTGAACGTTTGCACTTTGACTTTCCAGGACTCAGCTCTGACAGTCAAATTTTGCTTCCTATCGTTTTATTTTTCTTTTGTCCCTCCCATCTCCTAGTACTTCGAGTTTGAGTCATTTATTCACCATTTGAAAAGCAGTTTTTGGCATGAAATTGTCATTTTTCATTGGACTGAACTGAACTTGTCTTCTATCGAAGTATTTCTCCATGCAAGGATTTCATTGTAGAAGCCTGTGCTGGATTTGTTCAATATTTTAAGATTGCATTTGCTTAAAAGAAGGAGCATGCACAGGGAAATATTTGTGCATGTATGAGTGAATAAGATTTGCTGAAGTGCTTCAATGGGGCTAGTTTCAAAACATGCACCAGTTTTGCTCGTGATCGGGGCCAGGGATGGGGTGAGGGTAGAGAGGTTTATTTGATGTCAGCTGATCTAACTCATGGCATTCAGAGTATTAGTCAAGGGTTGAAGGCTCTTGTGGTATTGTCCCAATCTCTGGGCCATGAGGCCTGGGTTCAAGTGGCATTAGCTCCGGAGGTGTGTAATAATATCATTGAATAGGTTGCTTAGAAAATATCAATTAGTTTATGGTGATAAGATAGTCAGCTCCTCCAAGTCTGAAGAAGTCTCCTTTGAACTTCATCCATGGTTTGTCAGGGATGTCATGCATTCTAAGTGGTTTTTGAATTACTAAGTATGATGTTCCTCGCAAACACGAAACTGGATAATGAGGTTCTTATCAGTTATTTTGAACTTCAACTTTGAATGTCAAATTCTTTCTAACAGCAACAGATGTGTCACAGTGTTTTCAAATCTTCCTTTCGCAAGTTCTTCTTGTGTTTCTTTCCTTTTGGACAGGATGCTTGTCGTTCAATTTTAATGCCTAGTTTAGACAGATGACTTTCAGAGCATTTCAAGGTATTGCTCTCATTGAATCTGTAAAATTTCACAATCTGTTTTAGCATCCTCAACTTTCTTCATATGGAGTGCTGCTCTTCATTACATAAAACCAGAAGAAATAAGAAGAGGACTTGGCTTTTTAGCCCCTTGAGCTTACTCCACCGTTCAATAGGATCATATTTGGTTTGACATTTCTCACACCTATGTTCCTCCACTTTCCCCATAGCCATTCATTTCCCTAACGACCTAGAATCTATCTCAACCTTAAATGTGCACAAGGATTCTGCATCTACAATTCTGAATGCTAAAGATTCCAAAGACTTTTAAACTTTTGAGAGATGAAATTCAAAGAACAAAGAAAATTACAGCACAGGAACAGGCCCTTCGGCCCTCCAAGCCTGCACTGATCCAGATCTTTTATCTAAACCCGTTGCCTATTTTCCAAGGATCTGTATCCCTTAGGTCCTTGTCCATTCATGTATCTGTCTAGACACATGTTAAATGATGTTATCGTGCCCGCCTCTACCACCTCCGCTGGCAAAAAATTCCAGGCACCCACCACCCTCTGCGTAAAGAATTTTCCACACATATCTCCCTTAAACTTTTCCCCTCTCACTTTGAAATTGTGACCCCTAGTAATTGAATCCCCTACTCTGAGAAAAGACTTCTTGCTATCTAACCTGTCTCTACTTCTCATGATTTTGTAGAGCTCAATTAGGTTCCCCCCCCCCCCCCCCCCCACCCCGCTTCAATGTCCAGCTTTCTAATGTAAGTAATCCTAATCTACTTAGCCTCCCTTGATAGCTAGCACCCTCCAGACCAGGCAACATTCTGGTGAACTTCCTGTGCACCGTCTCCAAAGCATCCACATCCTTTTGGTAATGTGGCAACCAGAACTGTACACAGTATTCCAAATGTGGCTGAACCGCTTCCCTCCTTATCTCAGTCATAAATTGCTGTCATCTTATGCTGAGTCTATGCCCTTTGGTCTCAAACTTACCCATGAGAAAAATATCTTTTCAGCATTTATAATGCCAAGCCCTTTAAGAATGCTATGTGTTTCAGTGAAGTCTCTTATGCTTCTATTTTCAAATGAGTACAGTCCCAACCTGTGCAGCCTTTCCTTTTAAGACAATCCTTCCATTGCCAGGGTCATACAAGTGAACCTTGTCTGACCTATCACCAACCAGTGAAATATATTTGGTGTAGCCCTGCACAATATTAACATCCTGTTTTTTTCTGTGAGTTTTGTTTTGCTAATATTTCTCCATTTTTTCCCCCAATCTGTTGCTCTAATTTGGTGCCTGCAAAGATTCACAACATAATGCCAGGACTTGTCTGTTTTCCCATTTATATCCTCTCGCTGATGATTAATATCCTCAGGGTATGTGCATATATCAAGAGCTTTCTTGAGATTGTTTCTTCTCTTCACAGGTATACTACCACAACAAAATTTCTTATGTCGCAGACAATCCTATCTCTAATGAAATTATCTTTCAGTTGTCCAAACTCTCACGATTTTAACCAAATATATCAGATGAGTCACAATGTTCGATAATCCCTCTTTCTCTTTATTTCTGATATTGAACGAATATCATTTGAGATAACACTAATGTTGGTTTGAAAGTATGCTTCCAAACGCTCCAAAATCAGTTCTATCAAGCATTGTCCTCCTCAGTGAGAACTAGACTGAAATACAACTTGTAGCACTTGTTCCCAGCACTGACAACAGAGTTGCAACTTCAATTTTGTTTCTGTTTCATTGTTTTGCTACTCAGAGTGAAAACAAAATCTAATCTTGTTTCATTTCTTCTTTAATTTCCACAGCAGCATGGAGTGGAAAAAATGTAGTCATTTTGAATCTCAGTAATTTAAAGCTTCAGACTGTTACTTGTCAGTTTTCCCCTTTTCTTCAACTAGCTGGTTCTCTTGAAGCTATGAGTGCCCCACACATTTCAGCTGCACCACTCTGACATCATGTTTCAAGTGATTTGTGTTTATTGGCTGCTACAGATTGCCTACTATGGTAATAGACGTCACATTACTTTGTCAAATCATCCAGTACCTTAATGGTACAAATTTCCAATGGAAATTACATAGTTGCCAAGAGTTGAAAAACATATTCAAAATTGTTACAGAGATAGTAGGAACTGCTGATGCTGGAGAATCTGAGATAACGTGGTGTGAAGCTGGATGAATGCACTTCTGAAGAAGGGTGTCAACCGGAAATGTCAAACTTTTCTGCTCCTCCGATGCTGCTTGGCCGCTCTGTTCACCCAGCTTCACATCGTATATTCAAAATTGTGTTCATTGCTCCAATATTTTAATATTAGATATTCTTTACAGGAACTGGAAACACAGATGAATAATTACAATATTAATTTAAATCTTACAAAACTTGGCTCAGAAGTTCAATTCTGAACATAGCTGTCATTTTCCAAAACATAGCTTTCAGACATCTCCTGTCTTGAGTAATCATCATTAGTATATAATGAATAGAAGCCCTTTCTATAACCTTACCATCCCATGATCATATTAAATGTCATGCATTCAAATAGTATTTATGATGCTGTCACTAATGCACAGTGTGCTGCAATGAAATGTGACATTTGGTGTCTGTTGCTGTATTTAGCAAATATAACTGCAGTGCAATTGCTAAAAGCACTAAGCCTACAGTTACTTTTCATCTTTCAAATTTTATGTTCTGTTTTAAGATCTTCCGATTATGCTAGTTCTTTTTCGTTTTAGTTTTAACCAAAAATAACATAGATAGGCTTCATGCATGCAATAATACCTTGTAGATATGGTGAAACGAATTTTGTATTATTGTCAGCTTTTCCACACAGCTGACTTGTCAAAAAAGGAAATGGCTTATTGACCAGGATGAACCGTACAGGGTTGAATATATGGAAATTTTACTCGATGAGATGCTGACTGCTTCTGACATCTTCCCTTTGATTGTCTTTCTTTATGCTGCCTTTCTGTCAGCAGTGACTACGTGAAACCATCACAAAGTCTAGAGGCCATTCCAGCTGCTGAAAGTGATGTTGTGCTTTAACTGGCTGCAACATATGTGTAAAACTTTTATTTCTATCCTTTGTAGCATCAGTAAGTGACAATGCAACCTAGAAATTACAATGCATGACAACCAAGGTTCTATAGACAGACAACACAATGGTTCCATGAAACCATTTCACCGAAAACCTACAATACCTGATCCAAAAATCAATCAAAGCCACAAAAGAACTGTGAGTGAAAATAACCTTTTGACTGTCAGCAGCGAAGACAATATTAGGGCAAATTGTTGTACTGCATCACAAGAGAGTCCCCTCATATGTGGCTGGTATATGCACATTTTTAGTTTTCTTGGTATGAAACCCAAAAGCTGATCAAATGATTTGATCACACTCTATGTTTTACCTATCCTTGAATGTGATAATAGATGTCTGTTAAAATACATGTAAGCCACTCTCTACAAACCATTTAGGTCACACATCTCTTTACAGCTTCAGAGACTCACGAGAAAAAGGCATCTGTATTTAGTCAATTAATGCTCCTGTCACATATATCAAGGGATGAATTGCACTCGTAAGTAGACCATTGCCTTTTTCTGGAGAAGCTGCCTCATTCCCTTTTAATTGTGTTCACCTTGCTGAACAGGAGTTGGATACTCCAATCTATTTTATGACCTGGTACATTGAGTAATTAATTTAGCTAAAATGTCACAGATAAAACAAGCTTGCAGTTTGCAATTAACCTTCTGCAGAATATTCCACTTAGAGAAATTGTAACTTTGGCAGGACCCGCTGAACTAATTGAGTGACCACAGTTTGAAAGGAGAATGTTTGGATCTCAACGACGGAACATATAACTGGCAGATTATCCAATACAAACGGAAAGGTGCAACAAATTATTTGAGATTATTTAAAAATCACAGCTATAAATAAAGTATATTAACCCTCACTCTGTTGCAGTCTCCAACTGACAAGGCCATGGTCTACTTGCAATTGAGGAGATAGAAAAGGTATGTGACACTATAACAACAACCGTAAGGGCTTCAGTATGTAGATGGACTGAGAAAATCAGGTTGGCAGCAGATCAAGAAAAAGAGTTTGTGGAATGTTTATGAGATTTTTTTTGGAGTAACTTGTGGAAGACCCTTTGGGGAATAGGCAATTTTGGATTTGGTGAAGTGTAGTCAGGCAGATTTGATCAGGGAGCTGGAGGTGAAAGAACCCTTAGGGGACAGTGACCACAATATACTAGAACTTACCCTGCAATTTGAAAGGGAGAAGTTGGAATCAGATGTAATGGCATTCCAATTGAGTGAAGGTAAGTACATAGACATGAGAAAGGAGCTGGCAAAAGTTGAATGGAGGGGGAGAATAGCAGGGAAGATGGTAGAGTAGCAATGGCAGGAGCTTCTGGGTTTAATTTGGCAGGCACAGCAGAAATTCATCTTAAGGAAGCAGAAACATACTAAAGGGAGGGTGAGGCAAGTATGGCTGACAAGGGAGGCCAGGGATAAAATAAATGCAAAAGAGAATGCAAAAAAATATGGTGAAGATTAATGGGAAGCCAGAAGAATGGGAAGTCTTTGAAAACCAGCAGAGGACAACCAAAACAGCAATAAGGAGGAGAAGATGAAATATGAGAGTAAGCTGGTTGGTAATATAAAAGAAGATGCTAAGAGTCTTTCTTTGACATTTAAAAGGCAAGAGAGAGCTAAAAGAGGCATGGGACCACTGGAAAATGAGGTTGGAGAAGTTGTTATGGGGAACAATGAGCTGGTGGAGAGACTAAGTTGGTACTTTGCATCAATTTTCAAAGCAGAAGTCATAGGGTTGTAGCCATGGGTGACTTCAACTTTCCAAATATTGATTGGAAACTTTTTAGTTGTAATAGTTTAGATGGAACGGATTTTGTTCAGTGTGTTCAGGTAGGATTCCTGACACAGTACGTCAATAGACCAACACGAGGTGAGGCCACTTTGGATTTGGTGTGTGGCAATGAACAGAGCCAAATGTTAGGCCTGTTGGTAGTTTGGCATTTTGGCAGTAGCGATCATAACATTATTACTTTTACAATAGTCATGGAAAAGGATAGGTACATACAGCAGGGTAAGGTTTATTATTGGGGGAAGGGTAATTATAGTTCTGTTAGCCAAGAACTGGGTGACATAAAATGGGAACAGATGCTGTCTGGGAAGACCACTATTGAAATGTCAAGCCTATTTAAGGAATGCATACTGCATGTGCTGGATACAATTGACCCTAGCAGGCAGGGAAGATGCGGTCAAGCAAGGGAGCCTTGGTTCTTAAGAGAGGTTGAACAACCTGTTAAGAGGAAGAAGTATGCTTATGTAAGATTAAAGAAACAAAGATTGGAAAAGGCTATAGAGAGATACAAGTTAACCAAGAAGGAGCTGAAGAAAGGGCTTAGGAGAGCTATAAAGGGGGCATTAATAGGATGCAGAGCTGGGCTGACAAGTGGCAGATGGAGTTTAACCCTGAAAAGTGTGAGGTGATTCATTTTGGAAGGACAAACTTGAAAGCAGAATGCAGGGTGAAAGGAAAGATTCTTGACAGGATGGAGGAGCATAGGGATCTTGAGGTCCACGTCCACAGTTCCCTGAGAGCTGCCACCTAGGTGGATATAGTTGTCAAGAAGGTGTGTGGTGTGTTAGCTTTCATTCATACAGCGATCGAGTTCAAATGCCTTGAAGTTGTGGTCCAGCTATACAAAAGTCTTGTTCGGTCACACCTGGAGTATTGTGCCCAGTTCTGGTCACCTCATTACAGGAAAGATGTAGAAGCATTAGGAAAGGTGCAGAGAAGATTTATCAGGATGTTGCTTGGAATGCAGGGAAGGTCTTACGAGGAAAGGTTGAGAGAGCTAGGGCTTTTTTCTTTAGAATGACGAATGATGAGAGGTGACTTGATAGAGGTGCACAAAATGACCAGAGGTATAGATAGAGCGGACAACCAGAGATTTTGTTCCTAAGGTGGAGGTAGTTGTCACAAGGGGGCATAGTTTTAAAGTGAGTGAAGATAGATAGATATGAGACGTCAGAGTTAGGTTCTTTACTCAGAGAGTGGTTGAGACGTGGAATGCATTGCGAGAGAGGTTAGTGGAGTCAGCCTCATTAGGGGCATTTAAGTGGCTATTAGATATGCATATGGATGATAATATAAGGTAGGGGTGGAGGTTAGATAGATTTTAGGATTAGGGTAAAAGTTCGGCACAACTTTGTGGGCCGAAGGGCCTGGCCTGTGCTGTGCTGTGCTGTACTGTACTGTTCTATGTTCTATTTTCTAAGACACTAGCAGCGTACCAGAACTTCAAGAGAATCAAGAGGCAGAAGTGACTGTGGTGGCCATCACTAAGGAGAAGGTGTCAGAGAAGCTGAAAGGTCTAAAGCACAAGATGGACTGCACTCCAAAGTTCTGAAGGAGATAGGTGAGGACATTGTGGAGGCGTTAGTGGTGACATTTCCGGAATCACTGGATTAGAGGCACTGACTAGTTTCTAAATGGGGAAAGGCTTCAGAAATCTAAAGGGCTAAGGACTTAGGAATCTCTTAATGTTAAAATGCAAGTTCAGTTGGCAATTAGAAATGTAAATACAATGTTAACAATCATTTCAGGAGAGTCAGAATGCAAGAGGAGGGATGTACCACTGAGAAGTGTTACTGAGCTCAAAATGTTAACTCTGCTCTCTCTCTCTCCGTATATGATTCTCGACCTGTTACTTTTTTCAGCAATTTCTCCTTTTGATTCTGATTTCCAACATCCGCAGTTCTTTGATTTTTTTTTTGCACTTCTGAGGCTGTGTAAGATTCTGGCCAGACTGCATTGGAATATTGTGAGCAGTTTGGGCCCTATACCTCAGGAAGGATCTGCTGACACTGGAGTGTCAAAAGGATATTCACAAGAATGACCCTGGGAATGAAGGTCTTGTCATATGAGGAGGACTATGAGTCTGTGCTTGATGGAGTTTTGAAGGATGAGGGGGGAAATGATTAAAACCTACACTGTGCTGAGAGGGATGGGTAGAGTGGATGTGGAGAAGAGGCTGTACAGACCTGCAGATGCTGGAAGCCTGAGTCAATAGACATGGAGGTGGGAAATCACAGCAGGCCAGACAGCATCTGAGGAGCAGGAAGGTTAATGTTTTGAGCTGAATCCCTTTGTCAGGATTGGATCTTGCTACTGCAGCCACATCTTCTTCCTCAGTGACTGCCTACACAGCAGGCTTGTCCCTTATGGACACCAAATAACATTCGGACATCACAATTTGGATGTGGAAAACATGTTTAAGCTAATAGGAGAGACTAGAACCCAAAGGTCATCCTTAGTGTGAAGAGACAACTCTTTAGAGCTGAGGTGAAGAGGAATTTCTTCATGCAGAGAGCAGTGAAATTAATAAGCCCATTGCTGCAGAAGGCTGTGGAGGACAAGTCATTGAAAGTATTTAGACAGAGATAGCTAGGTTCTTGGTTGGTAGCGGGATCAAGAGTTACAGGGAGAAGGCAGGAGGATGGAGTTGAGAAACATATCAGCCATGATCAAGCAAACTCAATGGGCTGAATGGCTGAACTCTTCTCCTGTATCTTATGGTCTTATTAAAAAATTGGATTAACTATTCCAACACTATTTTGCAGTTATCCGCAATATAGCTATGAACAACCTGGGATAAATTGCCTATTTTTTCCTTCCTTCCTCACATATAGCACTTTGCAATAACTAGTTACAATTGAAGTTTCTGATACTGGTATTCTTCAACAGTTGGTGGGATAGTCCTTTTCTGCAACAGCCCTCTGAGAAGACCCATATTGCGTCCATTCTTTATCACTTTTATTTATTTTTTGGCACAGCGTTCTCAATGACATGAAATAAATAATCATAATTTTACACCTGATAGCTTTAGTATTAATTACCAAACAAACTGCTGGAATAATACTCATTAAAGTTTCATTCCAATCTGACTTGCATATGGCATTATGCCCAAACTCTCAGTGAAAAGCACGCAAACAAGTAAACAACAGAAAATTCTCACATCAACAAAAATAAAGGGACCTCCAAACACAGATAAATTGCAATGAAAATAAAATATGCCACGGATCATGTTTTATAAATCAGTGGAGTTCATAATTAAAGTCTCATAAATCCTGATCAGTTCAGTGATTTAAACATTAATCTTTTTGACTAGGTCTACCACAGTGCACCAATCTGTTCAGATGTGAGACTGTTGCATTGTTCGGCAAGGACCAGGATGTCAAGCCAACCAATGTTATTTTATGGAAGCTAAATGGAAACTTATAAATGAAAACCGGGTCTGCTTTCCTAATAGACATTCATTTTGGTGCATGCCCCAAACCAGCATTACAATTCTAAAAATGGTAAAGTTTAGTTGTAAACATTTTAATGTCCATCTTAATGTCAGGATATTATAACATGTTTTAAGTGGTTCAAAAAAAGTCCACATTTAAATCTTCAGGGAGAACTTAATACTCTTTGGCCTGCAAATTCAGACAAATGGGAAAGGTCTCCAAGTTAGCCAAAATACACCAGAGTCTGATTCCAAATGTCCTGACCTCAAACCCATTATCTATCACTTCACATGGGTGGGGATGGGTGAGTTGTACTTAGTCATCCACTGTTCACAAATGTGCTGCACATGGTAAAGAACAGTTATCTTAATTATTGCTCATGGGATCAGCAATACAAAATATGTAGACTTTACACTTGTCAGAAGCTCTAAATCTGCCAGTGTTATTTGGAGATATAGGGTTCTGTTGGAGATACAATAACCTTTTGGATAAGTCAAGGTATCCTTTGGGAAAGATCAGTTGCTCTTTGTGAGCAGTCAAGGGAACTTTGGGATTGAATCTGTGCGAAGAAAAAAGTAGATAATTTCTTTGAAATTGTCAGGCTTATTTGAACTACTAATCTACCAAGGAAATTGCTAATCTGTCAAGAAAACTGAAGCTGCCAAGTAATGTCCTGGTCTCTAAATTAAATAAAGTTGTATGCAATGTTTGCAATTTCACACTGCCTGTTGACATAATACTGAGCGATATCATTATAGTCCTTGTGCTAAATATCTAATTTCACAATTTATCATTATCTTGGTAGAATGCCTGTCAGTTTATAGTTGTATAAACTGTTCAAAGTGCTTTTAAAGTCTTTGAAGTCAGATTTCAAACACAAATGCTTGTTGATTTTATGGGAAATTAAGTAGTTAAAACTAGTTATAGAACCAGCACAGGAAAAGCTTTATGGTCCATCAAATCTGTGCCAGTCAAACACAGGCATCTAACTATTCCACTCCCATTTTCCCATACTTTGCCCATAACCTTGGGCATCTTGGCATCACAACTGCACGTTTAAATACTTCTTCAATGTTATGAGGGTTTTGCCTCTATCATCCTTATAGGTAGTTTTCCATATTTTCACATACCTGTGTGCGAAAAAAATCTGACATCCTCTCACAACTGCCTCAACCCTAAATCTTTGATCCTCACCCTGACCTTGCTATTGACCCTCCACTGAAGGGAAGGGTTCCTTCCTAAATACCATAATTATGTTCCTTAAAATTATACATCTCAATTCACGTGTAGCAACTCCCCCCACCATCATGGTCTCCTTTGTTCTTAGGAAAACGATCTCATAGAACATAGAACATAGAACAGTACAGCGCAGTACAGGCGGTTTAGCCCACAATGTTAAGCCGACCTATCATCCTACTAAAATCAATCTACCCCGGATACCTTACATTTTACTATCCTTCATGTGTCTATCCGACAGTTGCTTAAAAGTCTCTAAAGTCTCTGACTCCGCTACAACTGCTGACAGCATATTCCACGAGCCCACTATTCTGTGTGAAGAACCTACCTCTGACATCTCCACTATACCTTCCTCCAATCACCTTAAAATTATGCCCTCTCATAATAGTCATTTTCACCCTGGGGAAAAGCCTCTGACGATCTACTCCATCTATGCCTCTCATCATCTTGTACACTTCTATCAAATCGTCTCTCATCCTTCTTCGCTCCAATAAAAAAAAAGTCTAGCTCAACCTTTTCTCATTAGACCTGCCCTCCAGTCCAGGCAGCATTCTAGTAAATCTCCTCTGCACCCCCTCTAACGCTTCCACATCTTTCCTGTAATGACGTGGCCGGAACTGAACTCATTATTCCAAGTGTGGTCTAACCAGAGTTTTATAGAGCTGCAGCATAATCTCATGGCTCTTAAACTCAATTTTGCTGCCAATGAAAGCCTCAGTTTCTACAGTCACACCAGCCCAGGCAACATCCAGGCAAATCTCTGTTAGAGTTTGTCGTGAATAGATTTTCATCAATGATTGTGTCTTTTCAAGTAGTAAATTCATCAAAAGCCACTAACCAACTACATGAACCTAAGGTCTGCCCATTCTGGATGATAGACACAATCATGGAGCATACAGGCCAAGGGTTGGGACTGGAGCATGGTTTAGAATAAAGTTGCCCCAGAAACTAAGAAGTTCACTTGGTGAATGGGGACATGGAGTTGAATGGTAGAGAAAAATTTTCATGAAGAGTCTGAAGGTCTAAGGTCTGGGTCGAGGGAATAGATTGCTTTGGAGTTTATGACAGAACATGCAGGGTGACTGGCATTGGCTTTTGTTTATATTTTATGAGAGGTGTTAGTGGGGTTATGGAATTAATTGGTGTAAGGTAGAGGGCTGGAGAATTTATTTTCGTTTATTTTAGTGTTATTTTAAAAGCTGTGATGAAGTGCTAAAGCACAATGGCCAGTCTTTCACATAGCCTGACATCAGGGTCTGGCAGCCCTTGTGATTGCCTCCAAACTCCTTCTGGAGGCATTTGGCCCAACCTCAGATAGCACCCACTTCACTGGAAATAAAGTCTCGGCACTTTCTCCCAAGCTGGTTCTCTGTGTGCTGCAATTTTCCCACATTTGTGGACACAATTTGTGAATGAATATTTACTCAATTGTGTTTATTTTCGGAAAAATAAAACAGGAGATAAAATATCTAATTTCACAGATTATGGCCTGTGCAACAACATGCCCATAAATTGTTTCATATCATATTACCCTCAGACATTTTTTATGTGTCAGTGACAGCTACATAAAGGAAATATTCGTCCAATTCCTTTCACTAGTGAGGGGTTCCTTAGCCATTTTAACGTAACTGTTGAAAATTGGTCTACCTTGAACTCTATTCTGATTTTGATGATGCAGATGTTCTTCTGTCATATGGTTTCACTTCCATCTCCAAAATCTTGATTTCGAGACAAACTATTCAAAGAGGAGGCAAAGTCAAGAAGTGTCTTCAACATTGGACTTCTTTCTAATTCACTTTATTACATATTGAGACAATTGCTACAATAAATGGTATTCAGAGATACGCTGGGCTGTAATCTTCCTGTTACATTATTGAAAGACTATTCTGTATACTCTATTGCTTAATGCAATGTGATCTGTCCCATTTGTCTCACGATATATGTTTCCAACTATGTTATTTTTCCACTTCCTAAAGGCACCCACACTGTACTATTTATGCCGAGTGAGGAATACCTTTGTGACATCATCACGAGGTTGAGGTCTGGTTCTAAAGCCTTTACACTGCACCTCTGTTCCAATTTTTTTATCCCAATCATGCACATAGATAAAAATTTATATAAATTCTCAAATTTGAACATTCACTGTATTTTGTACAAAATGCAGAGGAATGGAATTGTGGGAGATATAACAGTTTAGATCGGAAATTGGCTTGCTGAAAGAAGACAGAGCGTGGTACTTGATGGGAAATGTTCATCCTGGAGACCAGTTACTAGTGGTGTACCGCAAGGGTCGGTGTTGGGTCCACTGCTGTTTGTCATTTTCATAAATGACCTGGATGAGGGCATAGAAGGATGGGTTAGTAAATTTGCAGACGACACTAAGGTCGGTGGAGTTGTGGATAGTGACAAAGGATGCTGTAGGTTGCAGAGAGACATAGATAAGCTGCAGAGCTGGGCTGAGAGGTGGCAAATGGAGTTCAATGCAGACAAGTGTGAGGTGATGCACTTTGGTAGGAGTAACCAGAAGGCAAAGTACAGGGCTAATGGTAAGATTCTTAGTAGTGTAGATGAGCAGAGAGATCTCGGTGTCCATATACACAGATCCTTGAAAGTTGCCACCCAGGTTGACAGGGCTGTTAAGAAGGCATACAGTGTTTTAGCTTTTATTAATAGAGGGATCGAGTTCCGGAACCAAGAGGTTATGGTGAAGCTGTACAAAACTCTGGTGCGGCCGCACTTGGAGTATTGTGTACAGTTCTGGTCACCGCATTATAAGAAGGATGTGGAAGCTTTGGAAAGGGTGCAGAGGAGATTTACTAGAATGTTGCCTGGTATGGAGGGAAGGTCTTATGAGAAAAGGCTGAGGGACTTGAGGCTGTTTTCATTAGAGAGTAGAAGGTTGAGAGGTGACTTAATTGAAACATATAAAATAATCAGACGGTTAGATAGGGTGGATAGGGAGAGCCTTTTTCATAGGATGATGACAGCGAGCACGAGGGGGCATAGCTTTAAATTGAGGGGTGAAAGATATAGGACAGATGTCCGAGGTAGTTTCTTTACTCAGAGAGTAGTAAGGGAATGGAATGCTTTGCCTACAATGGTAGTAGATTCGCCAACTTTAGGTACATTTAAGTCGTCATTGGATAAGCATATGGATGTACATGGAAATAGTGTAGGTTAGATGGGCTTGAGATTGGTATGACAGGTTGGCACAACATTGAGGGCCGAAGGGCCTGTACTGTGCTGTAATGTTCTATGTTCTATGTTTTGTTTGTAGATTTGTCGCCTGAGATCTAAATTCTTGGCCAAGGATCTTGTCCTTCAATGTAAAAGCCACAAAATGACAATTCTGAAAATGTGCTATTCTCCAGGAACTTTCATTTTTGCTGTACTGAGGCCAGAGTAGATAATCTGAATGCTGACACTCATTTACATGTTATTTATATTGCAGCACTGTCTTCAGGCACAGCCAAAGGCAAACACTTGAAAAGTCAGACAATAATTTCTGCTGCAGTATTTTTCAGAAAGAGAACAAGAGAGAAGGATTGCAGGGACTGTTTAGCAAACTGCTTCCCAAAATTTCCCATTGTGTCCCCATTTTGAACTTCAGAACTTGCCATGACCACTGAGAGTGGGGGAGTTTGGGGAAATGGGAGCTATAGATTGTGTTAGATAGCAAGGTGAGGGGGAGACACCTATTGGAGTGGAAATATATAGTAAACAGTGGGTAGATGGACCGTTAAAGCTGTGGCCGGGTTCTTTGTTGTGACAGTGATTATTAGAACAGGAACACAATTGTAACTCATTTAGAGCCACTTAGTGTTATAACGTATTTAGAGTCCCTTGGTCATCATTGCTGCCTCATTACTTATGACCCCAATATTTCAGCTAGTAACCTGACTTAGTGTCCCAACCCCCAGTTCGAGAAGCCCTGTATTGGGTGCTGTATCAAAAAAATTAGCTCTACAATTTGACAGGGGATAAAGAGGTAAAGAAACTGTTAAATGAAGCAGAACATTAAAGGAACTACTGCTAAACTGGTAAAATGACGGAAGGAAATCTGCTATCCTCACCTGATCTGGTCTACATGTGGCTCCAGATCCAAAACAATGTTACTGACTCTCAACAGCCCTCTGAAATGTTCTTGCAATCCATTCAGTTGTAACAATAGCAACAAAGTCTTAACAAAGAAATGAAACCAGACAGACCACTTGGTATCAGCCTAGACACTAAAAAACAGCGGCAAAAACAGTCATGCTTGTTAACATTTGGGTGCGAGTGCCAAAATTGGAAGAGTATTTTATAGACTGGCCAAGCAACAGCCCAACATTGCCATAGGCACAGAATCATACTTTACGGACAAAGTTCCAGAAACTACCCAAAGGCAAGACAAGCCCTGCAGAGATGTCCACACAGTGATATACACTGAGGAGGGAGTTGATCTGAGAGCCTTCAACATTGTCTCTGGACTCCAAGAACTCTCATGACTTCAGATTAAACATGGGCAAGGAATTCTCCTGCTGATTACTGCATATTATCTTCTCTCCTGATGAATCAGTACTCCTCCATGTTGAACAGCACTTGGCGGTACCACTGAGGGTGGCAAGAGTGAAAAATGTACATTGGGTGGGAGATTTTAATGTTCACCACCAAACTGGCTTGGCAGCAGCAGTACTAGTCAAGCTGGTCGAATTCTCAAGGACATAGCTGCAACATTGGGTCTGCAGCAGGTCATGAGGGCATCAACAAGGAGAAAAAGTGTACTTGGCATAATCCTCACCAATCTGCCAGCTGCTGATGCATCTGTCCATGACAGTATTGATAAGAGCTACTACTATACAGTCGTTGTGTAGATGAAGTCCTACATTCACACTGTCAACGCTCACCATCATGTTGTGTGGCACTATCACTGTGCAAAATGGATAGACTTCCAATAGATCTAGTACCAGAAGAGTGGGCATTCAAGTGGCACTGCAGGTCATCAGCAGCAGATTTGTACATCAGCACAATTTGTAATCTCATGGTCCAGCACATTCACTGCTTAAGCAATACCATCAGCCAAGGTATCAAAGATAATAGGAACTGCAGATGCTGGAGAATCTGAGATAACAAAGTGTGGAGCTGGATGAACACAACAGGCCAAGCAGCATCTGTTCCCAAGATGCTGCTTGGCCTGCTGTGTTCATCCAGCTCCACATCTTGTTAGCCAGGGTATCAACTCTGGTTTGACGGAGCGTGCAGGAGGGCATGTCAGCAGCAGTATCAAGCACACCTAAAAATGAAGTATTAACCTGGTGAAGCTACCAAACAGGACTACTTGCATGTCTGCAAAAGTATAAGCAGTATTTGATAGACGGAGTTAAGCGATCCCACAACCAACAGATCTGACCTAAGCTCTGCAGTGCTACCACAGCCAGTTGTGAATGGTGATGGATAATTAAACATTTCACTGGAGTAGAAAGTTCCACAAACATTCTCACCACAATGATGGAACAGCCCAACACATTGTTGTGAAAAGTAAGGTTCAGGATTTGCAGCAATCTTTGTCGTAAGTGCCAAGCAGATGATCCATCTGGGCCTCCTCCAATGGTTCCCAGCATCAGAGATAATAATCTTCAGCGAATTCAATTCACCCCCATGTGATATCAAGAAAGGGTTGAATTCACAGGATACTGCAAAGGGTATGGGCCCTAACAACATTCCGGCAATAGTATTGAAAACTTGTCCAGAACTTGTCAACCCCCAACCCCCACCTACCCCTACCACTGCCCCCCCCACCCCCCACCCCCACCTAGCCAAGCTATTCTGGTACAGTTACAACACTGGTATCCATCTGACATGTGGAAAATTTCCCAAGTATGTCCTGCACATAAAAAACAGGATAAATCCAACCCGGCCAATTACCACACCATCAGCCTACTCTCAAACATCGGTAAAGTGATGTAAGGTGTCATCAACAGTGTTATCAAACAGCTCCTGCTCAGCAATAACCTACTCAGTGACGTCCCATTTGGATTCCTTCAAAGCCATTCAGCTCCTGCCCGTATTACAGCCTTGGTTCAAACATAGAAAAAAAAAAGCTGACTTCCAGTGGTGAGGTGAGAGTGATGGCATTTGACATCAAGTCTGCTATCAACTGATTATGGTTTTAAGGAAAACACTTTGCCAGTTGGAGTCATGCTTGGCACCTAAGGGAGATGGTTATTGTTGTTGACTATCAGAGATCTCAGCTCCAGGGCATTTCTGCAGGACTTCCTTGGAGTAGTATCCCAGGCATAACCATCTTTAGCTGCTTCATCAATGACCTTCCCGTCATCATTAGATCTGAAGTGGGGATGCTCATCGATGATTGCACAATGTTCAGCACCAATCACAGCTCCTCAGATACTGAAGCAGTCCATGTTGAAATGTAGATGATCAGAACAATGTCCAGGCTTGGGCTGACAAGTGGTAGGTAGCATTTGCACTATACAAAAGCCAGGAAATGACCATCTCCAAAAAGAGACAATCTAACGTCCATGCCATAACATTCAACAGCATTATCATCACTGAATCCCCTCCTATCAATGTCCTGGGAGTTACCATTGAGCAGAAATTCAACTGGACTCACGAGATAAACAATGACTACAAAGCAGGTCACAGGCTAGCATTACAGCAAATCACTCACCTCCTGACTCCCTAAAGCATGTCCATCATCTACGAAGCACAAGTCAGGAGTGTGATGGAATACACCCTACTTGCCTGGGTGAGTGCAGCTCGAACAACACTCAAGAACCTTGACAGCATCCAGGACCAAGCAGCCCACTTGACTGACACCAGACACACAACCATCTACTTCCTTCATCACCAATTCTCAATGGCAACAGTGTGCACAATCTACAAGAGGCACTGCAAATATTCACCAAAGATACCCAGACAACATCTTCCTAACCCACAACTACTTCCATCTAGAAGGACGGGAGCAGCAAATACATGGGGATGCTGCCATTTGCAAATTCTCAACGAAATCAATCACCATCCTGACTTGGAAATATATGAGTGTTCCTTCATTATTGCTGGTACATAAATCTGGAATTAGCTTCCTAACAGCATTACAGGACACCCTGCAGCACATGAACTGTTGTAGTTCTAGAAGGCAGCTCACCACCACCTTCTCAAAGACAACCAGGAACAAGCAATAAATGCTGGCCAAGCAATGATGTCTGTGTCCTACGTCCCACAGTGAACAAAATAAAACTGAAATATAGACAGACATAAATGATATATGATCAGTGAACAGAGAGAATACAATAGATGAATTAATTTTGACATGCTGTTGTCCTGTAATGAATGCAGCAGACAACTGTTAGACAACAGAGATAAATTATCACTCATAATTGATTGGTAATACTGATTGAAGGTGAAATGTTGCCAAGGATTCTGGGATAAAGCCTTCCTGCAATGCAAGAAATGCAAAGGTTAAAACAATTTGTTATGAAAGACAGAAGGAAAAAGGTAAAATCTTCAGAATAAGGAACAGATTTTCTGCCCTTTGTTTCTTAATGCTGTGACAAGGATTGGCTGTTCCTTCACAAAAGAAGAGCAAGAAAAATTAACCCCACTATTCAGAAATAGAAGTAGAGATAGAAGACTTGTAGACAAACAGAAAATCAACAACTGTAAGAGGTGATCATCTAGTAATAGTAAAACCTTGGTAGCTGCAAACCTTACTGAAAATTGAAACCTCAGTTTTTGATTATAGGTACCAGCCACTAAGAGCGTGATTGTGCAGAGTCATGTGCCAGGGCCATGCTGGGGCAAAAGGAGAACGGGTAGGTAGTCTTGAATCATGTTGGATGGCAGGAAGTTGTACCTACCACCTTCCTGACATTGCTGGTATTTTACCAATGGTAGGATGGTGATGGATAAGCCTTATTCTCATGGGCCTGTTGAAATGCTTAAGTAGCTGATTAAGGGGCCCTTTCCACCACTGTTGTTACATTTTTCCAACTTCCTTATAGGCTGTGGGTGATCCCTCCTGAGCAAACACTCCAAGCTCATGAAAGTCCTGTCTGGTGACCCACTGTATACCCTCACGGCTCTCTACAGGCCTCTGTACGGATTACAGAGTTCAGATCTCTGACCCTCACCCTTCCATCTCCTCTTTCTGGTACCTGCCTGACTAGACCTGGTGAACCTCAAAACTCACTTTAAATGTCAGTGCCATTTCTGCAGTAGCTGGTCTCCGGTAGTCCGAGCCATGGTAACCACTCCTGGTACAGCGCGAGCACTGAAGAGTTGTTCACTCTCATATTGGCTGAGGCAGGGTCTTGTTCCTAAAGAGGCAGAAGAATTGAGTGCAGGCAATTAATTGAAGATCATAATGTCTTTCTGAATGGTATTATCATGTTTATCTCACAGATCATTACTAATGCAGCAATAAGAATTACATCAATAGCTTTCGTAGAACAATTGTCAAAGACACTTCCTAGTAAGATGCAGAGAAAACAGATTCTGATCCAGTTAAGGAAAGATGAGCAGAGGTGATCAAAAGTTTGACCAATGATTTGGGGTGAAGAAAGGAAGAGACGATGAAACACTTTGTAGGAGCGAATTTCAGGGAGTAAGATACACTTGCCTCTGATTCAGCTACCAAGGATACGGAAAAGGAAGGAAGAGAAGAAGCCAAAACAAGCTCAGCTGAATGAACTGTACATAGTGTGAGGTGAAAATGGGGATGGAGGATATAGCAAAGTTGGAGCTAGTGTGAAGATTTAAAAATGAAGAAAACAATGTGAGTAACAAGGACAAGGTAAGCGCTTAGTACAAGGTCTGATTTAAACTCAGTTTAAAATTGGAATCCATGTAGGGCAGATAATGGTAGAAATCAGGATAAAGTCAAAAGTCACACCACACCAGATTATGGTCCAAAAGCTTTGTTTGAAAGCGCACAAGCTATCAGAGCACAGCCTCTTTGTCAAGTGCACTTAAGCTCCGATTTTGTCAACCCTAGTCCAACACCAGCACCTCCACATCAGGATTCATGATGCTATTTAAGTAGTCATGACAAGGATGAAATGAATAATGTTGCAATGATCAAGCTGAAGAAATTTTGTATTTCTTCAAGAAAAGATTTGCCCTGAGGTTGTAATCCCTATCCCCTCTTTTAAAAGGCGCAAATATTATGCGTTACGATTTGTGTCACAGTACCATAAGTAGCATTGCATTGCCACAAAAAAAGGAATACTTCACAAAATACTGAGTAAAGATATTTATTTCACGTCCCAAAGAAAATTCCGTTTGATCTAAGTAAGTATAACGCCAATATTTTCAAGACAAATAAATCTGAACTGTAATGAGATGAAATATTGTAGTGATGTAATCCTTTTAGACATCTAATTGAGAACAACTAACTCGATTCTTAAGCAGTAGCAATGGAATTGAGTGGCAGATAGCCTCAGGATGCGAACATCTGGATGGAAAGCATTACTCTATCCAGACCGACCAATTAAAGAAAGTGGCTCAGTAATTTCTGTCAAGATGATTCTCTTCAAATTATTATTGTTGAATCTTAATAAAAAAATGAAGAAATGCACTTCTGAACATCTCAGTCTGACACTTTCTTATAGTCATGGAAATTAATTTTGTTTCGTTTGAGTTTGCTTATTTTGTGTTGTGATGTTCATGCTGTTATCAATAAATAATGACAAAATATCCTTTGTGGAGCATTATTTTTCTGATCATTATCAATTATTTAGTAGCATTTTGTAAACCTAGATGTTGGGGAGTGAAGGCAATCAAAATTATGTATGTCACAATGAGACGTAATTATTGTACAAAAGACACACAGAATATTAAAGAAGTTCATTCTAGTTTCCTAATTAACATTGCAGTTATAGGTTCAACTTTACACTTGTCCATTTCTGAAACAGCTCTGTAAGAAAGCCTATTCTTTGGTATGGGAAGTATCTTTTCCTTCTGGGAATTTTTGAAGCACATGACAGAAGCAATAGTGGAAATTTGGAGGTTATGGCCACAGTCTTTGAATTTTCCTCATGTATGGTGGTAGTGGCAGAGAACTGGAGGCTGCAAATATCAACCCTTCAAAAACTGGGAAAGGGGAAATAACTCAACAATTACAAACTAATCAACCTTGCTTTCAGAAATGACTGCTATGTACTAGTCCAGCTTCCCCTTACTCTCTGATGAAGGGTCTAGGCCTGAAACGTCAGTTTTTGTGCTCCTGGGATGCTGCTTGGCCTGCTGTGTTCATCCAGCCTCACATTTTATTAACCCCTTACATAAATTTATTTTCATCATTTTTCCAATTTCTACTGCAACAAGCTCCAGTGGTTTGAATGTGTTAGGAAGGGGAGGTCGACCCCCTTTTATAATTAAAATTGACACAGAAGCCCCTTATCTGTTACAACAGGAGTAGAGGTCCCCTTCTAATAATTAAATCCAAAACACTCATAGAAGCTCACCTCACCTCGCCTAATCTGTTAAACTGTTATGGAGAAGGGGAGGCTAAATGAAAGAACATTCCTGATATTCACTTTATAAGTAGCAACTTGTTTATTTAACCCTAACAGTGAATAAATTAACAGAATTACTAACTATCTGAACAATCCCCCCCAACTACTAACTATTCCCTAACTGAAATAAATTCTGCTGGTATGCTGTGCCAATAAACACAAATCCCACTTATATAAACACAATTAATAAGAAAATAAATTAGAACTGAGCTTCTCAAAGTCTACATGCCTTTCTTCTGCTGTTCTCAAGACGTAAATACCCTTCTTCCGCTGATACAGCAATCAGGGATGTTTTCTCCGTGAAGTACTCTGCGAGGGCTCATTGCTAGAAGTGGTGTGTTACCTTTAATGCTAGATGGTGCTTTCTTGCAGAAGAAGGGTCGAGGCCCAAAACGTCAGCTTTCCTGCTCCTATGATGCTGCTTGGCCTGCTGTGTTCACCCAGCTCCACACCTTGTTATCTCATATACAATTGATATATGTTTCAATTTCAAAACTGTCTGTACCTGTTTAGCTGCTTAGGCACATTTTCTAAGTAAATCTTTGAACTTAGAAAAGCACTTTTTTTCTCTCTTAAAGGAGCCATACACTCTTCTCCCTTATCATTTTTGTTATAAACAAATTCTAGCTTCCTGCCTTCTAATTCATGACTACTCTACACGACTTCTAAACCCGCGAAGCAGCTGCTCTTGAACAATTTTGTTGAATTGCCTATTGTCAAATCTTCATTGGGCATGAATTTTAACATCCTCTACTGGAGAATATCTCTACCCTACCATATATCTAGTTGATTTTCATAAACTCCTTCAGGTCACACTCTCCATGTTTCCTTCGCCAAAGAAATATTCTCCAGCTTGTTTAACCTTTCATGATATTTCTACCTTTCCATTTTTGCTGTTATCCTTACTTTTTTTTGCAATTTCTCCAATACTTCTATAATATTGTTCTTATATGCAGATGGTTATAAAAATATATTTCATTATTTAATGAAGAAACTTGAAGCTTTTGTGAAACAGCTCTGATGAACACAACTGTCATGATTTAAAGGTCATTTCTGTAAAGGATTCAAATGAAGATCCAGGTAAAACTCTGGCAAAACAAGAGGTAAATGAATGTGTGTTTGCAATCTAATAACTTTGATCAGCAAAATGCCACATAACTCATCAACAGTCAAGATAATCAAATGTTTTACAATATTAAGCCTTCATATATCTGAGTATAACATAGAATTTTAACTTTCAACTGCTGCTTTCAAAAAGCTTTCCAATTATTTATTGTCTATAAGAAAATAAACGTCTTCTTCAGAGAGATTTCCCTTGGTACTTAATCTATTGTAGAATTGCTAACTTAATGATTTACTACACCCTGAATACCTCACCATATTTACAGTTTTGAAAAGGTTTGAATTTGATTCAATAAATAAGACCTTCTGTGACCAAAAGCAGGTGCATATAATTTTGCTGGAAACCTAATTTTGCAGCCGTAATTGAAATCTGTATGTGAGTTTGTTTTTTTTTTATCTCAACACCACCATCTGTAGTTGAGTTAAACATTTTGCAGTTCAAGTGATTTTCTTCCTTCTCAGTGAAAAAAAAGGGTTGACAGTGGGAAAAAAATGTTAATGGACGAAGAATAAAGAAAGTTAAATAGAATATTGAAGGAAAACAACCTTACGGTTATAACATTAATTATCCAAGCAGACGATAGAGCAATGCATTTCTGGCTGATGGAAAAATGATATTCCATTGTACACATTAAAACAAGAAACATGATCTGAATTTGAACATTCAGCCCTTCAAACATGCTCCACTGTTCAATAACATCATGTCTGATGTGTTTGTGATTTGAATTCCGCATTTTGATTTTCATCAGTAACCCTTGGTTCCCTTGCCCAACAGAAATCTATCCACCTCTGTCTTAAAAATATTCAATGACCTGCCTCCACCACCTTCACAGGCAGATAGTTCCAAAGTCGCACAATTCTCCAAGAGAAAAAAATATTTTCCTCAACTCAGTCCTTACTGGGCAATACATAATTTTATAACAGTGCACCCAGTTCCAGGCTGACACACAAGAAGAAACATTTTTTCCACATCCACCTTGTCAAGATCATTCAGGATCTTATATAATTCAATTAAATCATATCTCTCTCTAAATTCCAGTGGAATCAAGCACAGCCCGTCTGACCTCATAAAACAACCCACTCATTCCGGACATTAATGGAGTAAACCCCTTCTGAACCACTTCCAATACATTTTCATCCTTCCTTAAGTAAAGGGAACCAATGCTGCACAGTGTAATCAGAGCAATTTCATACAGGCATACAGAAATATAGCAAGGAAACGGATCCTTTGGTCCAACTCGCCGATGCCGACCAGATATCCTAAATAAATCTAGACCCATTTGCTAGTGTTTAGCCCATGTCTCTCTTAACCTTTCCTATTAATATACTCATCCAGATGTCTTTTAAATGTTGTAATTGTACAAGTCTGCAACATTTCCTCTGGCAGCTCATTCCACACACACACCACCCTCTGTGTGAAAAGAATTGCCCTTAAATCTCTTTTAAATCTTTCTTCTCTCACTTTAAGCTTGTGCCCTCTTGTTTTGGACTCCCCCACACCAGGGAAAAGACCTTGTCTATTTACCTATTCCATGCCTTCATGATTTTATAAATCTCTATAAGGTCATCCCTCAGCGTCCGACGCTCCAGGGAAAATAGCCCAGCCTATTCAGCCTCTCCCTGTAGCTCAAACCTGTCAACCCTGGCAACATGCTTGGAAATCTTTTCAAAACCCTTTCAAGTTTCACAACATCCTTCTATAGCAGGGAGACCAGAAGCATACTCAGTATTCCAATTGTGGCCTAACCAATATCGTGTACAGCCTCAACATGGCCTCCCAACTCCTATAGCCAATGCATTGACTAATAAATGCATGCATACGAAATGCCTTCTTCATTATCCTACCTACCTGTGACTCCACTTTCAAGAAACTATGAGCCTGCACTCCAAAGTCCCTTTGTTCAGCAACACTCTCCAGGACCTTACCATTAAGTGTAAAAGTCATGCCCTGACTTGCCTTTCCTAAATTCAGCACCTCACATTGATTTATATTAAGTTCCATCTGTCACTCCTCAGCACATGGGCCCATCTGATGAAGATCACGTTGTACTCTGAGGTAACCTTCTTCACTGTCCACTACATCTCCAATTTTGGTGTTATCTGCAGACTTACTAATCATACCTCCTATGCTCACATTCAAATCATTTATATGAATCTTGAAAAGCAGCGGACTCAGCGCCGATCCTTGTGGCACACTGCTGGCCTCCAATCTGAAAAACAACACTCCACTATCTTCCCCTATTTGTTTCAGAACCCCCTTCCCCTCCCCCATTTCTGAAGAAGGGTCTAGGCCCGAAACGTCAGCTTTCCTGCTCCTATGATGCTGCTTGGCCTGCTGTGTTCATCCAGCTCTACATCTTGTTATCTCCACCATCAACTTCTGTCTTCTACCTTCGAGCCAATTCCTTATCCAAATAGTTAGTTCTCCCAGTATTCCGTGTGATCTAACCTTGCTAACCAGTCAACCATGAGGAACCTCACTGACATCAAACACCTTGCTGAAGTCTGTATGGATCACATCCACTGCTCTGCCCTCATCAATCCTCTTTGTAACTTCTTCAAAAATCCCAATCAATTCAATGAGACATGACTTCCTACACACAGAGCCATGTTGACTATCTCAAATCAGTCCTTGCCTTTCAAAATACATGTAAATCCTGTCCCTCAGGATTTCCTCCAACAACATGCTTACACTGATGTCACACTCACTGGTCTATAGTTTCCTGGCTTTTCCTTACCACTTTACATAAATAGTGACAACAACATCAGCTAACCTCCTGCGTTCCAGCACCTCACCTGTGGCTATCAATGAAACAAATATCTCAGCAAGGGTCCCAGTAATCATTTCCCACCTTTCCACAGAGTTCTAGGGTACACCTGATCAGGTCCTGGGGATTTATCAACCGTTATATATTTAAAGACATCCAGCATCTACTCCTCTATAATATGGCCATTTTCAAGATATTGATTTCCACACATTTACTATCTTTCTTAGCCTTCTCCAAAGTAATCACTGATGTAAAATATTTGTTTAGTATCTTCCCTGTCTCCTGCAGTTCCACACACAGGCTGCCTTGCTGATCTTTAAGGGGCCCTATTCTCTCCCTAGTTATCATTTTTTTTCCTTAATGTATTTATAGAAACTCTATGGATTCTCCTCAACCCTATTTGCCAAAGCTATTTCATGTCCCCTTTTTGCCCTCCTGATTTTCCTTTTTAAGTATTCTCTTGGTGCTTTTATACTCTTCTCAGGAATCATTCAAGTTTGTTGTCTATATTTGACATATGCTTCCTTCTTACTCTTGACCAAAACCTCAATGTTTCTAGCCATCCAGCATTCCTGACACCTACCATCATTGTCCTTCACCCTAACAGGAATACACTGTTTCTGGACTCTTGTCGTTTCATTTTTGAAGACTTTCCATTTTCCAGGCATCCCTCTACATGCAAACATCTGCCCACAATCAACTTTTGAAAGTTTATGCCAAGTGCTGTCAAAATTGGCCTTCTTCCAATTTAGAACTTTAACTTTTAGATCCTGTCCATCCTATTCCTTAACTATTCTAAAACTAATAGAATTATGGTCACTGGCCCCAAAGGGCTCCCTGCTGACACCTCAGTTACCTACCTTAACTTATTTTGCAAGAATAGGTCAGATTTTGCACCTTGTCTCATTGCTACATATACATACTGAATCAGAAAATGTTCTTGTTCACACTTAACAAATTCCTCTCCATCCAAGCCCTGAACACTAAGGCAATCCCAGCCTATGTTTGGAAAGTTGAAATCCCCTACCATAACCTATTATTCTCAAGGATAACTGAAATCTCCTTACAAATTTGTTTCTCAATTTCCTGCTAACTGTTAGGTGGTCTCTAATATAATCCCAATAAGGTAATTATCTCATTTTTATTTCTCAGTTCCACCCAAATAACTTCCTTTGGATGTATTCCCAGGAATATCCTCCCTAAATACAGTCCTAACATTATCCCTAATCAAAAACACCTCCCCCCTCCTTTCTTGCCCTCCTTTCAACCCTTCTTAGAGTATCTATATCCTACAACATTAAGTTGCCATTCCTGTCCATCCATGAGCCACATCTCTGTAATTCCTACTTTTATGTTCAATTTGTCTCATAATTTTCTCTTCTTCATTAAATGCATCAGTTGCATAAAATATTTTGGGACTCATGCACCAAGACATGGAAACCCATTTGTCCTTTGGAATGTTCAGTTATTCTTTCATTAAATAACTCTCTGCCTTTTCATTGTTCTGCTAAAGTGAACAACTTCACATTACCTATGTTATCCTCCATCTGTCAGATTTTAACCACTCGCCAAAGCTATCTAAATCTCTCTGTACCCTACTATGCGTTCTTTACATCATATTTCCCTGTTTACCTTGGTGCTGTCTGCAAAGTTAGGTACCACCTTTTCATCCTCCACATCTAAAACATTAATGTAGATTGTACAAAATTGAAACCAAACACAGACCCCAGTAGATCTTCAATTGGTAATTCCTGCCAAACATGCAAATATCTATCTTTGTACTGCATTTTCTGTAAGCCCATCAATCTCCTATGCTAATATTTTATCCCTATGCTATGAACTTTTATTTTTTGCAAGAATCCAGATGTAACACCTTAGCAAGTGCCTTCTGGAAATCCAAGTATGAAACTATAACATATGCCACTCCTTCAAAAGCCTCCTTCTGAATACTCAATTAAACATGTTTATCCTTTATCAAAACTATGCTTCCCCTTCCTGATTTCAAAGGGCACAGCTATAATCTCCTAAATAGGGTTAAGTTCTTGAAATCAAATCAAACTCTATGTTCTAAATAGTTGCTTGGTAGCACAGGTTTTGAGCATTGCTTAAAAAAAAGACACACTTTTGGAGCTTTTCATCTTGCACACATTTGGACAATTGCAAGAACACTGAACTTCAAAGGAAACAAAAGTTTATACTGTAGAAGAAACAAGGTACTATCTAGTTGGCGATTGGGCTGTTTGGTTGAGCCATTACTATAGAGAATGTACCAGGAATCAGTTAGCGGGAGCTTCTATATGAACCTGATAAAAAGGCATATTAACTGATTAGTTGCAACAGAGAACAATTTTACCTTCACATCTGAGTGGATGAGCAAACTTCTATATCTTGCAGTGCTAATTGAGTAAAGCACAAATAGGTTCTCTCCTACTAACCACCATAGCCCTACCTTCACTGGTTAATATAATATGTTGGTATTCCTATAGGCTTGCCCATTATAATTGATCCTGTTCAAACTTGTAAATGGAGCCCATGTCTTTGTAGGTTGATGCCAAGACATAGTACCTCAAAGCCATATGCATCATCATGGCTACCGAGATCAGATCAATGCTCGCCCTACTTTATGCAAACACTTGAAGAGGCGCATGGATGCCAGTTTTGGTCTTGAAGACCGTACAGTTCTACTTCAAAGAATGTTGACTCGGTACTTGGGAAATAAATGAAGCTTCGTACTGATAGTATGCAATACTGAGTGGCATGAGTGATATTCTCCACTGACAGGATACTGTTGTCAAACCCAATGGCTTTCTGCCAGCAAACAACTGACATGAATTTCAGTGCTGATGTGATGCCAGCTATGTCAGTTGGACATCTTAATGACTAGTATCAAGCAGTCCATCACTTTGGCTATTCTCAACAGCAGAACACTGATCATATCGAATCAGCCAGTGCATGGCCAGGTATTTGTTCAGGTAGCATATTTTTTCAATTAAACAGAAGCTTCCCACAGCCTCCAACCTTATTCTTCCCCAACCCAGCACAGCCCGTTTCTATCTTCTTCTCAAAATCCACAAACCTGCCTGCCCTGGTCGACCCATTGTCTCAGACTGTTCCTGCCCCACCAAACTCATCTCTACTTATCTGGACTCCATTTTCTCCCCTTTGGTCCAGGAACTCCCTACCTACGTCTGTGACACCGCCTACGCCCTTCACCTCCTCCAGAACTTCCAATTCCCTGGCCCCCAACACCTCATTTTCACCATGGACGTCCAGTCCCTATACACCTGTATTCCTCATGCAGATGGCCTCAAGGCCCTCCGCTTCTTCCTGTCCCGCAGGCCCAACCAGTCTCCCTCCACCGACACCCTCATCCGCCTAGCCGAACTCGTCCTCACCGTCAACAACTTCTCTTTTGATTCCTCCCACTTCCTACAGACAAAAGGGGTGGCCATGGGCACCCGCATGGGCCCCAGCTATGCCTGCCTCTTTGTATGTTATGTGGAACAGTCCCTCTTCTGCACCTACACAGGCCCCAAACCCCACCTCTTCCTCCGTTACATTGATGACTGTATTGGCATCGCCTCTTGCTCCCCAGAGGAGCTCGAACAGTTCATCCACTTCACCAACACCTTCCACCCCAACCTCAAGTTCATCTGGAACATCTCAAACACATCCCTCACGTTCTTGGACCTCCCAGTCTCCATCTCAGGCAACCAGCTTGTAACTGATGTCCATTTCAAGCCCGTCAAGTCCCACAGCTACCTAGAATACACCTCCTCCCACCCACCCTCCTGCAAAAATTCCATCCCCTATTCCCAATTCCTCCGCCTCCGCCGCATCTGCTCCCAGGATGAGACATTCCACTCCCGCACATCCCAGATGTCCAAGTTCTTCAAGGACCGCAACTTTCCCCCCGCAGTGGTCGAGAACACCCTTGACCGCGTCTCCCGCATTTCCCACAACACATCCCTCACACCCCGCCCCCACCACAACTGCCCAAAGAGGATCCCCATCATTCTCACACACCACCCTACCAACCTCTGGATACAACGCATCATCCTCCGACACTTCCGCCATCTACAATCTGACCCCAACACCCAAGATATTTTTCCATCCCCACCCTTGTCTGCCTTCTGGAGAGACCACTCTCTCCGTGACTCCCTTGTTCGATCCACACTGCCCTCCAACCCCACCACACCCGGCACCTTCCCCTGCAACTGCAGGAAGTGCTACACTTGTCCCCACACCTCCTCCCTCACCCCCATCCCAGGCCCCAAGATGACTTTCCATATTAACCAGAGGTTCACCTGCACATCCACCAATGTGGTATACTGTATCCATTGTACCCGGTGTGGCCTCGTATACATTGGGGAAACCAAGCGGAGGC
This sequence comes from Stegostoma tigrinum, assembly GCF_030684315.1. NCBI lineage: Eukaryota > Metazoa > Chordata > Chondrichthyes > Orectolobiformes > Stegostomatidae > Stegostoma > Stegostoma tigrinum. The sequence goes on along the minus strand of NC_081360.1, from coordinate 69,820,777 downwards.
TTGGGGACCGCTTTGCAGAACACATCCTCTCAGTTCGCAATAAACAACTACACTTTGCAGTCGCGAACCATTTTAACTCTGCCCTCCCATTCTTTAGATGACATGTCCATCATGGGCCTCCTGCAGTGCCACAAGGATGCCACCTGAAGGTTGCAGGAACAGCAACTCATATTCTGCTTGGGAACCCTGCAGCCCAATGGCATCAATGTGGACTTCACCAGCTTCACAATCTCCCCTTCCCCCACCGCATCCCACAACCAGCCCAGTTCATCCCCTTCCCCCACTGCATCACACAACCAGCCCAGCTCATCCTCTCCCCCCACTGCATCCCAAAACCAGTCCAGCCTGTCTCTGCCTCCCTAACCTGTTCTTCCTCTCACCCATCCCTTCCTCCCACCCCAAACCGCACCTCCATTTCCTACCTCAACCTCATCCCACCTCCTTGACCTGCCCGTCTTCCCTGGACTGACCTATCCCCTCCCTCCCTCCCCACCTATACTCTTCTCTCCACCTATCTTCTTTTCTCTCCATCTTCAGTCTGCCTCCCCCTCTCTCCCTATTTATTCCAGAACCCTCTCCCCATCCCCCTCTCTGATAAAGGGTCTCGGCCCGAAATATCAGCTTTTGTGATCCTGAGATGCTGCTTGGCCTGCTGTGTTCATCCAGCTCCACACTTTGTTATCTTAGAAGACACTGTTCCCTGGTGCATTTTCCATGACAACACCTTCACCAATCAATCCAGCTGCCAAACAAACAGCACCCTGTTTCTCATACCATATAAATTGTTCTTCCCTTTGAATTTCATGTCATTTTCAAATGAATGCAAGGCAAAAGGCTTCTAGAGCACATCCTTTTTCCTCAACAATGCTCAAGATACAGTTACTTGTCAATCCAGGAACATATCTGGACACACTATTGTCGACACCAAGGATCAAGCTGATCTATGTAATTTCAACCGTAACTGCTTGTCGAGGAATTGGCTTTCAAAATATCTACTGGAAAACAGTGGGTTACTGGTGAATTGGAAAGATGAATTATTTTCTGCACGCAATGTGAGATTGTTATCCACCAATAATTCTAATGCAAGAAAACAGTGATTGGGACAACATCAACCATAAATGATTAATGTTTAGTGACTCATAAATAAACAAAAGTAGTAAGATAAATTAACATAGTATTGAGTGAATGTTTATATAAATAAACTGACATTAAGCTATTCAAGTAAGAATCAGATAAATCACAAGGTCTTATCTGTGACATGTACATTTTGAAATAGGCAAACTAAAATGTGTAACATGTTGGATGCTGAGTGCTCAGAAGACAGGAAGAGACAAAACCTCCTGCTATATAAGAATAAAATCTGTCTGTATGCTCCATTACTGACTGCCTTGCATGATCTAGTACATAAAGTCAGGTGGTAAAAGTTAGAACTGAAACCAACCTTTAGACAGGTTTAGATTTATTCACAGAGTTGCACAGTACAAGCATATATTCCCAAAGAAACATTCTTCGCAATATTTTTTGCTGGTGCACAGATTTTTGAGGTCCGCACACAGCAGTGGCTTTCAGAAACAAAAGCCACTCACCAGCAAACTGATTGACACACGTGGAGTTTCCCTGTGTGACTGAGCAGCTTAATGGGAATATTGCTCCAAACCAATCACTACAGTTTCAGTCTGTTTCTATCTGTAAGTGGTCAAGCGGCAAACAAGTTAATAGCCACTACCTGCATATAATTAATATATAACACACAGAATACCTTCTCTTCAAATAAAATTTATATTTAATAAGCAAAATCAGTTTTAAAATAAATTAAATCAAAAATCCCCATATGAAGTAGAGAGCTTTTCATTGAGAAATATCCCATCTCTAAAAGCTCTAAGACGTTATTTGGATATGAAGCATTTAATAATCTGCATCCACATTTTTTTTAGATTTCCCTTCTCTGCAGCAATTGTTTCAAAACAGCAAGGTAAACCTATACCAATTTCACACGCAACATTTCATGAAGTACACGTTAAAACAAATAATTGCTTTGTAATGCAAAGGGAAATAAGTATTGATGTTTTAGAAACAGTTCACATTACGGAAGAGGAAGTGATGCAAGTCTTAGAAAATATAACATGGCTAAATCTGCAGGACATCCCTCAGTGTATCCCAGGACATTGTGGGAAGTTCGGGAGGAAATGGTGGGTGCCCTTTCAGAAATATTCATATCACCTGTAACTACAGGTGAGGTGCTGGATGACTGAAGAGTGGCTAATGTTGTGCCCTTGTTTAAGAGGGGATATAAGGAGAAGCCTGGGAACTATAAACATGCGAGTCTGAATTTGGTGATTCTGAAAGATAGGAATTACATGCATTTGGAGAAGCAAACAATGATTAGGGATAGCCATGCTTTTAAACTCTATTGACATTTCTGAGAAAGTGACCAAGAAGTTTGATGAGGCCAGAGCATTAGACATTGTTTACTTGCACTTTAGTGAAGCCTTTGACAAGATTCCTCATGGTAGACTAATTACTAAAGTTAGATCACACAGGATTCAGGGAGAGCTTGCCAATTGGATACAAAATTGTCCAGACAGCAGAAGACAGAGAGTGGTGATGGAGAGAGATAATAAAGTGTGAAGCTGGATGAACACAGCAGGCCAAGCAGCATCTCAGGAGCACAAAAGCTGACGTTTCGGGCCTAGACCCTTCATCAGAGAACATCAGAGTGGTGATGGAGGGCTTTTTTTGTAGTGGAGAGTTGTTACCAGTGGTGTTCCACAAGGATCCATGTTGGGTTCATTGTTGTTTGCCATTTAATAAATTATTTGGATGATAATATGGAAGACGTGGTTAGTAAATTTGCGGATGACACCAAAATTGGTGGTATAGTGTACAGTGAATAATGTTATCTAAGGTTACTAAGAGATCTTGATCAGTTAGGTCAATGGACTAAGGAGTGGCAGATGGAGTATAATTTGTTTAAATGCAAGATTTGTATTTTGGTAAAACAAACAAAAGCAGGACTTGTGCAATTAAAACCAGGGCCTTGTGTGATTTTATAGAACAGAGACCTATGGGTTCAGGTGCCTAATTCTTTGATGCTTGTTTCACATAAAGATTGGATGATTAAGAGGGTGCTTAGCATGCTTGTCTTCATAATTCACACTTCCCCCTATGAAGTTTAGGCTCGTGTTGAAACTGCGCAGGACATTGGTGAGGCCTCTTCAGGAGTGCAGTTCTGTTCAATCCCGTTATAGGAAGGATGTGATTAAGTTGGATGGGGTTTGGCAAAGATTTAGTAGAATGTTGCTGGGAATGCAGCTTTTGAGGAATAAGGAGATGCTGGATAGGCTGGAACTGTTTTCACTGGATTGCAGGAGGTTGAGGGGCGTGGCCTTATAAAGGTTTTTAAAATCACGAGATATATTGATAAGGTGAATGGCAGGCGCCTTTTCCCTAGCGTGGGGTATATCAAGACTACGGGGCATATTTTTGAGGTAAGAAGGCAAAACCTTTAAAGAAGACATAAGGGGCAACTTTTTTTTACATCGAGTGGCTCATGTGTGGAATAAACTTCCAGAGCAAATGGTGGATGTGGTTACAGCTACAATGTTCAAAAGACATTTAAGTACACAAATCAGAAACGTTTAGAGGGATATGTCTGAAGTGCAGACAACTGTGACTAGTTTAATTTGGGATTATATTTATGATGGCTTTGTTGGGCAGAAAGGTCTTTTTCTATGCTGTACGACTCTATCTCTTTATAATTTAAATGCTGCCAAAAACAGACATTTGTTTTTCACTCATCAGGACCAGGAAGCAAGAAACCAGACTTTGAAATGGAATACCCATTTATGCTGCATGGGAACATGGTGCTGATTGGTTGGTATGGAGATGCAGCTGGATCTGTTAATTGTCAACTTTAGTTAGCTGATTAACCTTAGGCCATGCAAGTAGATAATGACTGATCAGTCTGGCAATCTTCAGAAGTCTTTTTCAATGAAAATGTGCTCTTGTACACAAATTCCTTTTTGCTTCTACTGAATCGGGTTCTGTTGTGATTCTTACTTCCAGTGTGCACAAATGAAATGCACTACAAACACAACTGATTATCTTGATAATAAAATGTGAGGCTGGATGAACACAGCAGGCCAAGCAGCATCTCAGGAGCACAAAAGCTGACGTTTCGGGCCTAGACCCTTCATCAGAGAGGGGGATGGGGGGAGGGAACTGGAATAAATAGGGAGAGAGGGGGAGGCGGACCGAAGATGGAGAGTAAAGAAGATAGGTGGAGAGGGTGTAGGTGGGGAGGTAGGGAGGGGATAGGTCAGTCCAGGGAAGACGGACAGGTCAAGGAGGTGGGATGAGGTTAGTAGGTAGCTGGGGGTGCGGCTTGGGGTGGGAGGAAGGGATGGGTGAGAGGAAGAACCGGTTAGGGAGGCAGAGACAGGCTGGGCTGGTTTTGGGATGCAGTGGGTGGGGGGGAAGAGCTGGGCTGGTTGTGTGGTGCAGTGGGGGGAGGGGATGAACTGGGCTGGTTTAGGGATGCAGTGGGGGAAGGGGAGATCCTGAAACTGGTGAAGTCCACATTGATACCATATGGCTGCAGGGTTCCCAGGCGGAATATGAGTTGCTGTTCCTGCAACCTTCGGGTGGCATCATTGTGGCAGTGCAGGAGGCCCATGATGGACATGTCATCAAGAGAATGGGAGGGGGAGTGGAAATGGTTTGCGACTGGGAGGTGCAGTTGTTTGTTGCGAACTGAGCGGAGGTGTTCTGCAAAGCGGTCCCCAAGCCTCCGCTTGGTTTCCCCAATGTAGAGAAAGCCGCACCGGGTACAGTGGATGCAGTATACCACATTGGCAGATGTGCAGGTGAACCTCTGCTTAATGTGGAATGTCATCTTGGGGCCTGGGATGGGGGTGAGGGAGGAGGTGTGGGGACAAGTGTAGCATTTCCTGCGGTTGCAGGGGAAGGTGCCGGGTGTGGTGGGGTTGGAGGGCAGTGTGGAGCGAACAAGGGAGTCACGGAGAGAGTGGTCTCTCCGGAAAGCAGACTGGGGTGGGGATGGAAAAATGTCTTGGGTGGTGGGGTCGGATTGTAAATGGCGGAAGTGTCGGAGGATAATGCGTTGTATCCGGAGGTTGGTAGGGTGGTGTGTGAGAACGAGGGGGATCCTCTTGGGGCGGTTGTGGCGGGGGCGGGGTGTGAGGGATGTGTCGTGGGAAATGCGGGAGACGCGATCAAGGGCGTTCTCAATCACCGTGGGGGGGAAGTTGCGGTCCTTAAAGAACTTGGACATCTGGGATGTGCGGGAGTGGAATGTCTTATCGTGGGAGCAGATGCGGCGGAGGCGGAGGAATTGGGAATAGGGGATGGAATTTTTGCAGGAGGGTGGGTGGGAGGAGGTGTATTCTAGGTAGCTGTGGGAGTCGGTGGGCTTGAAATGGACATCAGTTACAAGCTGGTTGCCTGAGATGGAGACTGAGAGGTCCAGGAAGGTGAGGGATGTGCTGGAGATGGCCCAGGTGAACTGAAGGTTGGGGTGGAAGGTGTTGGTGAAGTGGATGAACTGTTCGAGCTCCTCTGGGGAGCAAAAGGCGGCGCCGATACAGTCATCAATGTGTCCAGGAAGGTGAGGGATGTGCTGGAGATGGCCCAGGTGAACTGAAGGTTGGGGTGGAAGGTGTTGGTGAAGTGGATGAACTGTTCGAGCTCCTCTGGGGAGCAAAAGGCGGCGCCGATACAGTCATCAATGTGTCCAGGAAGGTGAGGGATGTGCTGGAGATGGCCCAGGTGAACTGAAGGTTGGGGTGGAAGGTGTTGGTGAAGTGGATGAACTGCCTCCTGCACTGCCACAATGATGCCACCCGAAGGTTGCAGGAACAGCAACTCATATTCCGCCTGGGAACCCTGCAGCCATATGGTATCAATGTGGACTTCACCAGTTTCAAAATCTCCCCTTCCCCCACTGCATCCCTAAACCAGCCCAGTTCATCCCCTCCCCCCACTGCACCACACAACCAGCCCAGCTCTTCCCCCCCACCCACTGCATCCCAAAACCAGTCCAACCTGTCTCTGCCTCCCTAACCGGTTCTTCCTCTCACCCATCCCTTCCTCCCACCCCAAGCCGCACCCCCAGCTACCTACTAACCTCATCCCACCTGCTTGACCTGTCCGTCTTCCCTGGACTGACCTATCCCCTCCCTACCTCCCCACCCACACCTTCTCCACCTATCTTCTTTACTCTCCATCTTCGGTCCGCCTCCCCCTCTCTCCCTATTTATTCCAGTTCCCTCCCCCCATCCCCCTCTCTGATGAAGGGTCTAGGCCCGAAACGTCAGCTTTTGTGCTCCTGAGATGCTGCTTGGCCTGCTGTGTTCATCCAGCCTCACATTTTATTATCTTGGAATCTCCAGCATCTGCAGTTCCCATTATCTCTGATTATCTTGAATTGGTTTCTGGTGTATTGCTTAGCATAGATTGGATTGTTTTGTAAATGTTAGCTAATGGCAAAATCACAAGTAGTTCTGAGTTTTACAAACATGGGCTGTTTGAGCATGATTGGCATTCAGTGCAAAGTTTACACAGAGAGGAAGCTTTGTGCAGAGGGAGGAACAGGAGTTGCATTGTCTCCAGAAAGCTGAGCCCAACATGGGTTTTTATGAACTCCCAGCCCACCTCCATCCCATCCCCAACCAATGCCTGGACCCTTGACAATTACCAAATGGATGTTTGTAAAACAAAGTCAACCTCAAACCAGACCCATAGTATCGTACCAAGAGGAGTGCAGCATTTCCAAAAGTTGCCAGATCATCTTGGCCGTCAGTTTCTATGTCCTGAGTATGAGCAAATAAAGGTAACAAACATGTCCTGGTAGGCCACCTACCCCTGTATCTGGGTGCAGTGAAGAACTGTGCACAAAGTGACTTTGTTTAAATACAGATTCACTGGTGAGGGAACAGCAATTGAAATTTAAAAGGTGCCTTTAACTTTTTCATGGGATTTGGGCATCACTAGCAGGGTCAGCATCTGCTGTTCATTCTTAATCACTGTTGAAATGAGAAGCTTGTTAGACCATTTCAAAGCACAGTTAAATCAAATAAAATAAAATCACATTGCTTTGAGCTTGATGTCACATTTCAAACAAACCAGGCAAAAATGCTCCATCCCTCCTATGCAGATAAACCTTGGTCTCCTTTGTTCTTTTATTCATTCACAGGAAGACGGCATCACTGGCCAGGATTTATTGCCCATCTTTTACTGCCCAGAGGGCAGTTATGAATCACCCACATTGCTGTGGATCTGGAGTCACATATTGACCAGATTAGGATGGCAGCTTCCTTCTCTAAAGGACATTAGTGAACCAGATGGGTCTTTCCAACAATCGGCAATGGATTCACTGTCGTCATTAGATTTTTAATGACAGATATTTGTTGAATTTAAATTCAAATTCCACCATCTGCCATAGCAGGATTTGAACACAGGTCCCGAGAACATTAGCTGGGTCTCTGGATTAACATTCCAGCAATAATACCACCAGGCCATTGTCTCACCGTTTGTGTAGTAACATCCTGTAAAGCTCACAGTCAAAGAACTATCCCCTTGTTATTCCTGTTTTGTGGGTAAAGGCCTTTTCTCACTTGAAATGCTGGAAGTCACACAAAAGGTATTAGAACAACAGAAAGGAATCTCTCACCACAAATATTGGCACTCAATAATGGCCAAAAGAGATCAGAGCCACTGAATCTCAGCAAACCTGTGAAATTAAGGACCATCAAACCAATTATTAAACTGTCAATGTCAATGTTATCATAATATCCACTGCAGCAGCTGCAATGTCGGCTCTTTGCAAATAATTTATTTTAATCTTGACTGATTTCTTATTCTTATCTGTGTATTGGAGTAGTAGAATCATTGAATAACTGCAGTGTGAATGCTGTTACCGTACTAATTCTTCTTACATTCAGTGATAAATAAACTTGAGAAAGACTGCTTAACTTTGTCTCTTTTTAAAGTATAAGTTAATTTTGGTCTTGGAGAAAGGAATCTACAACACAAGGCATCCTTTCAAAATTAACTTTATTGTAAATGATTGAGGGAGCCAGGGAATAAAGGAGGGGGAGACAGCTCCTCATCCAAAAGCTTAACAGTTTGGGATAGCCTGTATGGAATGAATACATTTTGGGGATCCTTGCCTGTAGTCTGAGTGTAACACTTTTCTATGGACTGCATGTGTTATATATTCAAAACAATCAACATTTTTGACAATTGATAAGAAACTAATCGGGAAAGCAGTGCAGAAGATCTTTCAGATAGTATATACAATTAATGCATAATGTATGCTAGAAGGAAGGCTGTAAGGTACATGTATACATTTATAACCTGTAACGGCAATCAGGGCACGGCTGCTTATACCATATGGCTTACTAATATCAACCTCATTTTGATAATCAACAACCTTCCAGTTACAGGGTACAGGGATATATTTCAATGATTAAATACATGCCAGGGAAATTTGCAAGATGAATATGTAAGAATACAATTACAATATATTTGCATTATGCTTTGAATATATTGCAATGGGGAATGATTAAAATCTGTAGAACTGTGCAATTCAAATCACAGACTTTGTATCTAATGAACACAGCATTCGACATTAAGGTAAAGTTTAATGATTATTTAAATATTTGACAATTGCTTAATTTTGTCTGATGAATAGCGCAAACTGGTCATCAGAATACGCTATGTTGGCTACAATCCATCATCAGTGACACAGGGAGATCTGAGTATGTGATTGTGTAATTAAGGTTAGCTTTGTGCACCCGTTTGTATAACTCTTCAATATCTAGCTCTTACGAAATAGGACACAGGCTGAAACATGAAGGCAGATGTCAAATGCTGCCTCTGCGTGGCACATGAAGAGCATTGTGGCACACTGAGGTTAACAATATTTTTCTGTGGCTGGGGATTTCAACTGCAATGCTGCCAGAGTTGTGAATTCAACAGTCACACACAGGGCAAACGTAATGCCAGATCTTTGAAGAACTTTCTGGACTGGGATAAAGTACAATGACAGAAGGACAGAAAGGAAAATAAAAATCACATATCCAAGTTCTGGTATTCGGTTTTCCCTCTAGCTTAGCCCCGATACACAAGATTGTCAGAATAATTTTGGTTTTACAGGAGAGGTCCTTGTTGAAATGTGCAAGTCTGCCCAGGTCTGTGAATCAATCCATTGTTTGTTGCAAGTGTTCTTTGATAAGACATTAAAGGGTTGTACATACCACTGCAAATAACTAACTTTAATTACACAGGCACATGCTCAGGCCTCCGGGTGGCACTGACGATGCATTGTGGATAAAAAACAATATGTTTATGTGACCAGTTTACGCAATTTATCAGATGAAATGAAGTAACAACCTTAATGCAAGTAGAAGTTGCTAACGAACTGTGTAAATCATCTGACATTGGGTAATTTGTCTCTTCCAACAGCCTGGTGCCATTCAAAGCTATTTAATGCAGTCAGTCCCACAAATATTCTCACCCTCTCCCACCTGAAAAAAATCAATTGGTGCATTTCTTAACAAGAGCAGCTTTTTACAAAATCAGAGAATAAGAATATAGTGGAAACAGTGGCTAGGTTTTTAAAAGTCCCTGAGAGGTGGGATGAAAAGTGGGAGATTTGACGAAATTGGAGCAAGTTTCATTGTGTAGTCTCCCTGACTTTTGCAGCATTTTCCAATGCTGGGACCAGAAAAGTAGAGGCTGTCACTTGAAAGGGGTGGACAGCAGATTACTGTTGTTAATGGACCAATTAAGGGCCATTTTACTGTACCATCACTATTTTGTCAATGACAAGGCAATCCTACATGAGTGATTTGTCAGCTAAATGAAGGCCATCTCCCGGTGTCAAGCCAAGGGATCATCCTCAATCTAAATGATCACTTTGGAGGAGATCCCCTCTGGCACTCAGCACCCTGTTTTTTTTTGATTACCAGTTTAAGCCCCCAGGCTCTCATCCATGCATCACCTGTGGCCACCCAGGGGTCTCCAATCATTTCAGATTTGCCTTGATTAGATCACACTATCGGGCGTTTACCCACTGCAATTGTCGTAGGAAGATTGAACAAGCAGCCCTCCCATCAACTGCAGCACAAAACCTACTGTTTACTATAACCCTGGATTCCCAGCCCTGCAATAGAATTCAGGTCCATGAGTAGGTCACACAGCATACATAAGAACATAGAAACAGAAGTCAGTCATTCAACCCCTTCAGCTGCTCTGCCATTCAATGAGATCATGGTTGATCATAGGCCTAATTTCTTATACATTACCTTGGCCAATATCCCTTAATACTATGACATCAAGGCTGTATTCAACTGAGCATGGCATCAAGGAGACCTGGGTATGAGGAGGCCAGCTCTCCAGTGATTGAACTCATATCTGGCACATAGGAAGATGGGCCTAATTGTTGGAGGTCAATCATCTGAGTTGCCGGACATGTCTGCAGGAGTTCCTCAAAGTAGTATCCTAGGCCAAACAATCTTCATATGCTGCATCAATGACCTTCCCTTCATCATAAGGTCAGAAGTGGGGATGTTTTCCCACTATTGCATAATGTTCAGCACAATTTGTGACTCTTCAGACACTGAATCAATCCATGTTCAAAAGCAACAACATCTGGTTGATTAACAAAGTGTAGAGGTGGATGAACATAGCAGGCCAAGCAGCATCTTAGGAGCAGAAAAGTTGACATTTCAGGCCTAGGCCCTTCATCTGAAAAGGGGGAGGTGGAGAGGGTTCTGAAATAAATAGGGAGAGAAGGGGAGGTGGATCGAAGATAGATAGAGGAGAAGATAGGTGGAGAGGAGACAGACAAGTTAAAGAGGCAGGGATAGAGCCAGCAGAGGTCAGTGTAGGTGGGGAGGTAGGGAGGGGATAGGCCAGTCTGGGGAGGACAGACTGGTCAAGGGGGCAGGATGAGGTTAGTAGGTAGGGAACGGGAGTGCGGCTTGAGGTGGGGGGGAGGAGATAGGTGTGAGGAAGAACAGGTTAGGGAGGCGGGGACAAGCTGGGCTTGTTTTGGGATGCATTAGGCAGAGGGGAGATTTTGAAGCTTGTGAAACCCACATTGTTACCATTGGGCTGCAGGTTTCCCAAGTGGAATATGAGTTGCTGTTCCTGCAACCTTTGGGTGGCATCGTTGTGGCAGTGCAGGAGGCTCAGGATGGACATGTCATCTAAGGAATGGTGGGGGGGTGCGAGTTGAAATGGTTCGCGACTGGGAGGTGCAATTGTTTATTGTGAACCGAGCATAGGTGGTCTGCAAAGCAGTCCTCAAGCCTCTGCTTGGTTTCCCCGATGTTGAGAAGGCCACAACGGGAACAGTGGATGCAGTATACCTCATTGGCAGATGTGCAGGTGAACATCTGCTGGATGTGGAAAGTCTTCTTGGGGCCTGGGATGTGGATTTCACAAGCTTCAAAATCTCCCCTCCCCCTACTGCATCCCAAAACCAGCCCAGCTCATCCCCAAAAATAAAGTGTGGTGCAGGATGAACACAGCAGGCCAAGCAGCATCTCAGGAGCACAAAAGCTGGCATTTCGGGCCTCAACCCTTCATCAGAGGCCCGAAACGTCAGCTTTTGTGCTCCTGAGATGCTGCTTGGCCTACTGTGTTCATCCACCTTCACACTTTGTTATCTTGGATTCTCCAGCATCTGCAGTTCCCATTATCTCTTTTCTCCCTTATACTTGAGCAGCCTACTCTTTCCCTATTACGCTCTTTCTTCTAACATATACATAAAAAGCCTTGGGATTCTCCTTGGCCCTGTCTGCTAAAGACATTTCATGGCCCCTTTTAGCCTTCCCACTGAGGATTTAAATTCCTTCCTAGTTTCTCTACTCTCCGTTAGGGCTTTGCCAGTTTGTTGCTGCCTAGACCCGTCATGATTCCTTTTTCCTTTTGACCAATCTTACGATTTCATCCATGGTTCCAGAATCCAGCTGTTCCTACCCTGCTGTTTTCTGGAACATGCATGTTCTGCGCTTTAATCAACCAGTCTTTAAAAGCCTGCCACATGCCAGATGTAGATTTTCCCTCAAATAACCGCTTCCAATCAACGTTCCCCAGTTCCTATCTAATTTGGATGAAATTGGCCCTAGCCCAATTAAGTACCCTCACCTGAGGCCACTCTTCTCTGTGTCCATGACTACTCAAAATCTTACAGAATTATTCTTACTAAGCCCAAAATGCTCTCCTACTGAAATGTGAATGTGTCAGTCATATGCACTCTGGCTTGTTTTTGTTCAATATTTGCAGTGTCAGGATGAAACCTCACTAACCCAGACCAAGCTAATAAGTCTGTCCAACAAGGCAGCAAGCAAACAAGACTAAGGTGTGAAAGCAGGGCAGAGCTCAAAAAGCCATTTTTTATGGTTAAGCCAATAGGTGAAAAGTTCTCAGGTACATAATTCTCCTAATTACAATGAAAAGTTAGTGAACTGGTGTATATGAGCTAAGAGTGTTGCCACTCTTTTTTATACATTTTAGTGTGAACTCCGGTAGATGTGTGAGAGGCAGTACCACTGTGGTGCCAGTAGGGCTATGTTAGTATTCTTAACAAAGTGACAGGCATTGATTGCACAAAGCATCTGAAGGAGATGCCTGGCGACCAAACTCCTGTTTGACTATCCTCTGCAGTGGTAACCTTACAGTGCCAACTCAAACTCATAAGCACACAAAGCATTGAGTAGCCAGTGAGGTACACTTTAGCAGAGTACAGCAGATCATTTATTCTGTTGTAGCATCAGAATTAAGTTCTCTTGAGTTGCCCACAGATACTGACCTCCACAGTTACCTCCATACAGGCTGCTTTCATTAGTCAGGATGTTTTTTTTGTTGATATCCCCAGAGAAAATAGCTTCCCTTCTATAAAAACTAAAAGAACTGCAGATGCTGTAAATCAGGATCAAAAACAAAGTTGCTGGAAAAGCTCAGCAGGTCTGGCAGCATCTGTGGAGGAGAAAATAGAGTTAATGTTTCGCATCCGGTGACCCTTCCTCAGAGCTGCCTTCTAGCTTCCCTTCTATCCTTGGTGGTTTCAGAACAACTTCTAGGGACATGTGGTGCTACTTTTGCCTGGCTGCTGACATCTCCAAACGTGGGTGATGTGATGAACAGAGGTTGAATCATTGTCCCTGTGCCAGGGAGTGAGGTTCATTCTCACTGACTTTAAAAATGATGTACAGATGTTGAAGATTGGAAGGCCTGGCAAGCTTGAGAACCTCCTGCTCATAAGATTTGGCATTTTACACTGCAACTTATTAATAGGCTGAGATGAATTTAATTAAACGGAAATATATGGCCTGTAGACCAACCCGCTATGTGAAATTTCCTCCTGCTTTATATCTACATCCAGACTCGGTTTCTTTTAAGGCAAATTCTACCCATTAAATCCAATTCAGAGTCAAATGCTTGAAGTCAGATTCTGTTAAGGTGGAATCAAGTCAATTCTTGATTTTGTTTGAATTATTTCTCCCTGAATGTGAGTTGTACTCCAAAGACATAACTTATTGCTTATCACTAAATCAGTGAAAAGTCTTAGCCTTGGGTAAGTATCACCTTCTTGAACTGCTGAAGTGCCAATGCTGTAGATACAGCCACAGTGCTGTCATACCTTGGCACAATGAGGGTGGAGGATTAACAGTATTGTTTCATTTATGACGTCGACAGGAAGTTGAACCTGCCACCGTTGGTCTTCAATTTAAGAAAGGTTGCAGGTTTGGAACATGATGCCAAAGGAGACTTAAAATGTTCTTGAAGTGCATCATGTTGACAGCACAGACCATTGCCAATTGTCTTGGTGGTCAGTTTTGGTGGTGAATATTGAAGGTGCTGAATAGATTGTCAATCAATTGGGTTGCTTTGGCCTGGATGTTGTAAAGATTCTTGAGTGTTGTTGGAGCTGTACTCATACAAGCAGTGGGAAATGTTACATTACACTCATGGTCTGTACCCTGTAGCTGGTCGACAAACTTAGGAAGCCAGGAGGTGAACTATCTTTGCAGAATTTCAAGCCTCCATGCTAATATAGCCACCGTATTTTGATGGCTGAACTAATTAAATTTCTAGTCAATGTTGATAGTGGGAGAATCAGTAAGAGTAAGGTAATTCAATATCAAGGGGAGATAATTCATATCTTTTGCTGGAGATGGTCAATGGCACACACTTCAGCAGTGTAATTGTTCTTTACGAACATCCCCAGTTCTGGTCTTAAATTGGAGGGAATGCAATTTGTGAAGCTGCTGAAAATGGTTGAGGCTTGGACAAAACAATGAAGAGATTTTCAGGATTCTTGTGGTGCAGTGCCATCCCTGACCCAGGAAGTCTAGGCTCATGTACCACCTGCTCCAGAGGTGTGTGCAATAACATCCCTGAGTGAGTTGTTTATTCTTCTGTTTCATATCCAGAAATGCTCATACGTACAATTAATTTATTTTATCATCAACAAATCATTGTAGTTTTTTTTTCATGTATTAACCACCACCAGTTAGCCACACATTTCTAACTGAATAATTTAGATGGAATGCTTGTTCAAGGTAATAAAAGCCATCAAAGGTGGGGAAGAGGGCTAAATCAAAATGGAGATAGAAGGGGAGAGAAAGCATTCTGCCTACTGCATACCCACCACTCTCTAAACTGAGCAGTTTTCTTCCCCCCTTTCTTTTTATACCCAGAAATGCACTTCCACACAACTGAACAATTTCACTTTTCCCCAATCACCAAATTACCAATGTATTCTTCCTCTATTGACCACCAGTAAATTACCTATGTTTCCATAAGATATAGAAACAGAATTAGGTTATTTAGTCCATTGAGTCTGTTCCATTATTTAATATTTGCTGATATGTTTCTCAACCTACCTTTTCCCCATAGCCCTTAATCCCCTTACTAACTAAAACATAACTGTCTCTGTCTCAAATACACTCAATGACATGGCTTTTGCAGCATTCTGCGGCAATGATTTTCACAGATTCACCATTTTCTGGCTGAAGAAATGTCTTTTCATCTTAGTTCTAAAGAATCATCCCTTTACTCTGAGGCGGTGTACCCGAGTCCTGGTCTACCCTGCGTGTGGAAACATTTCTCCATATCCACTCTATCCAGGCCTCTCACTGTTCTGTCAGCTTCAATCAGATCCCCACTCCTCCTTTGAAACACCATTGATCCAGAGTCCACAACACTTCCTCAGATGACAAGACTTTTATCCCCAGGATAGTTCTTGTAAACCTCCTTTGACCTGCTCCAAAGCCAACACATACATTCCTTCAATGCAGGGCTCAAAAATTCTCACATTACAATTGAATAATCTTACTTGCAAAGATCGTTAAGGGCAATGCATCAGATGGGAGGAGGAGGAGGAGGAGGAGGGAGGGGGCTAAATCAAAATGGAGTTGATAGGGAAGATCAAGCACTCTACAATGAGGATCTCCTGTAATGTCCTGCAATTTAGATAATTGACATTCCAATCAGCCAACCCATTTTCTTTTCTGCTAGTTACGAACCAACCAATGGATAGTGTTTTTCCTTTATTCCCATTGTCTCCAATTTTGCCTGGGATGTTTAATGCCATGTTTGGTCAACACTGCATTGATATCAGGACCTGTTATACTCTCTTCATATCTAGAAAACAACTCTTTGATTTTTTTTAAATAAGGCTGTTCTGAGGTCAGGAAACAAATGACCATGGTTCACCTCAAAATTAGCATTGGAAGACAGATTATTGCTGAATGAGTTCTACTTGACTGGACTGTCAACAATATCCTTAATCAGTTTGCTCATAACTGAGAATAGACTGATGGGGTGATAATTGCCAAATTGGATTTATCTTGGTTTTAGTGGACAAGGCTTACTTTGGCCATTTTCCATATTGCTGAATGATGCAGTGTTGTAGTAGCTCTGGAATAGCTTATCTAAGGGCATAGCTAGTTCACAAGCATAAGTCCATTGGATTACATTCATCATGTTGTTAGGGGTTATGGCTCTCATGTTACGACCAGGTGAAGAAAGTTGGTTCATCTCTCCATTTCATTAGTTCACTCTCAGTCAAATACAACAACATCTTAAATTTATTTTTAGTGTGCAGCATTATCATACATCAATTAAAAAATGTAATTAAGTGAAATGAAGGAGTCAAAGATTTTTCTTGAGTGAAAGAAAGAAGAGTTTTCTTACCTGCTTAGCCTGAGAAAAATAATTAAAATACAATGTCAAATAGGCATACAAACACAGGTAATAAATTTTAAAGGATCAATGTCTGGTACAAGCAGGAATAATAAAGCCTACACCATTTATACATCATTAGAGCCCTTGAGGTATTAGATTTTTAAACAGAGACTATCGTTGTTTAATTATTGCCCCATATAGCTCAAAAATATCAGCCATAGTCATATAGATCTAGAGTGCAGAAAATGGCCTTTGACACTCCAAAACAGCCAAAACACACCCACCTAACTATTCTAATCCCGTTTTCCAATACTTGACCCATAGTCTGGTATTCTTTGACATCACAAGCATTCACCTAGGTACTTCTTAAATGTTATAAGGGTTTCTACCTATACCATTCTTAAAGGGAGTGAGTTCCATACCACTTCCATCCCCGGGGTCAAAATGGTTTTCCTCACATTGCCTCTACATCTTCTGCTCCTTACCTTAAATAAATCCCTTTGTGGTTGATCTCTCCATCAAGTGGAAGAATTTCTTCCAGTTTCATAAAATGCCTCAAGTGTGGAAGCAGGCCATTCAGCCCATTGAGTCTGCACTGACCCTCTAAAGAACATTCCACCCAAACCCGTCTGCTACAATATCTCTGTAAACCTGCAACTCTCATGGTTAATCCAGCTAGCCTGCATATCCCTGGACACAATGGGCAATTTAGCATGGTAAGCCTGATCTACTCCCCCACTCCTAACACATTCTCAATCCTCTCTTCCCATGGCAGCAGCTCATAATTCACCCTTTCAATTCCTCACATCACACTAGCCTCACAGACCTCAAACACACATTTTAGGTGAAACAACAGTTTACTTGTACTTCCACTGTATTCGCTGATGACAGTGAAGTCTCCCTTACATTTGGTGAGACAAGACTCAGACAGGGTGACGACTTTGTTGAACACTTCTGCTCTGCCCATAACTGACCTTTCAATTCCTTGTCAATTCAATACATCAAAATATTCCCATGCTATTGTTTATATTCTGGGTGTGTTTCAGTTTTCCAAGGAAGCTCAACACAAGCAGGAGGGATAACACCTCATTTTCTGTTGAGGCACATTACAGCATCCAGGAATTAACATTGAATTTATACAGATTATGACCTCCATCCTCTACTTTGATAATGACTCTTTCCCAACCCCAAACCATAACAGGCCTTGCTTGTTTCTTGTTAGCTTTGGTCTCAGCTAAGTGGGCCCACGTTCTTCTTTTCACATTTATTATTGACAATCATTTGCATCTCAATCTCTCCTTTAACATCATGAGCGCTCCATTTGCTCTGGAAACCTTCACCAACTTATCTTCCTCCTCTTCTCTCTCTGTCAACAGCGCAAATAAAACACAATTTTCCAACTCTTTTCAGTTCCCAAGTTGATCGCAGACAATGAACTTGTGTTGAACTCCACAGATGCTGCAAGATCTGCTGAGTCTCTCCAGTACGTTTTATTTTTATTTCAGACTTCCAACATCCACGGTACTTTGATTTATAACATAGAATTTATTCCACCTAACAGGTAATTCAACCCAACAGCCTATGCTCATATTTATGCCTCACTTCTGCCTCTTCCCATCTTGGCTTATCTAAACCAACTATTGTGATCCTCTGTTCCCTTTTCCCACAAATGGTTGGCTAGCTTTCAATTAAATACTTTTACACTCTAATTTCAGCTACTCATTCTGCTAATGAGTTCCACATTCTCACCACCCTTTGGGTCAGGATATTCCTCCTGAAATCACTATTGGATTTCTTGATGATTATCCTGAATGAACGTCCTCTAGTTCTTTCTAACCACAGGAGAAAATATTCACACTGTGTCCACTCTATCAAAACCTTTCATATTTGGTTTAGATCTAATTTTGGATTTGTTGCACAACATCTTGTGTTACCTTGAAGTGGGTCTCCATCCCCTCACATTTTCCCACTGTCACCATCTACTGTTGTTAACACCTCCACAGTGTGAAGGAAATGGAATAGCTTGTTAATATTCTGAAGTAATCTCCAATGTGGCTCTTAGGAATTGAAATAAAATTTTGAAGAAGGTCATTCTAAGTGGGATCTTCTTAGCTTTAGCCTGGTTGCCATGGGCAAACTAAAGGATTTGTTGCTAGTGCTTATGAAATTTTGGAAGTAAGAATGAATTGTTAAGACTGTTTATGGGAAATCTTGCAAATTGGCAGACATTAGTCTGACGGCTTAATGTATCACCTGCAATTTTAAAATATGGTAATATATTATCCTGACATTCTTCAAACAAACACTCTAATTTAATACCTGCTGCTTCCTATTCCAAATGTCTTAATTATTACTCAGAAACCTTTATGATTTTTAAAACGTAACAGAAAAAATTTAGAAATCTTGTGTAAGACACCAAAGTATTTATCTTTTCTATGGAGCATAATTTGATGGATACAAAACCATTTTATAATATGGAAGCATTCACAGCAATTAAATCATTTAAGAAAAAAAAATAATCTATCATTGAATGAGCTACAAAATAAAAGCATAGCTCACCAATGTGGAGGGGTATCATCTCGAATATTTTGCAGGTATCTTAACTTGGCATTATAGAAAAGTGCAGTTTCTTAGAACCTTGCACAATTCTAAGAGGATCGAGTATAATCAGATTAATAGCCTCCCAATCAGTCAAGATTTGGCTGAAAGTATCTCAAACTGGCATCAGAAAGGACGAAGTGTGGAGCTGGATGAACACAGTAGGCCAAGCAGCATCTCAAAATTGGCAAGAATTGGCCTTATATTAGCAGCCTAAACTTAAGAGTTGTCAGTATAAAATGAAGGGCCTGATGAAGGGTCTAGGCCCGAAACGTCAGCTTTTGTGCTCCTGAGATGCTGCTTGGCTTGCTGTGTTCATCCAGCTTCACACGTTATTATCTAGTATAAAATGATTGATACTTTCCTTTGGAATGTACTTCTACTGGTCTGCAGAATTGAAAGTCAAGGCTTTGATATCTATGCTTCACACTCACCTGGCATTTCAGTAACAGAGTTTGTTTGATTTTATTTTTATTGTGACTAATCAGTGAAAATATTAATTTAAAATACTGGGTTCAGTAAATTATTATTTCTTTTGATGTGAAATTAGTGCTAATGGAGAGATTATAACTAAAACAAAAGAATGATTACCATTATTTCAGGCAGAATCCACAAATTTGACCCCAATTTCACTTATCCAGTTAGGCTTGTACTGGATCTTTGATATTTTTGAAATAACTTACACAGTGGTTTCACATGTTGTGTGTCAGATTTGTATTGTTGCATTTTGCAGTGTTTGTAAGCACTGACCCTGTACATTTCAGATTATTCAATTTTATTCTTTTCTAAAACTAACCAATGCTATTTATAATATAGTTCATACAGTTTTACAATGACATGATGCTGCACATGAGCAACTTGCCTTTGAGGTTACAGCTACCCTTCAGAACTGTAAGAAAAGCTTTCAATACGACAAAGTATTCCTCAAAAACAATCATTCAAAATGACCTAATGAAAAAAAATCGTACTTTCTTCATTATTTAAGCAATTGATCTGAATATGAGTACTTCTGAGCCTTTAACACAGTATGGATAATTTTTCAATAATTTTAATAGTACAAATATGTGCTATTATTTCAAATATTATTTTCATGATCATATGCTTGCATTATTTGCGAAGATAACTGAAAAATATCAAAGCTGGAATAAGCAGACCTAATGTGGAGTTCTCCTGACTGCATTGTGTACCTGTCAATAACACTTTAAGCTGCCACCGAACCCATGACAACCAGAGTCAGATGTCTGAATCTTGCATTATTCTGGCTGTCAGCTTCAGTGAGTTTCATGGAAGGTTTCTCCCCACAAGGTGGAGCAAGTTTTCTCACTATGTCTTACCAAACTCACCTCATTCACTACCTACTCCACCCCTTAAGGAGCCTCTCTCATCCTATTCTAATTCTAACACTCACCAGTCTGGAGCAATTTGCCACTGCCTGAGATGGACGAGAACCCTTAGCACTAGCACCATCTTTAAAATGCTACAATGCATGTAGACACACACTTATAGTTTCATGATGCCCTATATGGTTTGCCTCAGACATGGCAGAAAAAGGGAAATTGGTATCCCATTTTGAGACTAGGGTCCTAGAGGTGGAGATCGTGGTACAGAGATAGGAAATCCTCTTCCCTGAGGAGTGGAGATCACAACATCTCATGACTGCATAGGCTGCCACCAAGATCAGTGAAGCCTTCATCATCTAGAGGAATATACAGCAATACAAGAACATCAAGGACCTTCTCCACTCCACCAGCTTAAGTTCTACTATCTACATGCCAATACCTCAAACTCACTCGCTCTCTCCTACAGTATCTGCCTCTCACCAGGGTAGATCTTGTCAAGTGGTTCCCTGTGCAGAATATCAAAGTCATTTGGTAGAATGCCTCATTGCCAGAACTTTCCAGGACATCACTTGGCTGATGGTGAGAAGGGCTCTGCGTGCAAGAACTTTTATGTATGCCTGGATTCTCTGCTCCATCATGCATTGCCGTTGAAGTGGCTGCAGAGGGGACAAGGCTGTCGCACACCTCCTTCTTGGATGTGTCTATGCAAAGGAGGTTGAGAGACAATGAAGTGGTTTTTGTCAAGGTTCATCCCGAACAGCTCCATGACACAGGACTGAGTGTTCTTCAGTCTGTTCCCTGAGAAAAACATCAGCTGCATCTGGAGGACCATCAGCTCGGTGAAAGATGCTCTTTGGTCTGCCTAAAACTTGCTGGTCTTCCAGTTGAAAGAGCTGACCCTTACTGAGTGTTGTAGACTGACACTTTTCAAGGTGCAGGACTACGTGCTGAGGGACGAACTAAAGCTTGAGGCAGCTGCAGCCAA
Organism: Stegostoma tigrinum; assembly: GCF_030684315.1. NCBI lineage: Eukaryota > Metazoa > Chordata > Chondrichthyes > Orectolobiformes > Stegostomatidae > Stegostoma > Stegostoma tigrinum. Next base: position 69,799,633 of record NC_081360.1, on the reverse strand, counting down.
GACGCAATGGGGAAAGACCACCATTTAAGGCCCTTCTACCAAAACATAACATTGGTCCATCCAGTAATCAAACCTTCCCTGATACCTCAGTTAAATGCCAAGAGTTTAATTGTAAATTTTGAGAAAGCTGAGCCACAATCTTTGTTTTCTTCTCTGTAAGTAAAGAGAGCATAGATCGGAAATATGTATTTACATGAAGATTTGCTTCTATCAATACAGTATATTTTTGAAATAAAAAATAACTCCGAAAGAAAGCAAGTGATAATGACCAGGTAATCAGTTTGTAATGTTGACTAAAGGTTAGATACGGGCTACGACATGACTGCTAACTCTTCTGCTCACCTGTAGTAGTATCATTGAATTTTTATATCCATCCTAGAAGGAAGCTCAGGCCTTGGTTTATTATCTCATCTTTAATAATGTCATTTCCAACAGGATAGTGCTTCATCAGAGCGTCAGCTTCAAGTTTTGTGTTCAGACTTGTAACCTAAACCTTGTGACTCAGACGAGAGAGGCAGCAATGGAATTACAGCTGATACTTAAAACACAATTGGACTGTGTCCAAGGGTCCACTTTTGGTGCAGTGCTATTGTCTCTTTCCCTTGACTGAGAGACCTAGGTTCAAATCCCACCTGCTCCAGAGGTGTATAATATCATTTCTGAACAGTTTGTTTAGAAAAATAGAGTAATTTTTTAAAAAAGATATATTTCACAAATGTATGGATTGATTTAAACTGTGCCCATTTGCTGCAAAGCAGGAAGCTCATTTTAATGATTTTGGTGTGCTGGTCCAAAATATTTAGCAGTTAGCAGAAAGTTGCACATAGAATGCATGGTTAATAGGAAAATGCATTTTAGTTTGAACAGCTGCTGAAATTGATAGCTGAAGTAGTTTTAAATCAGCAAAAAACAGAAGAAAGCTATGAAATGCAGACAGTGAGCTTCAAGGTTCAACAGTAAGGTACCGGAACAGGTACCTTAGGGTGTGAACATGAGGAAAGCATCCTGTATGTGCAAGGGACCTGGTAAAGTCAAAGATGGCTACATGTCCTCAGCTTAATAGAAGATACACTTTTGCTAAGAACAAAAGAGCCTTGGTTGAGGCTGTGGCCTGCAGTGAAGTTGAAACAGTCAATAAGATTCCCATCACAAATTCCTTCTCATCAACAAATTTCCTGGCATCTGCAATATTTTGTATCTACAACCTAAAACTAGTGTAGGCATGCACCTGAGGTAACGGGAACTGCAGATGATGGAGAATCCAAGATAACAAAGTGTGGGGTTGGATGAACACAGCAGGCCAAGCAGCATCTTAGGAGCACAAAAGCTGATGTTTTGGGCCTAGACCCTTCATCAGAAAAGCTTTTCTGATGAAGGGTCTAGGCCCGAAATGTCAGCTTTTGTGCTCCTAAGATGCTGCTTGGCCTGCTGTGTACATCCAGCTCCACACTTTGTTATCTCGTAGGCATGCACCTCTTGCTTTTCTTCATTTCCCTCAATGCAAACCTATTCTGAGCTGCCAAGAACTGGCACTTGACCAGGCAATTGGTGCAGGTCCATAAAGAGCAAGAGGAGGGGTGGAAATGGCCAAATATCATCACTAGATTTAACATTTGCAGCCAACAAATACTGGTGTTTAGCACAGTTCAGAAGATAGCATATGGATGGGATCTGCATTTGGTGAGTTTTTGGGCACCTGCAATCAGAGCAAGGAGGAAAAAAAAACTCACAATCTCAAAACCTCAAAAATCTCATGACACTAGTTCTTTGAGATGGTGACCAAACAGGTAGGTGAGAGTAAACCGGTTGATGTGGTGTATATGGATTTCAGCAAAGCGTTCGATAATGTTCCCCACAATAGGCTATTGAACAAAATGCGGAGGAATGGAATTGTGGGAGATATAGCAGTTTGGATCGGAAATTGGCTTGCTGAAAGAAGACAGAGCGTGGTACTTGATGGGAAATGTTCATCCTGGAGACCGGTTACTAGTGGTGTACCGCAAGGGTCGGTGTTGGGTCCACTGCTGTTTGTCATTTTTATAAATGACCTGGATGAGGGCGTAGAAGGATGGGTTAGTAAATTTGTAGACGACACTAAGGTCGGTGGAGTTGTGGATAGTGACGAAGGATGCTGTAGGTTGCAGAGAGACATAGATAAGCTGCAGAGCTGGGCTGAGAGGTGGCAAATGGAGTTCAATGCAGACAAGTGTGAGGTGATGCACTTTGGTAGGAGTAGCCAGAAGGCAAAGTACAGGGCTAATGGTAAGATTCTTAGTAGTGTAGATGAGCAGAGAGATCTCGGTGTCCATGTACACAGACCCTTGAAAGTTGCCACCCAGGTTGACAGGGCTGTTAAGAAGGCATGCAGTGTTTTAGTTTTTATTAATAGAGGGATCGAGTTCCGGAACCAAGAGGTTATGGTGAAGCTGTACAAAACTCTGGTGCGGCCGCACTTGGAGTATTGTGTACAGTTCTGGTCACTGCATTATAAGAAGGATGTGGAAGCTTTGGAAAGGGTGCAGAGGAGATTTACTAGGATGTTGCCTGGTATGGAGGGAAGGTCTTATGAGAAAAGGCTGAGGGACTTGAGGCTGTTTTCATTAGAGAGAAGAAGGTTGAGAGGTGACTTAATTGAAACATATAAAATAATCAGAGGGTTAGATAGGGTGGATAGGGAGAGCCTTTTTCAGAGGATGGTGACGGCGAGCACAAGGGGGTATAGCTTTAAATTGAGGGGTGAAAGACATAGAACAGATGTCCGAGGTAGTTTCTTTACTCAGAGAGTAGTAAGGGAATAGAACGCCTTGCCTGCAACAGTAGTAGATTCGCCAACTTTAGGTACATTTAAGTCATCATTGGATAAGCATATGGACGTACATGGAATAGTGTATGTTAGATGGGCTTTAGATTGGTACGACAGGTCAGCACAACATCGAGGGCCGAAGGGCCTGTACTGTGCTGTAATGTTCTATGATCTATGTTCTATGTTAAGAAGGGTCTAGGCCCAAAACATCAGCTTTCCTGCTCCTCTGATGCTGCTTGGCCTGTTGTATTCATCCAGCTCTACACCTTGTTAGCTCACAGATGTTAATTCCCCAGAGGGTGACTTTGCATATAGGCTCTGCTGCCTAAGATTTAGATGAGGACTTTGATGATTCATTGGTAACTTTTGATAAGCATATGCAACAAACTACTTGGTGTATTAACAGGCCTGCGCACTGCTGTCACTGCCAAGAGCTATAGATTGATTATTTTCCAGAATTTTTCACAAGATTAACTAATTCTGTTTCTTGGAGGGATTATCAGTCTATGTTGGGAGCCTTTTGTGGTTGTGTGGTTGTGTGTGTGTGTGTGTGTGTGTGTGTGTGTGTGTGTGTGTGTGTGTGTGTGTGTGTGTGTGTGTGTGTGTGTGTGTGTGTGTGTGTGTGCGCGTGTCTGTGTCTGTGTCTGTGTGTGTGTGTGTGTGTGTGTGTGTGTGTGTGTGTGTGAGAGAGAGAGAGAGAGAGAGAGATCCTACATACCTAGCTAATTCTGTATCTAAATTACCAGTTACCAACATGACCAATCTACCCACCCAACTCCCTCACCCATCCACAAAAGCATTTGATTCTTAAAAGCCACCATGAATATGCTACTTCTGTCGTACAAAAGGTGAATATAGCATGCCTTCTCCGTGTCCTGATTATTCTCTGGTTGCTTGACTGACCCTGAAATCAATGTGCTGTGCATTTCTACTTCAATGCACATTGCATGGGTAGTAGCGTCAGGTTGTAGAAAACTTTACAGACAGCATTGATGTGGCAGCATTGCCATTCCTATAAAACGTATACAGGAGGGGGGGCAATGGGAGAATGATTGTAAATGTCTGACATTTGCCTTATGGGTGGGCAGAGTACAAGAAAACTTGCACTTCGTAAGGCCTATTGTGACCTGTCATACCTGTTTATGTTATCAGATAAGAAATAATATATTCATAGATTCAGTTAGAAGAAACCTGATCTAAATAATACAGAAGTGTGCTGATTATTTTTTCTAAAATGTAACATAAACTTTGAAAAGGTGGACTGCCATAAGGGCAGCCAATTACTGGACATTCTTTTGTCTGAAATTTCTATGAACTGTTGGAGAGTAATTAACTTAATTCGAGCAATACTGAATGAGTTCAGGCAGAACTGTGACTGGTATTTTTACTATTGCCTGCCAAAAGGGCTTCAACTGAAAATAGACCTGAGGATAGACCCAACCTTTCCACTAATGCAGTCATTAAATAATAAAGCACCTCTGTGAGTTCAAAGGGCTGGGATTGAATTCTGTGGTCCTACCAGAGAAAGAAACAGACGAGTTTGAGGGAATGAAAGCATTACAAGTCAATTTCCCTGTTGCAATTTCTGACACTGGTGATATTTGCCAAGGTCAAGGAGGGAGGGTATCCATGATAACCTGCCCAAACTGGTAATGATGCCATTAATTTTGTCATAAAATTCAATGAGGATCAAAAATAAATCAGGAGAACTCACCTTGGAGAGCAGGAATATCTGTAGAATTGGGGCTTCCCAATGTAATTCACCCCTTTAGGAATGTAACAATCCCTGTAATCACCATCTCTGCCATAGGTGCCCGTTCCCTTGTGGTCATGACACCTCTCCTATTCTTGTCAGTGATAAAGTGGAGTGATAAATGTATTATAAAGTGGAGATCAACCCCCCTCAGGTAACTAAAAACTGAAACACCCAGAGAAGCTCACCTCACCATGAAGTTTGGAAACCAACACAATCAGCAAACTCCACTCATTTTGATTTGGTTCAATGATCTCTTCTTGGAACATCACTTCTAATTCCTTCTGTACATGTGCTGCTTTAAAAGAACTATGCCTGTGGGGTTTTGGTTTATTGGAACAGCTTTCCCTGTGACACCCTCATATAGTATAGTATTAGTCCTCCCTATTCTGTTTCTACATATGCCTCTTAGTGCAGCACTAAGTCTTTCAATGCAGTTCTCTGTTCCTGGGACAGATAGCTTACTACCCTATCCCATTCTTTAAGGACTTCATCATTATTCAATTTATTATGAGGCACGCCAAAATCCAAATCATCTGGATTTGATTCCTCACTCTGAGAGGCAGTAACTAACACCTTTTTTTTGTTCCCTTTCCCTATTATGGTAAATTTTCAGCATGATCACATAACACACCCGATGACTATTTTTTTTCTATGTGGCATCTTTACCAGATAATTCATCTGTTTCAACATTTTCTTAATCTGACAGCGATGACTAAACCTTGCTTTGATGGAATCTCCTACCACTGGTAACAACACCAATACTTTATCCTCATGGGCAGACATAGAAATTTTTGATTTCTTATCCATTCCTTCTTTCATTAGATGCTGTGTTACCTTCAAATGTTGTCTATCTAATTCACATACTCTGTTTAATCTTTCTTTCACCTCAGGTACATAATCCAACTCTAAGATCTAATACTTTTCTTTAATTAATTTTAAAGGCCCTCTTACTTCATGTCTGAATATCAATTCAAATAGGATAAACCACGTTGATTTGTCTGGAGCATTTCAAATAACAAATAATATAAATTGGATACCTTTATTCTAATCATTTGTCTAAGCCTGCCAAAATGCTCTCAGCACAGTCTTTAGGGTGTGATGTCACATTTCTAATGCTCCCTGGGATTATGGGTAGCATGATTTAAAGAATTGGATGCCTAAACAATCCAGACCTCCTTAAATAATTTGGCAATAAAGTTGGACCCTTGATCTGACAGAATCTCCCTGGGTAGTCCATAATGAGTAAAGAAAACGATCAACTTTTACATAACCTGTTTTGCGTTGATGTTCCATAATGGAATTACCTCTGGAAATCTGGTAGATGTATCTATTATGGTTAGCAAATACTGGTGACCACATTTGGTTTAGGGAGGAAACCTACACAATCAATTATAACCCACATGAAAGGTTCTTCAATTACGGGAATCGGCATCAATGGAACTGGTTTTATTGCTTCCTGTGTTTTTCTTACTATCTGACACACTAGGCATTGGCCTTGTGGTATTATTGCTGGACTGTTAATCCAGAGACCCAGATAACGTTCTGGGGACGTGGGTTCAAATCCCACCAGGGCAGATGGTGGAATTTGAATTCAATAAATATCTGGACGTAAGAATCTAACGATGACCCTGAATCCATGGTCTAATGTCATCCTTACCTGATCTGGCCCACATGTGACTCCAGACTCACAGCAATGTGGTTGACTCTTAACTGCCCTCTGGGCAATTAGGGATGTGCAAAAAATTCTGACGACACCCCTCATCCCATGAATGAATCAAGGAAAAAAAATCTTAGCCTGAGCCTTCCTCAATCCTAAATGATTTCTGATAGATAATTTGTGCGCTACCCATAATACATCCTGTCTGTGTGCTACTGGCAACAGAATCTAGTGAACATCCACCTTTTCTCCTCTGCACTGACCTGCCGAGGTCTCCACTTCTCCCTTAGGATTCTATCCTTAAGGAAAAAACATTCTGGTTCCTTTTCTGAGTAGGCTTTATGATATTGATCTTTTATTCTCTCATCTTTTTGCTGTAACTCCATTAGTCTTTCAGAACTAAACACATCTGCCTAACCCTCTACTTGCTTAGGTTTTTCCTTTATCATTTCATCAAACACAGCGTCAGCTAACTGGGCCTCAACTCCTTTACCTTTCTCTTTGGTTTTCCTTTCTTGTGTTAACTTATGACTCTGGGATCTTGTCACTATACAGTCTGGAAAAATTACATTGTATTTTTTCTTTTAATTCTTCAACTCCCTGGTTTTCTTTTGGCTTCCTGACTGCCAAGGGCAACATCTCCATCTCTGATCCAGATTGGTAATTTCCTCAAACAAACTGTATTCCTGGAATAGCCTTTCTTCAATCGCTCCCAATGTCATTTCCCCTGTCTTGATTGGACTCTTTAGCCATATCTTACACTGGGGAATGCTAATTCTCTCTCCATTTATTTCACAGTTTATCAGTCTCTTGGGTAACATTTCAGAAGGAGTGCAAATACTTTCATCTGTTACTATTAGAGACTGACCAGCTCCAATATCTCCCAATATTTTAACTTTTTTACCTTCTCTCCATTCTTCCTGAGTAAAACATACCCACACAGTAAGAGTCTTTAAAGGGATAAGGCACAATCTTACTCTCTTACTAGGCTGTGTATTCTACTGCAGCTGCTGGACTTCTCTTGGGATTTCCTTCACTACCTTAATTAATCCCACTGTTTTAGCGTGTTTTAACACATCCTTTTTCTCATTGCCTGTTTTAATTGACTGGCCCTGTGACTTTGTGTGTACCACCTCATTGCAGTCGAAACACCTAAAGTTTTTCACGTCTTTTCCAGTCTCTTGGGTTTCTTTTCTCACATGTGAGAAACTGTTCCTGGTGCGATCTACTGTTTGTTTTTCATTGAAGGATCTCCATTTTTCCTAATTTCTATCCCTCATGGAATGAAATTACTGTTGGAAGCTAGATTTTGATTTATGCACTCAAGCATATTCAGCTGCCATCTCTGCAGTTCTTTTCACTGTTTTAACTTTTTGTTCCTCAACATGAGTTCTTATCACTTCTGGAAGTGAATTTTTAAACTCTTCCAGTAGAATAACATCTCCAAGATCCTCATTTTGTCTTTTTCAATCTTTAATACTCTCAACTATTTATCAAAATTACTATGTTTAATTCTTCCAAACTTGACATAAGTCTGAACTGTTGTCTATATGTTTCTGGTACCAATTTGCCGGTACTCAAAGTGACCTGTTTTATTTCAGGAACAAAAACAAAGTTGCTGGAAAAGCTCAGGACTTTTCGGGCCCAGTGACCCTTCCTCCTGTTCTGAGGAAAGGTCACTGGACCCACAACGTTAACTCTGTTTTTCCCTTCACAGATTTTGCCAAACCTGCTGAGCTTTTCCAGCAACTTTGTTTTTGTTCCTGATTTACAACATCCGCAGATCTTTTAGGTTTATTTAGCCTGTTTTACTTCTTCATTCTCTTGACACATCCTCTGAAAGTACTGTAAACAGCTCACAAGCCCTGCCTACCAACTTAGTCTGAATTAACATTATGCACTCTGGCCAATTCATCTGTTTAGCCAATTTCACAAAGGAAATGAAAAAGGCTTCTACATCTTTTTTGATTAAATTTGGTAATGTTTTGACATATTTGTATATACTTACTTTGGCTACAATGGGTTTCCTCATAATCACCCTCCTCCTCACGAAGCCAATCTTCTACTTTCTTCTGCATTCTTTTAAATTGATTTTCCTGTCTCATTTGCAACTTCTGAAGTTCAAACTCTCTCTCTTTCCCCTTTTCATGTTCAAACCACTTCATTGTTTCCAATTCGAGCATTCTTTCCCTGTCTTTATCTTCTAACTCCAATTGTCTAACCTGCAATTTATTTTTCTCTCATTCCACTGCACTTAACTGTTTCTCTTGTATACTCAAACTCTTGACCAACTCCATTACAGTTTCAGCTTTCCTAGTTAAACCCAATTCTAGCCTGTTTGCTAAGTCTAAAAGCATATCCTTTATCTGTCTTCCTAAAATTTCTTGGTAAATTTGGAAAGCATCCTCAGACCCCAGAACCTTCTTAGCAATGTTAAGAGCCATTTCCACTACTGTTGACTTAGCCAAGCACAATCATCCAAAATTAAACAGATTTTCCACTTCTCACCTAGGTTTTATTAAAAGATCTAGGACTATAATCACCAAGCCTGTTCAAACCTTCTCGGACCTTTCATATCCTAAACCTGTTCAAAACTGTCGAGATCCGTATGGATCCATTCAAGTCTTGTACCCAATCTGTTGGAAAGCAGAGCTCAGCACCCCGCCCCCCGGTTAAGAGAACTAAAAATCAAAACACCCAGAGAAGCTTGCCTTGCCTCGTAATCTGTTAAAGGGAGTGTGAAAAATGGGATAACCAGCCCCTCACCCTCCAATTTTTTATAAAGGGGATGGTAAATGAAATGAAATGGACTCCTGCCAGTCACTCTTTAATCAATGATACACCTACCAGTAACTAAGAATGTATTTGGTGACACAGGGACCTTGAAGTTGGGGTAGAGAAGCCTCTCATTTCACGGATACTGATCTGGTTGTCCTCTTTTAGAATGAAGATGAAGGTCGAATCCCCCTTCCTGGAGGCTGACAGGAGAGGGCCACATTAAAACTTCAGTAGATAATGGGAACTGCGGATGCTGGAGAATCCGAGATAACAAGGTGTGGAGCTAGATGAACACAGCAGACCAAGCAGCACCTCAGGAGCGCAAAAGCTGACTTTTCGGGCCTAGACCCTTCATCAGCCCGAAATGTCAACTTTTGTGCTCCTAAGATGCAGCTCCTGCTTGTATGCTAGGTGAAGGAACACAATGTTCTGATCTGATTTGCTGAAGTATGGATGGGGAATGGAGCTATAGACATCTTTGAAGGTTGTGTGGCAGTTGTCCGGGAGTTTGTTCATATGGTGGGGCTGGAGAAGTGTTGGTGGTATTTTGATTGCAGCCTGTTGAGGTTGGCCTGGTTGAAGTTACTGGCCACAATGAATAAGGCCCTGGGATATTTCAACTCCAGACTCTGGTGGCAGTATAAATTTCATCCAAGTTATACTTCATATCCACCTGGGCTGGTATGTACATTGCTGTGAGGATGACAGAGGTGAACCCCCGTGGCAGATAGTAGATGCAGCATTTTAATGTTAATATTCAATTTACTTTGGGTCCATGTTATTGAGTGGAGACAAAGAGCTTTACTCTGGTTTTTGAAGGGAGCAGATGTTTCATTAACAGCTCCTTAAGGTCCTAGTAATTACACTTAACAAAGTGTACTTAGTACTATCATACAATAACTATTGTTGTTTTCTAAAAACAACATTTCATCAGTAGATACTCTATAGTAGTGTGTCCTCTGGCACTTATCACCAGACAGGCCCAAGGTAATAGAGTATTCATGATAGTGGGCTACCTCTTACAACTCTTACCCATAATCATGCACTGACAGAGGTGGCAAAATCCACAAGGTATCAAAAGTGGTCATCTAGGAAAATACCATCAGTAGTATGAAGAAATGTCTGTTTAAATTGGGCCATAATTATACATTCACACACTCTTATGGCTGATAATTGACAACCCATCATGCAAACTGGCCTTTTAGTGAATTAATTGCCTATTCCCATGGAGGCAGGATCAAGATCCAGGTACAATTACTGAATCAATATCCCAATCGCAGAAAGGAATATTTTGTCTCTGGATCATATTATGCAAAAGTCACCATTTATGCAAAGAGGAAGGAATGGGAATAAATGGATAATCTGCACACAGAGAGCTCTCTCAGTCTTTTCAAAAGATAACCACAAGGGTCAAAGATATAACTGTCGAGAATATAATCAAAGACGTCAGAAATAGAATAAGCTGGACCATTTTGAAGTAGTTTTTCACCTCATTGTTAAAGCAATGATGACTAGTTATAAATCAGATGATGAGGAATCATTGTCCTTTGAATCACTAATGCAGAATAACATAGACAAATCATGGCCAGTAAACCTGAAGATAAATGGTAATATCATAAATTTAATGATTAATATTGATGCAGAATTACTGCAAAACCACAGTATATCTACCACAGTGTTCCAGTTACAGCAATCAGATTTAATACTGCGAAATCCAGGAGGAATATTAGATTTGAAGGAACAATTTATCGTGAATGCAGCATACAAGGGAAGAAAGTACAGGTGTTGAATTTTTCTTGATCATTTTACATGTTAATGATCTACTGGGCCAAGTTGCTGCATTCAGTGAAGGGAGTAGAGATTAGCTATGATCTGCTTGATGACATTGAGATTCTGAAGTGTCAGAATTTAGCTGAATGAGAAAGCTAATGTACTGAGCCATAAGCTGGATCTATTGAAAAGTACATACACTCTTTTTCAAAAGAGGCAACATTTGGATTTGTTTGGGTCTTAAGTGCTTGAATGAAGCTGTAGAGTGGAAAAGATTAGTTTTTTGTACGGTGTTGGGTATTGACCCCAAATTGGCTGAAGCATTTATTTTCTTTATTCGTTGCTTCATTTGTGTTCGGCAGATACTACTGAATCTACTAAATGCCCTGCTGTCAACTTTCATTATCTCCTTTTGGTCAGTTCTCTTTCTGATGAGTCCCATTTGGAATTCTATCAGCAGCAGCTGAAGTATTTCAGTGCAAAATGTCTGATGTCTTGGAGACTAGAATCAGATACAGTACATAATGTGCATCTGGAGACAGCAATGAATGGTTTCCTGCAGCCAGACCTAAAATTGAAAGGAAGTAAATGGCAACTGCATGGCCTAGAAATTAGTTTAGGCTAGCTTTCAAGCATGAAAGATGAATTACCGTGGAAAAAGTGTTCAAGCTTAGGTTACTTGCCTCTCTGGAACAGATACCAAAAAAGCCTGATAATATAGTAGTGTGGGACAGTGTTAACAAGAAGAGGATATTTGAGACTTTCAGCAGAAATACTGTGATGGTGAATGCATCAGGCCCCCCTCTTCTCACCATCACATTCAAATCACATATAATTAAATTTGTTCCATGTTTTCAATGACTGGGCTGTGTTCACATCCGGAAAACCTAAATTCACGAAAGAATTTAAAAACATGATAGGGTGTTCTCATTAGCTCATGCACAAGGGCTGTATTAACCCACCTCACAGATATCCATGAAGGAATTTGCCTCAATTGCTTGGAAGTTGAATATATTACAGACAAACTTGTCAGTTTGGATATTATGGTTACTTCAACAGTGAATATATAATTAAAATAGATTTAAGTGAAATGTTAAAATATTTAGGGAAGATCCTACTGCTGACAATGCCTGCACATGTTCTTTCTGGCTGCATTTCATAGCCTGATTTGGCTCAACAATATATGTGACAGCCATTCTGTTATTCATTCCTCAGGGCAATATATTCCCTAATCAGGGGCAACCTGCCTGGTTTAAAATTTAAACAAAGCTCGACAATTAACTGTCAGTCAATATTAACTGGTAGATGGTCCTTGATAATGTCTTTGCTTATCAAAGCCAATTGGCAACCAATCATCACTCTCCTCTAATGTATATAATTGTTGTTTTCCATTTGCTTCCATGTTGCCTGCAAATTGTCACCATGAGGACAAGTTGAAAAGCTTTGACAAGTCATCTTGTTTTTTTTTAGCGTTACTCACATTTCACATGACCAAATGAACATTTCAGTTCTGTTCACTTGCCTAGGTAGGAGGAATTGCAACAACACGCAAACAGCTCAACACAATTCTTGACAAAGTGATCCATTTGATCAGCACTACACTCATAAAACTTAACATCAATTTCCCTCTATTACTGGTAACATTGTGGCTGCAGTACGATCTATGAAATATATTTCTGCAACTCACCAAAGCCTCATCGTACCTCCTAAGCCCTGGCCTTGATCTTCTAGAGAAACAAGAGCAGAAAGTAAATCAACATCTCGAAGTTCTTTTCCAAGCAACAGATGATCCTGACTTGTGTATATATGTTATAGCTCTTTCATTTCTAGAGTGTGAAAAATCCTGCCAATTCCCTGCCTAAAACATTATGAATGCATCCTCATAATTAAAGAAGAACCCCAAATTGAATGTAAATGAGGAAAATGTCTTTTTGAACAATTTTTTTTTCTTATCTATGAGGATTGTGAGTCAGTGGATCTCTTCCCCAGAAAGTGGACAAGGTGGATCATTGAATACTTTTGAAGCAGAGATGGCAAGGGAGCCAATGTTTATCAAAGAGAGTTGGGAATTTGGAGTTCAGAACATAGTCAGATCAGTCATGATTTCAATTCCTTTGCTCAATCACAAGATGATAGGATTTGCTGGCCAGGCAGGATTTATTGCCCATCCCTAAACCCCCCCCCCCCCTCACCCAAGGGCAGTTAAGGCTCAATCACATTGCTGTGAGTCTGGAGTCACATGTAGGCGAGACCAGGTGAAGATGCAGTTTCTTTCCTTAAAGGCAATTAGTGAACCAGATGGGTTTTTTGTTCGATAATCCACAATGGATTCACAGCCATTGTTAGATTCTTAATTCCAGATAATTTTTGAATTCGAATTCCACCATCTGCCATAGCTGCATTTGAACCCTGGTCCCCAGAACATTATCTGGGTCTCTGGATTATCTGTCCAGCAATAATACCACTCGGCCATTGCCTTCCCACAAGGCCATCACCTTCCATTAATAATAGAACAGTGTTGAGGGACTACATGATTTATCTCTCCTAATTTGTGTGCTGGTATATTAGTAAAGTTGTTATCTGAAAGCCTTTCTGTACAAAAGGGATAAGTGGATCTTCTTCTTACCCCACTGCATTCAAAATGGCATCTGAGGCATGGAGATTTCCTACAACTCCAACATCAGACTTTTCCATAGCATCAGACATGCTTGATAATCAACCCATTCCAAGCTAGGGGCAGCCAATAAGCAGAGTGAATATCACTGGCAGAATTCCTCATCATGATAATCACAGAAATTACATGCGACCTGAAACAACATTAGCAGGCACATCCAGTGCCATAACCCAACTATTTTTAAGCCTGTTTACAAACAGATAAATATTTTGCCTGTGGAATGCCACATAAAGCATGGTTTAGCGTTTAGATATTGTTATTGACTAAATTTGCAAAATGCTTCTTAATCAGTTTGCAATCCTTGCCTTCTGCTGCTGTATGATAATTTTAGCAGAATGACTGACATTGCCAGGGCACTCTAAGATTGTGAAAGATCTGCTTCGGAAATCTGTCAGCTTTTCCAAGACCTAATATTGCTCACAGTACAGTAGATCAATGATTTTACAGCTCACAGAACTATCAGCTGCATCTATTTGTATTAGTACCAGGCTATGAAAAAAGTGTCAGTAGATCTGAGCTCTTGCACTTATGAATGAATATTGCATTGTAACTTAAAGGTGTCCTCTTACAAATCATCTTTGTGTATTCAATAACGAAAGCAGACGCAATTTATGTCATAAACTAAAAGCAAAACCGTGAATATTAGTGGTCTGGAATGAAAGCAGTAAGCACTCGAGGAACTCAGCAGGTGTGTAACATGTGCAGTGAGGGAAGCAAAGTTAATTACACAAAGCCAATATGACTGCTCTTCGGAATAGTTCCTAAGAAGTCATTTAGACTCACAACTTTAATTTTGTGTCTCTTTCCGCAAATGCTACTGTATATGTTAAGTTCCTTCAGCGCTTTTCATTTCTATTGCAATTCATATGCCTCTATTTTAACATAGGTTATTCATTAAAGCCATAAATTACGTAAGTACTCAGTAGTTCAATATACAACAACTTGAAAATGAGTGACTTAATTTTAATATTTTAGGCGAATTGAGATTCATATAGGTTGGAAATATGGCATAAATGCAGCATTGTTGAAAACTGACAGTTTTTCTCTCCATTACAAATTCATCCACGTGCACAGAATATTCCACTTAAAAGTTGATCACATAATTTGCTAAATCACTATTTAGTTCATGCAACCTGATTTGTCCTTAGAAATCTTGAACTAGTCGATAATATCCAATATTTAACTGTAGACTGAGAAGTCTCAGTTGATTTATTCATATCAGATGCACAATATAAATACTCACAATCTGACAATCTGAGCATCTTCTGGGTAAAATTTAACATAAAGTGTGCAGATATGAGAATTGTATGGTTTGCAGAAAAAAGAATTGGTTAACTTCTTCTGTGAACTGCTCCTACATGGATTGCAAAACTAATGCTATATCACACTTTTCATATATTATGGTACATCGTACAATATAATACATTGAAATATTGTGCATTCAACAGTATTGTACAGAACATCCATGAGGAAAGCTCTTTTCCTTTCCTCAGTCATATCAATGAGTTTTCCTATATCAGTTCAATCCATATCATTTCCATCAGCAATCTAAGAAGCCCATTGACTTCTTTTCAGTGCAAGGTCAAAGAATGCAGACACCTTAGAGCATGCCAAGGATTGACCTGACCCAACTTAAACCACATCCTTTCTAATTAATTGTCTGCATAGTCTTGCACAAGGCTACTTAGAAGCAAATTATTTATTATCATCCGTGTACTCCATTTCACCTCTGGAGATTTGCAGTTGAATGTGATCCAAGACTAATGAAGGTAACTTTCCACTGGTGACTGTATTAGGTCATGCATAAATAATGATAGTGCTCTAAATTTAAAGCTCAATATCACAGTTCCATTGTTTCAAAAGGAGAGAAAATCAATTGCAAATGTTAGATATCAATCATCATTTAAAAATTGTGTCTTAGAACAAACTCAATCTTTGACCGGAGCTCTGAAGCAATATTTACTCAATGTTTAGGTCATGTTAGATTTCTAAGATATTAGAATTTTTTTTTTTACATACCTGTCTTCTAAATGTTGAAAAAATTATAACTATACTACTCACATACGAAGTTAAGGAATTTAATCATCTACATGTCAGGTTTTAGTAAATAAAAATAATCTATTTTAATTTTGCAAAAAAAGGCTCCTAAGTATCAAATGGTCCAGTTATTCTGTTTAGTTATTCAACTTTACATAAGCTAGGTTGATCAGGAGATTTTGCTGATTGGGGAGGAGTTTCACACTTTCACATTTTAATTCTGCAATGAAAGGCAGTTTGGTCCATTATGAGGTTGTTTTTTAACAATGTGATAAAAGCCTGAATTTTCTGCAGGCCAAGTAGCCATTATGGTAGCATGAACGGGTACCCAGGTATCCCAACTTAGGAAATTCCATTGGGTAATTCCACCATGCTTGGAATCCTTTGGAAGTGAGAGACTTTGTAGGGTTTTTGGATGATTTACCAAATTCATTCCTGCGATAGCAGGACTGATGTGTCAGGAGTTGTTTAGGATCGAATTTGCTGCAGCTTAGAAGAATAAGGTTGGATCTCATAGAAACCTAAAAAAAAATTAACAGGACTAGACAGGTTGAATGCATTCCTGATATTCCTGATGTTGGGGCAGTCCTGAACCAGGGGTTATAGTTTAAGGATAAAGGATAACCTTTTTAGGACTGAGTAAAGGAGTAATTTCTTCATCCTGCGAGTGGTGAGCCTGCGAAATTGACTATCAAAGTAAGTAGTTGAGGCCAATTCATTGTGTTTTCAAGGGGATATTGTTATAGCTCTTCTGACTAAAGGGATCAAGGGATTTTTAGTGGTTGTGGGGGTGTCGGGTAGCAGAATTAAGGTATTGAGCTCAACGATCAGCGCAGGCTTGAGAGGTCAAATGGCTTACTTCCATTCCTATCTTCTAAGTTTCTACGTTTTGATGAAATTAAGAAAAGTAGTTACTCAGGAAAAGTTGCATTATCCCATATTGTTTAACTCATGAGTACTTATTACATTCACCCCATGCTTACCTCACACATCTCTAACTAAAACTCCCCCATACCCAAATTCCTTCAACCTTCACTGGGCCAGAATGGGCCTGACCACACCTTCTGTGGAGCCCGACCTGAACCCCCTGCTGTTGGACCAGATGCAGCAATAATTCCCTCCCTCATCTCTGTCCCACCAAATGCCAACCCAACCCCCACACACAACCAGCCTGACCTGACATCTCCTTTCTATCCCACCTACAAAACACCCTGCCCTCCATAATCCAACTGGACCTAGCCTGATATAACCTGACCCAATTTCTCCCATGCACCTCAACCTACCCTAATTCGCTATCAATTACCTTTCCACCTTACACCCTGGCACTCTATTTACTTGACACCCTACTCAGCTGGCACACTTTTCAGCTGGCATCCTACTTACCTACTCCCACCTTCCACCTTACATCATATATATACTTAGAGTTTGGTAGTTGTTGTCAGAGACCATCACCATCTTTACATTTGAAAATACGGCAGGTGGTTGTTATAGAAAGGGGATGTAGTTTGCCTTCCTCTGACAGTTGTGAGCTGCAAAAGAGCTGCTAGAATCGAAGTATAGCTCCACATTTCCGAGGGAGACTTGACTGGAATTCCTTTCAGAAATACTGGCCGTTATTTTATTCTTCTAAAAACATGGACCATTGATTGCCAGTGACTAACAACTGGAGGCCTATATTCCCCTTCATCTCACAAGCTTGCATCTCTGTATCTCACAAGTTTTGAGCTCTTTCCTCATGAAAAGGTGAGAGAGCAGGGAGATGTGAATAGCTGTAACTGTTTGCGTTAAAGAAAGCAACCATTGTGGAGGGTCGCTGTGAGGCCTGGGTATGAGACACGACAGTCCAGTGTTGGGTCTACATATTGGTTGCCCACATGAGCATAATGAGTGTTTACATGAAGAGAAATAACATAAGCTTCAAGGTGTGTTTTATCTGAAATGTGCTGTGCGAGTGGGTATTTTTCCAGCCAGAAATAGGACTTGGCACATGAAAGTGTTATTTTGATCAGTTGTTGCTCAACTCCTCAGCCACTTTTCATATCTGCTTGGAGAGGCAATACTTTTTTTCCTGTCCTCGCCTTGCTATGCACCCCGTACCCCCCAACCCACAATGTTCTCAACTAAATCTCCAGCTTAAAAAAAGAGGCCTAAAGGCAGTCTTCCGAGTAGGAAAAACTATGGAAAAGATCAGTAATGCTGAAAATGAATGCACTTGCCACGTGGATCTCCATTTTCAAGGAATCAAGTTGAGTTCAACTTGAATGTTTCATTCATAAATTTCAAAGCTTTTGTTTCTTTTGCATTCTTAGGATTCCTCCCCATTCCTGTTTGTGTATGTAGCCCAAAAAATATCTGGTGAGTTTCTCTTCAACATACTCAGGATCCCTTTAAAAATGAAATTCTCTGATAAAATGGTCATATCTTAACTTTCTGTTCTCATTTAATTGGGAAGATGGAGATAAAGTCTTAATTATTTTCCATTTGAAAAGAGCACCCAGAGGGTCTGATCTTCATAATTCTATGTCACCAGTCAGAAAATGACCCTGATACTCTGACGAAAACTAAGATGATAAGATTTCATCCATAACAAAAAAATGTGAAGGTACAAGGAGGATTATATGTCAATTTTAATGTTCATAATGCAGTAGAGATGTACACGGAATGTAGAGAGTGCAGAGGAGATCTCAGAAAATACATAAGAGGCACAAAGAGCTTGAATAGTACAAGATTAGTAGCTATAATGTGAAAGGTAACTCAAAAACCATTCATGGTAAAATGGATCAAAAGTTGAGATAACAAGAGCTGGATGAACACAGCAGGCCAAGCAGCATTAGAGGAGTAGAAAAGCTAATGTTTCTGACCTAGACCCTTCTTCAGAAATGGGGGACCTAAAGGCTGTTCTAAAATAAATAGAGAGAGAGGGGGAGGCGGATAGAAGATGGATAGAGGAGAAGATAGGTGGAGAGGAGACAGACAGGCCAAAGAGGTCAGGATGGAATCAGTAAAGGTGAGTGAAGGTGGGGAGTTAAGGAGGTGATAGGTCAATCCAGGGAGGACAGACAGATCAAGGGGGCGGGATGAGGCTATTAGGTAGGAGATGGGGGTGGGGATTCAGGTGGAGGCGGAGAGGATAGGTGGGAGGAAGGGCAGTTTAGGGAGGCTGGGCTGGTTTTGGGATGCTTCAAAATCACAAGCTTCAAAATCTCCCCTCCCCCTACCGCATCTCAAAACCAGCCCAGCTTGTCCCCGCCTCCCTAACTTGTCCTTCCTCCCACTTATCCCCTCCTCCCACCTCAAGGCCCACCACCATCTCCTACCTACTAGACTCATCCCACCCCCTTGACCTGTCCATCCTCCCTGGACTGACTGATCACCTCCCTAACTCCCCACATACACTCAACTTTACTGATTCCATCCCCGCCTCTTTGACCTGTCTGTCTCTTCTCCACCTATCTTCTCCTTTATCCATCTTCTATTCACCTCCCCCTCTCTCCCTATTTATTTCAGAAACCCCTTCCCCTCCCCCATTTCTGAAGAAGGGTCTAGGCCCAAAACAAGAGCTGCCCTGCTCCTTTAATGCTGCTTGGCTTGCTGTGTTCATCTAGCTCTTATTATCTCAGATTCTCCAGCATCTGCAGTTCCTACTATCTCTGGATTAAAGGTTCCTCCTTTAGGTGCAATCAACCATTTGGATACCGACTGCATTCAAAATTTCATTCGTTTTACACAGTGATTATTTTGATTAGCTTTCAACTCTCCACTGTTTACATATCTTTGATTATAAATACGATGTACTGCCATAATCTGGCAGCATCTAAGAACATTCTTGTTTTCAAATAAAATTTGCATTACAAGATATATTTCAGACTGCCAATCTAATGTACTTTTATTCGTACTGCTGAAAATGTGGAGTGGCTTTTTATCACCTGTGAATAAGACATGTATTTTAAAAAGTTATATCCATTGTAAATATGAGTTTCAATTTCAATCATCTGATTGTTATATTCAAGGCCTTTTAAGGGCTTAAGTGTTTCCAAAAAAGGAAGAAACAAAACTGAGCATGGTTTGAGTGGACACTGGCCATTAATTAAGGCAAGCATTATGAGGACCTTGTGGAATAAAGAAGGTGGTCAAGAATGTAATAACCTCTTTTACCTAGAGACTTTGAAAAAAGGCATCAAGAGATTTACATCTTCTGCTCCTAACTCATACTTGCATGATAATTTCACATATTAGGAGATGAAAAGCTTGAAAACAATTAGCCTATTTGGAAGGACAATAAAGCTACATTCTAGAATACATAATGAACTATATTTCAGCAGGCATCTTTAAACCATATAGCAAAGGGAAACAACTTAGATTGTTAACAGCAAGATTTTCCTTATGTCTCATCATCTCTGAAAGCATCGTGAAAAAAATAAACTATTCAAACTTTATTCACCAAAAACTCAAACGTATTTGAAACCTTTGCCATGCCAGTCAATAATTAAATGACTGTTGTCTCAAGTCAAGAATCTAAAAACTCCAGGACTCTAATTGTTTTTAAAATGGATACCCCTTGTTGCCATATCAGACAATCATTCTTTTATATTTTGTTACCTGTGTTGGTTTATATGTGTTTAATGTCACATTTTTATTGTATCTTTCCCCTCTGGGTTAGTAGGTAATAAAACTCCTTTCACTTTCATTCAAGGAAACCTAGGTAATTGGAACCTTCATTTTCCAGCAAGGTATATTTTAGTTAAAGTGTAATAGCTGAGAGATATGAAGAAAAGTATTTGTTACAAGCAACTGAGAGGGGATGTAAGGCAAAAGAAAAGGGTAAGCATGTTTTTTCCTTGCCACATGATTATAAAAATGGCATCTGAAAATGTTTACCAGTTAATCACGACTTATGTTGTCAGTGGTCAGTTTCCTAAAAAAATGTTTTGAAGAGTTTTCAAAATGTCATTGGCCTTGTGCCTAAAACAACAAAAAAAGTCTTCGTCTTCAGACCCTTACATTAAAGATCCACCAAACAAGCTAAATACATGGTGTTTGATTCGATCTACGTGATCCTCAGTTTTGTGTGTTATAAAGTGGATATTTAGCCTGCTCTGTGAAATAAAACTTTGTACCCAAAAAGAGGCACCTCACCCTATAATCTGTGAAAGGCCAGTGAAAAGTGGTGTAACTTGCCTTTTAGCAACTTCTAGTGCTTAAATAAAATAAATCCCTGACACTCACTTTACAATCAAGAGATAACAATTTACTTATCTGACTCCAACAGTAAACAAATTAACTAAACGCTTTACAAACTGAAAAGGCCCCTTCTACCTCTTAACTACTCTTGAATAAAACAGGATTCTAATGGTGTGCTGTATAAGCACAATAAGTATAAGTCCCACTTTTATAAAATTAAAGCGGAATTTAGTCTCTCGAAATTGCGGCCAGATTATGTGTCTGCTGGAATGCTCTGTGCATTCTCCACCAAATTCTCTGTCAAGAACGCCTCTTCTGTCAATTATTCTTGTCAGGAATATTAGCGAGTTGTGTCATTGGTACCTTTGATATTTAGATGGTGCTTTCTCGAAGGCTTAAAGGAGGCTATGAGAGCTAACGGTTCTCTCTTGAGAACTATTAACTCTTGCAGATGACAATTACTTCTCCTGTCTTTGTCCAGCTGCCCTTTTCTTTTATACCCATGATGACATCTCACTGTCTTACACTTGAATCGGTCCTAGGTTGTCAAAATCATCGTATTCAAATTTGATAGGTTATTCTATCTAAGTGACTGGTTCAATTTGGCTAAATTCAAAAACCTGTTGTTTTGATAAACATGCTGCTTGGCCTGCTGACGGTACAGCCTTTTAATACAACTGTTTCAATTCAAGTGCTCTCTGTGTACTTGCAAACGGACAAGATACTCAAAGACATCTCCAACCATAGAAAAAGCACAACATTTTAAAGGTACCACACAATGCTTTCCTCCCTAGCATTTTACAAACACCAATATTTTACAAACATCAAATCTAATGTCCTGCCTCCTAATCCACAAATACTCTACCTAACTTTGGAACACATGGTTGGAGTCTTTTCCAGGATGATATGTTTTACACAAATGCAAAGAATTTCAGAAATGACATTTGTACTGGAGATAATTTATGTGTGAAACTCATCAAATTGAGATGGAGTAGGAAGCAACTTTTCAGAGTGGTCATTAATTGTCACCCCATTTGGAAATGTAATCCTGACAGTTGCATCCATGCTGACTGTACTGCTCCAGCAAATCTCAATGTTGCCTGAGAAACATCAGCTCACATTTTAATTAGGCCATTAATGGCTTTCTGGACTCAGTTTTGAAATGAGCAATTTCAGATCATAATCTCTGTACCATTTTGTTTCATTTGTATTGCTTTCATGCACCTGCTTCAGGTATGTCCCTTTTTTGTTTTATCTGTTTTCTTATCCAGTTATCATTTCCTTTTGGCCCTGGAAGACTCACTCTTCCAGTCATTCAATCACTCCTGATACTCACCCTATGAACTTTATGTCCAACCTACCCACCACTCAAAACATATCACATTGTTAAGTTGTTCCAGTTCAAAAGAGAGACTGAAAATCTGAAATGTTAATCTGTTCCTGCCTCCGGATATTGCTCTAACCTGCTGAAATTTTCCAACTCCTCATTTTGTTCTAAACCAAGCAACAATCTACTGCCACGCTGAAATTATTTAAAATGATTGCAATTATAAACAATGAAATGAGTGACTAGGCTTCATTGCTGCATGCTGGCTATGCTGTGAATCATCTTTGCATTTTTAATCATCTGGTTACTGCAAGAAATGAGTGGATATTGATAATAAGCTTAAAATTTTACATTTAGAACAAAGGCAAACTATTTAAACAAAAGGCACAAATGAAGTGAAAGACAGGTATGACTGAACATTCCATATACATGAAAATTACTACAATTTTTAAAACTTCAGTAGAAACAATTTCTATTAGAGTATTATTGGCCCCATAATTATGACAGCTTTTGACACATGACACAAAATACAACTTTTCCTTACTGTAATACTTTCAGGGGTAGTATTATTTTATCTGTTGGTTTGGTTCCAGTTACTTTCATCATCTCTTATTAATTCAGGAATCAGAAATTTAAAGAAGCCAAAAGGGATCAAACTTCAAAATTGCTGAAATGTGTGTAGCATAGCCATATGTAAAACTGTCAACATAAATACAACGCTGTGTTTTCACCCTGTAGCAGCATGTTCAGATCCAAGTGTACGTCATTGTATTTTCTGAAAACAGCCATTGTGTCAACAAGGCTGAAGAGTTACAACATCAAAAATATATTTTATAGAGTTCTAAATTTATTAACAGTTTCAAAACACAATTGGATCTCCTGTGATAATAAAATGTGAGGCTGGATGAACACAGCAGGCCAAGCAGCATCTCAGGAGCACAAAAGCTGACGTTTCGGGCCTAGACCCTTCATCAGAGAGAGGGATGGGGTGAGGGTTCTGGAATAAATAGGGAGAGAGGGGGAGGCGGACCGAAGATGGAGAGAAAAGAAGATAGGTGGAGAGAGTATAGGTGGGGAGGTAGGGAGGGGATAGGTCAGTCCAGGGAAGACGGACAAGTCAAGGAGGTGGGATGAGGTTAGTAGGTAAATGGGGGTGCGGCTTCGGGTGGGAGGAAGGGATGGGTGAGAGGAAGAACAGGTTAGGGAGGCAGAGACAGGTTGGACTGGTTTTGGGATGCAATGGGTGGAGGGGAAGCGCTGGGCTGGTTGTGTGGTGCAGTGGGGGGAGGGGACGAACTGGGCTGGTTTACGGATGCGATGGGGGAAGGGGAGATTTTGAAACTGGTGAAGTCCACATTGATACCATTGGGATGCAGGGTTCCCAAGCGGAATATGAGTTGCTGTTCCTGCAACCTTTGGGGGGCATCATTGTGGCACTGCAGGAGGCCCATGATGGACATGTCATCTAAAGAATGGGAGGGGGAGTGGAAGTGGTTTGCGACTGGGAGGTGCAGTTGTTTGTTGCGAACTGAGCGGAGGTGTTCTGCAAAGCGGTCCCGAAGCCTCCGCTTGGTTTCCCCAATGTAGACGAAGCCACAACGGGTACAGTGGATGCAGTATACCACATTGGCAGATGTGCAGGTGAACCTCTGCTTAATGTGGAATGTCATCTTGGGGCCTGGGATAGGGGTGAGGGAGGAGGTGTGGGGGCAAGTGTAGCATTTCCTGCAGTTGCAGGGGAAGGTGCTGGGTGTGGTGGGGTTGGAGGGCAGTGTGGAGCGAACAAGGGAGTCACGGAGAGAGTGGTCTCTCCGGAAAGCAGACAGTGGTGGGGATGGAAAAATGTCTTGGGTGGTGGGGTCGGATTGTAGATGGCGGAAGTGTCGGAGAATGATGCGTTGTATCCGGAGGTTGGTGGGGTGGTGTGTGAGAACGAGGGAGATCCTCTTTGGGCGGTTGTGGCGGGGGCGGGCAGTGAGGGATGTGTTGCGGGAAATACGGGAGAGGCGGTCAAGGACGTTCTCAATCACTGTGGGGGGAAAGTTGCGGGCCTTGAAGAACTTGGACATCTGGGATGTGCGGGAGTGGAATGTCTTATCGTGGGAGCAGATGCGGCGGAGGCAGAGGATTTGGGAATAGGGGATGGAATTATTGCAGGAGGGTGGGTGGGAGGAGGTGTATTCTAAGTAGCTGTGGGAGTCGGTGGGCTTGAAATGGACATCAGTTACAAGCTGGTTGCCTGAGATGGAGACTGAGAGGTCCAGGAAGGTGAGGGATGTGCTGGAGATGGCCCAGGTGAACTGAAGGTTGGGGTGGAAAATGTTAGTGAAGTGGATGAACTGTTCAAGCTCCTCTGGGGAGCAAGAGGCGGCGCCGATACAGTCATCAATGTACCGGAGGAAGAGGTGGGGTTTGGGGCCTGTGTAGGTGCTGAAGAGGGACTGTTCCATGTAACCTACAAAGAGGCAGGCATAGCTGGGGCCCATGCGGGTGCCCATGGCCAACCCCTTAGTCTGTAGGAAGTGGGAGTTCATCCACTTCACCAACACCTTCCACCCCAACCTTCAGTTCACCTGGGCCATCTCCAGCACATCCCTCACCTTCCTGGACCTCTCAGTCTCCATCTCAGGCAACCAGCTTGTAACTGATGTCCATTTCAAGCCCACCGACTCCCACAGCTACCTAGAATACACCTCCTCCCACCCACCCTCCTGCAAAAATTCCATCCCCTATTCCCAATTCCTCCGCCTCCGCCGCATCTGCTCCCACGATAAGACATTCCACTCCCGCACATCCCAGATGTCCAAGTTCTTCAAGGCCCGCAACTTTCCCCCCACAGTGATCGAGAACGCCCTTGACCGCCTCTCCCGTATTTCCCACAACACATCCCTCACTGCCCGCCCCCACCACAACCGCCCAAAGAGGATCCCCCTCGTTCTCACACACCACCCCACCAACCTCCGGATACAACGCATCATCCTCCGACACTTCCGCCATCTACAATCCGACCCCACCACCCAAGACATTTTTCCATCCCCACCCCTGTCTGCTTTCCGGAGAGACCACTCTCTCCGTGACTCCCTTGTTCGCTCCACACTGCCCTCCAACCCCATCACACCCGGCACCTTCCCCTGCAACCGCAGGAAATGCTACACTTGCCCCCACACCTCCTCCCTCACCCCTATCCCAGGCCCCAAGATGGCATTCCACATTAAGCAGAGGTTCACCTGCACATCTGCCAATGTGTTATACTGCATCCACTGTACCCGTTGTGGCTTCGTCTACATTGGGGAAACCAAGCGGATGCTTGGGGACCGCGTTGCAGAACACCTCCGCTCAGTTCACAACAAACAACTGCACCTCCCAGTCGCAAACCATTTCCACTCCCCCTCCCATTCTTTAGATGACATGTCCATCATGGGCCTCCTGCAGTGCCACAATGATGCCCCCCAAAGGTTGCAGGAACAGCAACTCATATTCCGCTTGGGAACCCTGCATCCCAATGGTATCAATGTGGACTTCACCAGTTTCAAAATCTCCCCTTCCCCCACCGCATCCGTAAACCAGCCCAATTCGTCCCCTCCCCCCACTGCACCACACAACCAGCCCAGCTCTTCCCCTCCACCCACTGCATCCCAAAACCAGTCCAACCTGTCTCTGCCTCCCTAACCCGTTCTTCCTCTCACCCATCCCTTCCTCCCACCCCAAGCCGCACCCCCATCTACCTAAGAAACCTCATCCCACCTCCTTGACCTGTCCGTCTTCCCTGGGCTGACCTATCCCCTCCCTACCTCCCCACCTATACTCTCTCCATCTATCTTCTTTTCTCTCCATCTTCGGTCCGCCTCCCCCTCTCTCCCTATTTATTCCAGAACCCTCCCCCCATCCCCCTCTCTGATGAAGGGTCTAGGCCCGAAACGTCAGCTTTTGTGCTCCTGAGATGCTGCTTGGCCTGCTGTGTTCATCCAGCCTCACATTTTATTATCTTGAATTCTCCAGCATCTGCAGTTCCCATTATCTCTAGATCTCCTGTGATAAAGTGTGAAGCTGGATGAACACAGCGGGCCAACCAGCATCTCAGGAGCACATCCTGTGATGTTGCTTGTACTGAATCAAATTATATTAAAGTCATTCTAAACAAAATGAAAAATGTTGAAGACCAAAGATATGGCACACGGTTTTTGTTTGTTACTGATACTGAATTCTTTGTAAGCTGGGGAAAATTTCTACTTCTATGTTGCAAATTGTGTTAATTTATGAATAAATATTGTGTTGTAATTCAATCAGAGTTTAACTCATTAAATTTTCTCCACAAATGCCATCATAACTGAGCATGTCAAAATGACCATTCTTGAACAGCTCATTAAATCATAACAAAAAGAGCAATCTGTCAAGAACCATATTGGTGTAAAACAGTTCACATATTGACATGTCTTGATAAAGACAAGAGGTCTTTATTCTACAGAGATCTGACAGCTTCTCAGTCATCTGGACTCTTACCAGCTCTATATTCCAGGATATTTTCAAACTAAATTTAAAGTTCTCAATAGCATGGTGTGGAGTGAACTGATGTTAGTTGTATAAGTCATCCAGACAACTACATTTTTAGACTAACAACCATATATTTAATATGTTGCTTCTCATCAGTACATGCCCCACCTACCTACACATTTCATAAGGTCGTGGTTGTTCAACTGGGATTGTAAGAAGCAATTAAGGAACTAACAAGATGGAAAAACATGCTTGTACTCATATTTATCCAACTGCCAGCTGTAGATATGTCTGCCAGGACAGTACTTGTAAGAGTGGCCACCATACAGTCCTTGTGGAGACGATGTTCCACCTTCACATTGATAATAACCTCCATTGTGTTACGTGGCTCCATCACTCTGCTAAATGGGACAAACTTTGAATAGATAAAACAACTCATGATAAGGCATTTACAAGGTGCTCAACTTCAGCAGAATTGTACTCCAACACAATCTGCAACCTCATGGCTCAGCATATTCTCTACTCAACCATCACTGTAAAGCCAGGGGATCAATCCTGGGGGGAGTCAGTAGCAGCACCTGACAACTACCAAACAGAACTACTTGCATACCAATCAGCATCAGCACAAGTGATAAACAAAGCTAAACAAACTCACACCCACCAGGTCAGATCTAAGTTCTGCAGAATTGCCAATCCAGCCATGAACGGTGATAGACAATTAAACAGCTGATTGGAGAAGAAGGCTCCTCAAGTATCCCCATCCTCAATGATGGAAGAATCCAATACAAGAGCAAAAGATAATGTGGAAGCATTTGTAGCAATCTTCAGCTAGAAATACTGAGAGGATGACCCATTCACAGCTTCCTCCATTGGTCCCTGCCATCACAGATACCAGGCTTCGGCCAATTCAATCTAATACACGTGATATCAAAAAAATCGGGCAGAGGCACTGGATACTGCAAAGGTTAAGGGCCCTGACAACATTTGGCAATGTTGAAGATCTGTAGTCCAGAACAAGCCACTCTCCTAGCCAAGCTCTTCTGGTGCAGTTACAACACAGACATCTAACCAATCATGTGGAAAACTGTCTAACTATGTTCTGTACACATAGAGTACATAAATCCAACCCAATCATTTACCTCCTTATCAGTCAACTCTCAATTTTAATAAAGTGATGGAAGGTGTCATCAACAGCGCTATTTGCAGCAGCTGTTGAGCAATAAGCTGTTCAGTAACACCCAGTTTGGCTACTGTCAGGGCCATCCAACTCCTAACCTCAGTACAGCCTTGGCTCAAACAAGGACAACAGCCCTGAATTCAAGAGGTGAAGTCAGAGTGATAACCTTTGACGTCAAAGCTTCATTCAACCAAGTGTGGCATCAAGGAGCACTAGCAAAGCTGGAATCAATAGGTGTCAGGCAAACTCTCCACTGGTTAGGATTATACCTTGCACATGTGAAGATGGTTGTCATTGCTGAATGCCAGTCATTGTTGGAGGTCAGTCATCTCAGCCCTAGGATATTTCTGCAGAAATTTCTTAGGGTAGTGTCCTAAGACAACCACTTCAGAGGCTTCGTCAATGACCTTTCCTCCATCATAATGCCAGAAGTGGTAATGTTTGCTGATGCTTGCACGATGTGTAGCACATTCGCAACTCGTCAGGTACTGAAGCACTTTCAAATGCAACATGATTGGGACAATATGCAGGCTTGTGCTGACAACTGGCACCTTACGTTCTATGGTTATATAGTCTCATCTTTGTTGTTCTTCCTCAGATGTTGCTGTGATTACCTTCAATTGAGATATTTATTAACTGATTTTATATCATGATCACAGGTCTCAAATATTTGGATGAAGTGTTGGTATGGGGTGATAAATTTCTAGAATTGAGTTGTATATGAGAACAAGGAGAGTTAATATGATATTTATGGATAATGCACATTAGGGGGTCAAAGGCAAGCTATGGAACATTAAGTAGATATTGTAGAAAGACAGGCCAGTTAGAAGAATAAACATCACAGATGAAACCAAAGTGGCAGCAACAAAACTGGCTAAAAAAATAAGAAATGGGTATTCACTTTTGATGAGGCTAGAGAGAATTATAAAATAGCAGTCCTTAGTGTTCAGCATTAGAATAGTTATATTCGTGAGATATATTTCATACACAAAATACATCAATATAAAATATGAGTCAACCATAAAAAAGCATAACAATTGACTACAGGAGGACACATGTTGACAAATTGAGTAGGCATGTGGCAGAAGAAATTTGCTGAAAAATGTGATTACATGATTCACTTAGATAGGGTGAATGAGGAGATTGAATAAAAACTACTAAATTCTCTAATTTTTAACAAAGATACTGGAATAGAGAAATCTGAGCGTGTATGCATAATAGTCTTTAGTGGCAGGACAAGCACTAGGCATTTCAAATCTGGAGCTTCATTAATAGACAAACAGATCTTGCTATTATTGAAGCTATATGTTCTTTGCATTTGGGAGTATGGAATTCCTAAATGTCCTTGGCTTCTTTAATTTCTTGTGTTTCCCATCCTGATGGCCTGTACCAGAAGGAGCTGTGTTATATCATTATAAAATACTGGTTAAGAACAGGTTACAGTTTTGCGTTCAGTGCTGGATGTGGTACTAAAGAACTAACGTCAATATGAATGAGCAAATAAATTGTACGCTGATTTGTTTGCGATAAGATTTGAATTCTATTAGGAAAGAGCAAGAGACTGCAATGAGTTGGATTACTCTTTCAAAGGGTTGGTTTAGGCATAATGCGTTGATGGCCTCCTTCCAGTGGTGATCATTCTCTGATGCTATCATGCTTTGATTTCATTTTGATATAGATACTTGAAAATAATGTAGTTTGGAGGGGGGGGGCGCGAATGGTGTGTGTATGTGTGTATATATTATATATATATGTAATATATATCTCCATCTATATATTTCAAAGAGATTACAGTCAGGCAAGTCCGGGGAGGGGAGGTAAAATGGGACAATGCCTCTTCCTCTTCTTGCAATACAATCTCTGATAGGACTTTGAAAACAAACAAAAGATTTCTTGCTTACATATAAGGTAGTTAACACTTGTTTTGCAAACCATCAGGAATTCCTGAAATCTCTATTAATATTGTATTCGAGTATGAAATGTTGGCTCAAATGTTGATCCACATGGCACCCGTTTCATGCCACTGAATGGATTTGACATGATCCAATTTCAATCCAAACTATTTTTGGATTTGAAGAGATATAGGTCTTATTTAATTACATTCAGTGTAGGTTAGCAAATTGGGAAAATATTTCTCTCACATTCATTTTCACAGATACTAATGAAATATTAGAGTGTAACTGTTTGATCCAAGTGGGCATTAGCAACATGTAGAGGCAATTTTGACAACAGTTCAGACAATTCATCAGCGGGAATAACGTTTCTTTCTGGGTGGAGAAGAAAATCCTGTTTTTTTTTCAAGTGGAAGTCACCCGTATAGAGGAGCTGGAAAGAGCAGATAACATTTTGGTAAATGTCGCTAAGCAAAGAAAGTAGTTTAAAGTGCTGTTCTGGGCATAGAAAAACAGATGCGGAGACAAATAACATAAATATCAACCAAGAAAGTACGTATTGAGTTGAAAATGCACTTGTAGGGAATGAAGTGGATGCAGTGAAAAATAATGACTGGAGGCACATCACAAATATGTACCTGTTAGTGGAAGCTAGGCATGAGATGAAACTAAAAAATGTGAAGATTTACAAAGATAGATTTGTAAAACGAGGCAATGGGTAGCAGTACTCGTGGATGAGAATACAGCAGCTGTCAAGGAGATGGAAACAAAATAAAGAGGCCAGCTGGGATGTTCTTCAAATCTAAAAAAAGAAATGTGAAGCTCTGGTGAATATTTTAGGAGCTTCATAAATAATGTAACAGCAACAGAGGACTGCGGGCTCGTAATTGTTATCCTGATTATTAAAATAGACTTGGATACAAATCTGCAATTTACAAATATGTCATGAGGAAAATAGTTGAAAACATTATACAAGATGTTATCGAATCTTATTAAAGAACATTGATGCTGTAAGGATTACTCAGTATGAAGTTAAAGGCAATGAACCATGCCTCATTGACCTGCTGGAATTGTTTGCAAAGATAACTAAACTTGAGGGAAAAGCAGAAACAATGGATAACTATAGATCAGTATGTTTTCTACAGATTTTAGTTCCAATTATATTGTCAATATGATATATTTTGTGGATTCTGCGTAGACTTGCTGATCACACTGATAGCATTGATCGATAATAACTTCAAATCGCTTAACATTTTTGAAACCAAAGATGCAATTTAAAAATATAGCAGCTAAAATCAGGAGGTAAGCCTGAATGACAGTGTAGCATTTTTGGTTTGGTTAGACTTTCTCTCAGCATCTGCAATGATTGTTGATTTCACAAGGAGTTTTAGTTGGGGAATGTCATAAATAGCCACATGATTGTATAAACGGAGGTGCAGCAGTCTGTCAGGATAATCTGACTTTGAGCAGTCCTGACTTTCACTCTATTTTCCAAACACTTTTTTTTTCTATTTGACATGTGTCTGTACTGGGAATACTTGGCTAGATGTGCAAATGAGTCAAGCATGAAATTTAGGTGCATTCAGTTCTCTCGAGCTGTTGCAAAGCACAATGAACAATTACACAACTATTTATAAAAGACGCAAAATTAGCTTTAAAAATATGGGAGTGTAAAGTCTAATCAATTCTTGCATGAGGCAAACTACAAAGAAGCAATTATAATTTAATTGGGATTAGATTCAAAAATTAATCTCTTCTATTGATGTCATAATTTGTTTCTTTGCATATTTTAGTCTCTGTGGCCTTAAAAAGAACTGGCCAATTTTGCAGTACGGTTAGATGTTGGCTCTTTCACAATGATGAAATTCAATCTAGCAAGAAGCTGAAAAGTTAATTCTGGTCCTGCCATGGCTGATTTTCTCCCAGGTTGTATTTTACAAGGGCCAGACAACAGTTGGAGGGCCAGCAACTATGACACCTCACTGGGGTCTGATTGGGCTTGAAATAAAGCCCCACCTCCCTCCGAGCTGTCACAAAAGTTAAACATTTGCAAAAGATATGCAGAATTTCACAATTTATCCAACTTTCAGTCCTGTTTGACAGAAAGCACAGACAAAGTTTCTCTTCTTCTACGCTTTCTATTTATTACAAGTAAATTGAATCTAATTATAGGTAAACAATTATGAATGATCAGGGTATCTTTCTTAATTAGATCCCCAACCCCATTATAAAATCTCCCTTACAGACATACAGACAGATAACAAGACAAAATGGGCTGTTATGGGCAAAGGGAAGAATTAGGCCGTTCGGAGATTCCTGTTCACTCGGTTTACTGATCTGACTCTTGAATGCATCAGAACGTTACTTCTTGATCGTTTTCCCTCAATGCTTTCATTTGTTTGCAGGAGGCATGAGGCGATTTGTTCACACAACTTACTGATTTAACTCTGTTTGCAGTACGCCACGAGAAATATGTCAATTCGTAGATATACTGCATTGCTTATATTCTATTAATTATTTTATGCAGTGGTGGCATTGCTTTGTCAATATAGCTGGATGATTCTTATTGTGTGCTCACCAGTGCCAAAACATCATTATTAAGTCAACAGCTTCATCCAGCTAAAATTCAGCGGTAAACACAAAGGTTATAGAACATACAAGATGATCAGAGGATTAGATAGGGTGGACAGTGAGAGTCTTTTTCCTAGGAAGAGGACATCGGCTTGTACGAGGGGGCATAGCTGCACATTGAGGGGTGATAGATTTAAGACAGATGTCAGAGGCAGGTTCTTTACTCGGAGAGTGGTAAGGGCGTGGAATGTCCTACCTGCCAATGCAGTTAACTCATCCACATTAGGGGCATTTAAATAGTCCTTGGATAAGCAGATGGATGATGATGGGATAGTGTAGGGGGAGGAGCTTAGATAGTTCACAGGTCGGTGCCACACTGAGGGCCGAAGGGCCTGTTCTGCACTGTATTGTTCTATGTTCTAACTTTTCCTTAACAGTAGTGAAATAACAGCACTGAAGCTGGTGTCCCATCACCGAGTCACCCTGTATTGACTGATGCACAGTACATTGACCACGGCCAGCCACTTCAGAGTCTGTCACCTGAACTGAGGAGATTCTCATCTCCTGGTTGTATTTTATTTTGAGGTTACAACATTTTATTTGACAATTCTAACAAATAACTCGTTATCAGTGGAAGTTCCAAAAACGTTTACATCAACCAGACGGTAAGGCTCTGCGACAGTGATGGCACCAACCCCACCAGTCTTCCCCCACCAAGCTACACTTCCTTCATCCTGCCAACCAGGTCTCAGGGAAGTAAATCGATATCCCTTCACCAATTTCCCGATGTCCAGCGGCGCTGGTAATCTCACCCATCCTGAGATGCCAACTCTCATTTTAGTGCTGCTCTCTTCTGAAGGAAAAGCCTTCTGTTAGCCTGGCCTTTCCTGGCTGGCAAAGTCCAGTGGAGCATCTGACACAGAACGCAACAGTCTGTATGTAGCTGAACGCGACAGTGATTTTGTAAAAACCGGGATAATTGACATCCATGAAGTACGAACTAGGGCTTTGCACCAAACGTTTCTTCTTGTGTTTGCTCTTCTCCTCTTTGGGAGGCAGATTGGCCAGGTTAACATCCCCAATTGATGACCTTATAGCCAATGAGGTCAACATGGTTCCAATCACTACAAATAGATCAGTACATTTAATTAGTTAAGTACTCTTTTCCTAGTTATCCTCTTCCCTTGATATACACATATTATACATATTATAAAATTCGAAAAGCAGAAGCACAAAGGGGTCTGGGAGTGTTGGTCCAAGATTCTCTAAAAGTTAACTTGCGGATAGAGTCCGTGATTAAGAATGCGAATGTAATATTGTCGTTTATCTCAAGAGGGTTGGAATATAAAAGCAGCAGTGTGCTTCTGAGACTTTATGATGCTCTAGTTAGGCCCCATTTAGAATACTGTGTCCAATTTTGGACCCCACACCTTAGGAAGGACATACTGGTGCTGGAGCATGTCCGGCGGAGATTCACACGGATGATCCCTGGAATGGTAGGTTTAACATATGATGAATGGCTAAGGGGTTGTATTCATTAGAGTTTAGAAGGTTGAGGGGAGACCTCATAGAAACTTACAAGATAATGTATGGCTTAGAAAGGGTGGACTCTGAGAAGTTGTTTCCATTAGGCAGGGAGACTAGGACCAGTGGGCACAGCCTTAGAATTAGAGGGGGTCAATTTAAAGTGGAAATGAGGAGACACATTCTTCAGCCAGAGAGTGGTGGGCTTGTGGAATTCATTGCCACAGAGTGCAGTGGAGGCCGGGACGTTAGATGCCTTCAAGGCAGAGATCGATAAATTCTTGATCTCACAAGGATTCAAGGACTACGGGGAGAGTGCAGGGTTGTGGAGTTGAAATGCCCATCAGCCATGATTAAATGGCAGCGTGGACTAGATGGGCCGAATGGCCTTACTTCCACTCCTATGTCTTATGGTCTTATGGACTCCCTCTAATTTTATTCACCAGTGCTTTCTCATACCCTCTCCTTGCCTCCTGTTGATTTACTCCCTTTGCACCTGTTGAAAGCCTCTATTTTCTTTCTTATCCAGTTCTGGATATTCATAGGAATTCTTGGCTCTAGATGACTTATTGCTTTTAAATTTCATCCTCATGGGAACATGTTGAGTCTGTATCTCGTCAATTCAATTTTGAATGCCCCCACTGCTCTCTCGAAGTAACTATTTCCCTCCAGTTTACGTGGCCAGATCCTGCTTTATTTTAGTAAAACCTGCCTTCTGTCAATCTAAGATAACAAAGTATGAAGCTGGATGAACACAGCAGGCCAAGCAGCATCTCAGGAGCACAACAGCTGACGTTTCGGGCCTAGACCCTTCATCAGAGAGCTCTCTGATGAAGGGTCTAGGCCCGAAACGACAGCTGTTGTGCTCCTGAGATGCTGCTTGGCCTGCTGTGTTCATCCAGCTTCACATTTTGTTATCTTGGATTCTTCAGCATCTGCAGTTTCCATTATCTTCTGTCAATCCAAAACCCTTTTTGCAGATATTCTTTGTCAGATATTCTTTTTCCTTTTTCATAACTTGAAATATACTGTGTTTTGGTTCCTATCCGAAAACGCTCCCACACTGTCAGCTCAAACACAAATCCGGTTTTATTCCCCAGAATTAGGACTAATACTCTGCTGCTTGGCTTGCTGTGTTCATCCAGCTTCACACTTTGTTACCTCTACTACAATTGCCCCTTTTTTCACACACCTCAGTGACTTATCTACATATCTGCTCTCCCATTATCCATTGTTTGAGGGTCCATAACACACTCCCAATAGTGTGACTG
This sequence comes from Stegostoma tigrinum, assembly GCF_030684315.1. Lineage (NCBI taxonomy): Eukaryota > Metazoa > Chordata > Chondrichthyes > Orectolobiformes > Stegostomatidae > Stegostoma > Stegostoma tigrinum. Next base: position 69,764,724 of record NC_081360.1, on the reverse strand, counting down.
CTCTTGTTTTATCCCTAAGCTCTACCCACAAAGACTCATTTGAAGACTCTTCCAAGAAATTATCCATGATGTGGAGGTGCTCGTTTTGGACTAGGGTGGACAAGGTCAGAAATCACACAATACAAGCTTATAGTCCAACAGGCTTATTTGAAAACACAAGCTTTCGGAGCCTTAGTCCTCCTTCAGGTGTTAGTGAGAGAGGTAGTGTCAGATACAGAATTTATAAGTAAATGATCAAAGGTTTACACCATTGATGAGGATATACTAAACAAAGCTAAGATGTTGTTAAATCTTTATTCAGTTAGAAGTTGTTAATTGATAAATATGTATACATAAATCCCTGAATTCCTTTCAAACCATGGTCCCGAGAGATCAGGTTTCATCAGTGTAAAGAAGAGGCGACATTTTAGGTCAGACAATGCACGTTAGGTGTGAGGCCTTGTTTAGAATCTGTTTATGTTTTAGTTTGGAGTCAGACTGGATTAATTTCTAAAGTAGGAATTTATAAAACGCCACATTGACTGTCTATAAACTGTGTGCTTTTTGACCAAAATGTATCTGCAAATACAAATTCATCCCATAGACTCATGTGTGTGTCATTTAAACATGGAAGGACGAAATGTGGCAGCACAGGCTTGGAAAGCCAAAGGGCCTGTTCTTGTGCTGTATTTTTCTTTGTTCTTTGAGCTCCATGGTCACCATTTTCCTGAACCCGTTGTCTATTCAACTGCAGCAGCAAACCAGCGGACTCACCACATTATCCCAGATGTCCTCGTTTTTCAAGGACTGCAACTTACCCTCCACAGTGGTCGAAAACTTCCTCAACCGCATCTCTTATGTTTCCAGCAACTCACCCCTCACTCTCCCTCCCTGTAATAACAACAAAAACAGAATCCCCCTCGTCCTCACGTACCACCCCACCAACCTCCAGATTCAATGCATCATCCTCCGCCACTGCAATCTGACCCCACTACCAAGGATATTCTTTTCCTCCCTACTCTTATCAGCCTTCTGGAGGGACTGCTGTCTCCGTGACTCCCTTGTGTTCATCTAGCTCTACACCTTGTTATCCTACAGTATCATGCCTGACTTTGATTTAACACACACCATCTCGGCTCTTCAACACTTTGATTTGGAGCTCAGTGGTACTTGCAATTCCTCTGCCACACAGACACACACATGCGTTGAACAACGAGCAAAGAACAATACAGCACAGGAACAGACCCTTTGGCCCTCTAAGCCTGCACAGACACATTTTGCCCTTCCATATTAAAACTGTTTCACTTACAGGTTCTCTATCCCACTATTCTCTTCCGATTCATGTACTCATCCAGGTGTTTCTTGAATATTGGAGAGAATAGGAACTGCCAATTTTGGACAATCTGAAATAACAAGGTGTAGAGCTGGATGAACACAGCAGACGAGGCAGCATCAGAGGAGCAGGAAAGCTGATGTTTCGGGTCTGGACCCTTCTTCAGAAATGGGGAAGGGGAAACGGACTCTAAATAAATAGAGAGGGGGAGGGAGGCAGATGGGAAGACGATAAAGGAGCAGATAGGTGGAGAGGAGTGGGACAGGTCAAGGTGGCAGGGATGGAACTAGTTAAGGCAGGGAGTTAGGTTGAAGGTTGATCAGTCAAGGGAAGATGAACAGGTCAAGGAGACGGGGATGAGGTTAGCAGGTAGGGAGTAGGAGGTGGGCGTGGGAGTTGGTCAGTGAGGTGGGGGGAGCTAATAGGTGGGAGAAAAGACAGACAGAGCAAGGAGGCTAGGATGAGTTGGGTTGAATTTGGGATGAGGTCAGGCTTGGTGAGATTTTGAAACTTGTGAAGTCCACATTGAGATCATTGGGCTGCAGGGTTCCCAAGTGAAATATAAGGTTTGTTCCTGTAACCTTCGGGTGGCATCATTGTGGCGCTGGAGGAAACCCAGGATGGACAAGTCATTCAAGGAGTGAGAGTGGGAGTTGAAGTGGGTTGCGACTGGGAGATGCAGTCATTTGCCACAAACCAAGCGTAGGTGTCCCACAAAGTGGTCTCCAAGCCTTCACTTAATTTCCTCAATGTAGAAGAGGCTACATCATGAACAGTGGATACAATAGACCACGTTAGCAGATGTGCAGGTGGACATCTGTTTAAATTGGAAGGTTTTCTTGGAGCCTGGGATGAGTGTGAGGGGCGGAGAGGTAGGGGCAGGTGTGGCACTTCCTGCGGTAACAGGGGTGGTGGGGCTGGCAGGGAGTCTAGAGTGGACAAGGGAAGCACAGAGAGAGCGGTTCTCGGAAATATTGCTATTGTGCCTGATTCCACCACTTCCAGGCACTGATCACCCTTTGTGTGAAAAAATTGCCTTGTACATCTCTTTTCAACTGTCGCCCCCACCCCCTCCCACCCCAACACTTTGAATTTGTGTCCCCTTGCGGCTGACCCTTCCACACTGGGAAAAAGCCTCATACTTTCCACTCTAGCTCTTCACAACTTGACAAACTTCTATCAGGTCACCCCTCAAACTCCTGTGTCCCAGTGAAAACAAGCCCAGTCTAACTAAGATAACACAGCACAGAGCTGGTTGAACACAGCAGACCAAGCAGCATCAGAGGAGCAGGAAAGCTGACATTTCGGGTCGAGATTCTCCCATTGCCACCCTCCAAATCTCAGTGTGTCCCTCTCCCACTACAACCCTCTATCGGCAATTTCTACTATCCCAGTCTATCTAACTTTTCTTCATAGCTAAAATCCTCCATACCAGGTAACATCCTGGTAAACCTTTCTTGTACTGTCTTCGAAACAACTGCATCCCTCTGGTAGTGTGTTAGCCAGGACTGTACACAATGTTCGAAGTGTGGCCTAACTATAGCTCCAAAATGCTGCAGCATCATTTGCCTATCTTTATACTCAATTCCCCTTCCAATGAAGACAAGTTTGCCATAGGCCTTTTTTACCATCTTATCTACCCACGCTGCCACTGATCTGTGGAATTGCATATCCAAATCGCTCTGCATATCAATACTCCAAAAGGCTTTGCCATTTCCAACTATATCCGACCTTCCCAAAATGCATTACCTCACATTTGTTCAGATTAAACTCCACCTGCCATTTTTCTGCCCATGCCTCCAGCTGATCTATATCCTGCTGTATCTTCTGACAATCTCCCTCACTGACCTCAATTCCACCAATCTTTATATCATCTATAAACTTACTAATCAGACCAGCCACATTTTCCTCCAAATCATTTATGTAGACCACAAACAGTAGAGGTCCCAGTACCGACCCCTGTAGAACACCACTAGTCACAACCGTCCATTCTGAAAACCACCCTTCCATTGCTAGCCTCCGTCCCCTATGACTAACCAGTTCTGTATCCATCTTGCCAGCTCACCTCTGACAATATGTGACTGCACTTTTTGTACCAGTCTGCCATGAAGGACCTCAAAGGCTTTATTGAAGTCCATATAGACAACATCAACCGCTTTTCCCTCATCAATTATCTTTGTCACCTCCTCAAAGAACTCAGTCAAGTACATGAGGCACAACATCGCCCACACAAAATTGTGCTGTCTATTGCTAACAAATCTGTTTGATTCTAAAAGCATATCGATCTTGTCCCTGAGAATTTTTCCAATAATTTCCCTAACACCAACGTGAGACTCACATGCCTGTAATTTCATGGATTATCCCTGCTGCCCTGTTAAACAATGGGACAACATTGGCTGTTCTCCAATCCTCTGGGACCTCACCTGTGGCCAAAGAGGAGGCAAAGATGTCTGTCAGTGCTCCAACAATTTTGTTTTCATTGGAGAGAAGAAGGTTGAGAGGTGACTTATTTGAAACATATAAAATAATCAGAGGGTTAGATAGGGTGGCTAGGGAGAGCCTTTTTCCTAGGATGGTGACGGCGAGCACGAGGGGGCATAGCTTTAATTGAGGGGTGAAAGATATAGGACAGATGTCAGAGGTAGTTTCTTTACTCAGAGAGTAGTAAGAGAGTGGAACGCTTTGCCTGCAATGGTAGTAGATTCGCCAACTTTTGGTACATTTAAGTTGTAATTGGATAAGCATATGGATGTACATGGAATAGTGTAGGTTAGATGGGCTTGAGATCGGTATGACAGGTCGGCACAACATCGAGGGCCGAAGGGCCTGTACTGTGCTGTAATGTTCTATGTTCTATGTAATTTGTTCTCAGGCCTCCCTAAATATTCTGAGATAAATCCTCTCAGGACCCAGGAACTAATCTACCTTGATACTTTTTAAGATGCATACCATCTCTTCCTTTTTAACAACTACCTGGCTTAGAAATCCTGCACTCCCTTCCCTGAGATCATCCTCCAACAATTCCTGCTCTTTAGTGAGTATTGATACAGAGTGTTTGTTTAGGACCTCACCCACCTGTTCTGGCTCCACACATAGATTGCCTTCTTTGTCCATGAGTGGGCCAACCCTTTCCCTGACTACCCTCTTGCTTTTTATATGTGTATAAAAAGCCTTGAACTTCTCCTTAATCCTGTTTGCTGATGACTTTTCATGACCCCATTGCCATTATCCCGAACAAATATTATTGTAGTTTTCCTTCCCTACCCAGAAGTATCTTTAAACAGATGGTATTATTGTTACTACTCCCAAAATGCTCCCCCTTTGAAACTTCACTCACCTGGCTGGGCTCATTTCCCAAAACCAGGTCCAGTTAACCCCTTCTCTAGTTGGACTGTTTATGTATTGTGTCACAAAACTCTCCTGGAGAATCCTTATAAGTTCTTCCTCATCTCAGCCCTAAGCGCAAAGTGAATCCCAGTCAATGTAGGAGAAGTTAACATCACCCACCACAACAATCCTGCTGTTTTGACATTTTTCCAAAATCTATCTACATATTGTCTCCTCTCTCTGCCACTGGTTTTTGTGAGGCATCTAGTATATCCCCAGCATTGTAATTTCACCTTTCCTATTCCTGAGTTCTACACATAATGCCTTGCTACTCAAGTCCTTTGGTATATCCTCCATGAGTACAGCTGCAAAATATCCCTTTACCAGTAACACAACTCCCTCACACCTTTTATCTCCCCCTCTTTCACACTTGAAACATCGAAGTTCTGGGACATTCAGCTGCCAGTCCTGTCCCTCTTTCAGCCAAGCTTCCGTAATTGCAATAATATCATAGCTCCCAAGTACTAACAAAAGCTCTGAGTTCATCTACCTTGCCTGTTACACTTCTTGCATTTAAACACATGCATCCCAGACCGTCCTCCCCTGCTCTTTTCAGCAGCATTTCCCTAATTGTTCTTGTTTTTAGGCATGTTTGCCTTGGTTTCAACCTTTCCCTCAATTTTTACATCAACTGTCCTACTTCTCTGGTTTCTATACCCCTGCCAGTTAATGTAAACTCTCCCCACCCATTCTACCTCGTACTCCCTCAAAGGATATCAATCTCGGTCCTGCCCAGATGTAACCTGTCCAGCTCTGAAACGTGGGTTTCCAGGAGCTGCAGCTGGAGGCATTTCTTGCACACATGCATGTCCTGGACATTGGAAATGTGCCTGGTTTCTCACATCGAGCAAGAGGAGCACACTATGATTTGAAGCTCTCCTGCCATGTCTATCTCCTTTAACTTTATTAATCCTTTTATTGTCAAATGTTTTTAACACCAAATTGAAGCTGTTAGTGTTCTCTGCTCCAATAAAAATTCCCTAAAACTTACCTGCTACTTACCAACAACAGTTTTAGAACATAGAACATAGAAAAGTACAGCACAGTACAGGCCCTTCAGCCCACGATGTTGTGCCGTGGAATAATCCTAATCCAAAAATAAAATAACCTAACCTACTTTCCCCTCAATTCACTGTCCATGTGCATGTCCAGCAGCCGCTTAAATGTCACTAATGACTCCGCTTCCACGACTACCACTGGTAAATTATTCCATGCGCTCACAACTCTCTGGGTGAAGAACCTCCCTCTGACGTCTCCTTTATACCTTCCTCCGAACACCTTAAAACTATGACCCCTCGTGGCAGTCAATCCTGCCCTGGGAAAAAGTCTCTGGCTATCGATTCTATCAATGCCTGTCATTACCTTGTACACCTTGATCAGGTCACCTCTCTTCCTCCTTCTCTCCAGAGAGAAAAGTCCGAGCTCAGTCAACCTCTCCTCGTAAGACAAGCCTTCCAGTCCAGGCAGCATCCTGGTAAACCTCCTTTCCACCCTCTCCAAAGCCTCCACACCTTTCCTATAATAGGGCGACCAGAACTGGACACAATATTCCAAGTGTGGTCTCACCAGGGTTTTGTAGAGCTGCAGCATAACCTCGCGGCTCTTAAACTCGATCCCCCTGTTAATGAAAGCCAAAACACCATATGCTTTCTTAACAACCTTATCTACCTGGCTGGAAACTTTGAGGGAGCTATGTACTTGAACACCAAGATCCTGCTGTTCCACCACACTGCCGAGAATCCTGCCTTTAATCCCATATTCAGCATTTAAATTCGACCTTCCAAAATGCATCACTTTGCATTTATCCAGGTTGAACTCCGTCTGCCATTTCTCAGTTCAGCTCTGCATTCTGTCAATGTCTTGCTGAAGCCTGCAATAGCCCTCGATACTATCAACGGCACCTCCAACCTTTGTGTCATCAGCAAACATACAAATCCACCTCTCAACCTCCTCATCCAAGTCATTTATAAAAACTACAAAGAGCAGAGGCCCAAGAACAGAGCCCTGCGGGACATCACTCAGCACTGACCTCCGGGCAGAATACTTACCATCTACAACCACTCTCTGCCTCCTGTCAGCCAACCAATTCTGAATCCAGACAGCCAAATCACCCTGTATCCCATACTTTCCTACTTTATGAATGAGCCTGCCGTGGGGAACCTTATCAAATGCCTTGCTGAAGTCCATGTACACCACATCCACTGCTCGACCCTCGTCAACCTGTCGCGTGACTTCCTCAAATAACTCAATAAGATTTGTAAGGCATGACCCGCCCCTCACAAAGTCATGCTGACTCCCTTTAATCATGCTATGCTTTTCCAAATAGTCATAAATCCTATCCCTCAGAATTCTTTCCAAAACCTTGCTGACCGCAGACGTAAGACTAACCGGTCTGTAATTTCCAGGGATTTCCCTATTCCCTTTCTTGAAAAGAGGAACAACATTTGCCTCCCTCCAATCTTCCGGTACGACTCCCGTGGAGAGTGAGGAAGCAAAGATCTTCGCCAGCAGCTTAGCAACCTCCTTTCTCGCTTCCCGGAGCAACCTGAGATAAATCTGGTCTGGCCCTGGGGACTTATCAATCTTAATGTTTGCCAAAATTTCCAGCACATCAACTTCCTCAATCTTGATCTGTACAAGCCTGTTTTCCTGCTCCTCAAAGTTCTCATTCACAACAAGGTCCCTTTCCTTAGTGAAAACCGAAGCAAAAAAATTCATTAAGGGCTTCCCCTATCTGCTCAGTCTCCATGCACAAGTTCCCTACGCTATCCCTGATCGGCCCTACCTTCTCCCTGATCATTCTCTTATTCCTCACGTATGAGTAAAACGCTTTCGGGTTCTCCCTAATCCTTCCTGCCAAGCCTTTCTCGTGCCCCCTCCTGGCCCTCCTCAGTCCACTTTTGAGCTCCTTCTGAGCAAGCCTGTAATCCTCTAAAGCTGTGCTAGACCCTTTGCTTCCTCCACCTTACGTACGCTGCCTTTTTCTTTTTGACAAGAAGAACCTCTGCACCCGTCATCCAAGCCTCCTTAATCTTACCCCTTCTTACCTGTCTCAGAGGAACAAATTTATGCATCACTCGCAACAACTGCTCCTTAAACAGCCTCCACATGTCTGCTGTGCCCTTTCTGTGGAACAATTGCTCCCAATATGTACTTCAACTCCTGTCTGATAGCATCATAGTTTCCTTTACCCCAGTTAAATATCTTCCCCTGGTAACTGCTCCTTTCCCTTTCCATGGCTATGGTAAATGTGAGGCTGTTGTGGTCACTGTTGCCAAAGTGTTTTCCCACCATGAGATCTGACACCTGCCCTGGCTTATTGCCGAGCACCAAATCCAAAATGGCCTCCCCCTCGTCGGCCTGTCCACATACTGAGTAAGGAAACCCTCCTGAACACACCTGACAAAACGGCTCCATCCAAACCAGAAGCTGTTTGGGCTCATGCACCTTTACTTGCAGGATCTCTCAGTGCTGACTTTCCTCTCACAATATTCTGTCTCCTCTCTGTTGAACCTTTCCTCTCCATTATTTTGTTTAGAGGAGAAAGGAGGGATGGAAAACTACAGTAATGTAATATTTGAAACTGACTGTTCCTTAACACCAAGTTCTTCCACAATGACCTTCACACCCTCGCTGACTGTAAACTCCAATCCCAGAAATTCTTTATTTCAAAAATATATTTTATTCATGAAAAATCTCTTTGTATATATACATTGTCACAAAAACAGTTCAGTCCTGAACAAGTAAATAAATGAAACGTTGGGTTTTGACTCTATCTGCAAAACCAAAAACCTCTCTAACACATACAATACTAACATTTACATATAGTTGAAACACTGGGAGGGCCCAATAACAGAACAGATCCCCATTTACTTTCTGCAGGAAGACCTCAAGCAGTGGTCTTTCCACATTGCACCTTGTCAGCCGCTGCCCTAAGCTTTAGTGTGTCCCTCAGCATGGAATCCTGGACCTTGGAATATGCCTGTCTGCAACTCTCAGTCAAGGTCAACACCATGCTCTAGAAGGCCAACAATTTTTGGGCAGACAAAGAATATCTTTCACTGAGTTGATCGTCTCCCAGCTGCTGTTGACGGTTGTCTTGGTGTGTGTCTCAGGGATCAGACTGTAGAGCACAGAGCCCTGTGACACTGAGCTACTCAGGACAAACCTCGACATAAACCACTGCATCTTCCTCCAGACTTTCTTTGTAATGACACATTACAGAAGGAGATGTATGATAGTCTCAAACCCCACCCCACCCTCCCCAACGCAGCCACATCAAGGGCAGCATGTAGTGGCACAGACTGACCAGGCATACATAAAGGATCTGAAGGCAGTTCCCTTCTCACCATCAGCCAAGCAATGTCTTGGTGCTTGTTAGAAAGCCCTGATGATGAGGCATTCTGCCAAATGACTTTGTCTGTTTGGGGAACAATGTGTCGGGATCCACTCTCTCTTTTTCCCTCAGCGTCTCAAGGACACTACACGCTGACCACTTCCTGATGGTTTGGCAGTCAAAGGTGCTTTTCTCTTTGCAAATTTCTCCACAAAATACAAGTGATATGGAACAGTCCAACTACTTGGAGCATTCTGCAGCAGTGAGGTCAGTTCCATTCTGTACAATACCAAAGACAGGTTGAACTTCGGTACGTAGTAACACTTGATATTTGCATACTGAGGTTCTTTGCTCAGCTTGATACAACAACACACAAAAGTGGCCATCAGGATGTGGGCAACATTTGGCACATTCTTCCACCCTTTACCCAAAGTTTTGTACATGAAGTCCCTGCAGACCTTGTCTATCTTAGGCGTCCAGATGAAATGGAAGATGGCTCAAGTGACTGTTTTGGGGGATGGACCAGACCTGCACCATGTACAACGACAGACAGAGCGTCTTTTGTTTTTAATTTAGTAAGCATACCTCATTCATAAAATATCTTTTTGTCTATATACATTGTCACAAAAGCAGTTTGATTCTGTACTGTTGCATATCAAGTAAACAAACAAAACTTTGCATTTTGGCTTTAGCTAAAAAAAACCACTCCTAGCCTTACAGTACTAATAGATATCTATTTCTGAGGTATCAGAAGGCCTGATAACAGAAAAGAGCCTCATATGCCTTCAGCAGGAGACCTCAGTCAGCAGTTTTTCCCCACTGTGCCTTGACTGCAGCTGCCCAAAGCTTTCATGCTTCCCTCAGCACATAGGCCTGGACCTTGGAATGTGCCAGTCTGCAGCACTCGGTCAGGATCAATTCCTTGTTGTGGAAGACCCATCACATGTGATGTCCCAGTACCCTCTGCTTGGATGCTCTGCCTCCTGCTTGTCACCAGGGATGGTCTTCCACGATGCCCTTCACACCCAAGCTGACCGCAAAGTCCCTCTCAGAATGCAAACAAGCGATGTCTCTGGTTAGGCAGTTACAAAAAATGCACTCAATGCTCTTATCTTGGCTTGTTAGCACTTGCTCACATTGCGTTCTGTGCTGAGCATTCATTTTAATATAGAGGGAGAGGCAAGTTGCTTGTAATATTGGAAAGCATTGAACAGCTCATGAGAAAGACATGTTGCTGTGTAGAACATTTCAGTGTGTACACATAGCATTTTCAGCAAATGCATTGTGTTTACTTCAAGCTAATAACCATGTGTGAAAGTCAAAAAGAAGCAATCTTTAGCAGAGAAAGGGGGGGACTACAGACAGTCAGGGGTTATGTCACAGGCATTCAAGAGACTCATTCAGTTTCAATACAGGGATTAGACCACTATCAGTCTTGCAGGTCAAGTGTAACCAGACTAGAGCTTAAAGGTAGATCAGCGAAGATCAATCCATGTGCTACACTGTACTCAGGTACAAATCTAGTTAGAAGCATGTGATCTCATAAGCAATTGGGGGGAAAATAGAAAACCCCAAAGATTTTGTTTCTTTTAGGCCATGGTTACTCTGGCACCGACATGGGGAGAGTGCAGGGCTCACAACAACATGTGCATTCTCAAAGTCATATGCTCTGGGAGTAAACAGGGACAATAATTGTCGTGCAAAGGGGGTCCATGGAAACTTGGGAATGCTGAATGGTTACAGGGACCGCAACAAAAAAGGGAACAAGAAAGATGGGGATAATCTTTCATGTGACACGAAGCCTACAACTTCATCACAGGATCATAAAGGTGGAATCTTGACACTTCCAATCGAAAATCAACTGTTCAATAAATGTACAAAATGGTTGATATCTCATGCAAAATGCGCAGAATTACTTTCTTTTCTTCTCTTCTCTTTGGGAGCAGAGTAAAGCAAATGGAATGCTGGCAAAATTGTAATAATCATGATGTGGATGTGCCAGTGTTGGATATCTGAAGAAGGAGTGAGACTCCGAAAGTTTGTGTCTTCAAATAAACCTGGCGCTGTACAATGTCTGACCTTGTAATAATCATGATTGCACTGTTTGAGGTATGTCATCCATCTTTTGCTCTTCATCAGCAAATCGTTCAATATATGTCAAGGCCTCAAACAATCATGATATTTACGATGCACACACTAATTACCTTGTTGTTATGTCAGCTAAGCAAACATAATCAGAGAAATACGCACAAAAACATTACTTGAGATTTTCATACCGGAAACCCTTTCTATGCCTCACACTGGAAAACAAAACCATGCAGTCTCTACATTCAGATACTCGATTGTAAGCAGACAAGGCAATGCAATCTATGATTTGCAAGGATACTTTACTTTTGGGGCAGAGAGGCTATCATGCCGACAGGGTTCTGCTCTCCCAATGTAACATGAAAGCCTTAGTTTTGCATCATACATTTGGATAATGTGACATAATAACTCAGTAATCTGCATCAAATCATGACAATGGCCTGTTTAAGAATCCTTTATGCCTACTGCATGATAACATGGCATGAAACTTCACTTTGATGGATGCAGGGTTTCTTTCAAAAGTCCTTCAATAAAATTACATTATCTTTCTGACATTCCTCCATATATTAGCTCACACATCACAAAGATCATTGCAGCAGGATTCCTTCGACTTTGGTGCATCTACAAAGTCAATGGAGAAGGAAACAGCAATTGCTCTTTGATCAGCAAGTCCAGCTAGATCAGCAACCTCCATTGGGAGAAGCAGTAAGTGAAGATCTATCAAGGACGCAAGGGATAATGATATTACATTGTATCTACAGGCATTGTTGTTATTGTCTTTCTTTTTAGGTGCTGATTAAAGATGTTTCTGGCCATCACCACTGTCATCTACTGGAGCAGGACTTGTGCTAAGAAGGAGTAGAAAGCAATCCCGTCCTGGTGCCTGTCAAAGCCACAGCTGTCCTCATCTTTTCTGTTAGTTTCAAAGAACAGCTGAGGACTATGCAGCATATCTCAATCCTCGACCCAGATTTGAATCTGGAATGTAACTGGTCCCATTTTCTTCAGATCACAGCAGCCCATATCCTACCCCAATGTTAAAGAGACTACTGCAACTCAGGCACTGGGATTCTCCACCATCACTGGCTCCCCACTGGCATTATCAACTGTATTCACCTTACTTTAGGAATGTGCAATTACCAACTTGCAGAGTTCATTTACAGTAAAAGTTTCCACTACATCAATGTGTAAGTTTTATCAACAATTGTTTGAAGGTCTGCACTAGATATCCTGGGAGATTCCATAACTCTTGGATGCCCGACAACTTATAGCTTCTCAACTGTTCCCAAAGCCCTCAGTGATGCCTACCTGGAGACAAGGCTACCCTTCGAAACATGGATCATGAAACCATTCCAAAACCCTTAGGCTGATGCAGAACAAAAATACAATGCTGCCCATGTTTCTATGAGGGCCATTGTGGAACAAACAATAGGCCTCTTCAAAGTGAGATTTCAAGGCCTCAACAACTCTGAAGGGGTCTAGCAGTATAACCCGGAAGTGGTGGCCTGTATTGTTGTGTTATGCTGTGCCCTTTATAATATGACCTGATAAAGGAGTATACTGGATGCAGGTGAAACAAGGGATTGTCTATGAGCTTGACGATAAGGATCTGAACACTGAGGAGGGCCATGCAAGAATGCAGGACAGAGTCATGAATCATCAACAATTAACTCCACTTTCCAGACAAATGAGCCATGTTTAGATATTGTCATTGTTTAAAATTCCTTTATTAAACAAGGAAGCAGCCCTTGCCTGGTGAAAACGATATGTTGGATTTTGCAGTCCTTGACTTTTTCTGGTGCTTAATAAGGGTCTCGTTATTCATGTGATGATAGTTATTTATAATAAACCTGTTTGGACATGTAATGACACACCTCCAGGGCAGGTGAGGCCTGAACACAGAACTCCTTTCTCAAAGGTGGAGATATGACTGCTCTGCCACAAGACAGCATTTATGCATGCACTTGTAATCTTTCATGATCCTACTTTTAAGTTTCTATACATTACATGTACTATGAAGTGTTCGGGAAAAAGCAGAAGTGAGTAAAAGGGTGAACTATCACCACATGACACAGTAGCTAAGTAGCTCAATATGCTTCTGTCAGCATGTTATGTTCGAATGTTGTAAACTGAATTTTCCAGTAATAACCAGCTGTTTGGAGAAAAATCTTGAGGAATTCCCTTTTGACCCTTCCATTCTCAGTAATCTTTCCATATTTCACAGTATTTGAGGCTACTATGTTCCCTGAAAATGCTTAAACATCCTTAAGTGCAATATTGAATATGCAAAAGTGCAGCTTTTCTTGACAGTGCACAGATCTATGAGGGACAGTGGATATATAAGCTACCCATCAACCTTGAATGCCCAACCTTGAATGGCAGCATTTTTCTTACTGATGAGCAGCATCATCACCGATTCTGCGCTTTCAGTCTTAAGGTGGGAGTACATCAGGAAAAATGTGTGCAGGCCAAGCCCTAACACAATTTCTGGATATTAGGTCTAGCATCAGCATTGCCAACATTAAAGTACCATGGCTGCAACCTTAAGCTGCTCAGAAATAGAGGTGCAGCTGATGGTCTCTAGCGATGTGTCTTCCTGGTATCCCTTGATGTGGGGAATGCCTGCATATGAGGAGGTTTGAAATTAAGCAAGTAAGAGGAATAAAGCCCGCGTTGATTAAGAATGAATCACTCCTGGTTTTAAAGGCCCAGCTTCGGAGCACAACGCAATTATGTTTATTGAGTTGCTTGACTATGTTTGTTTCCCAGGTTATGGTCTCCCTGAGCCAATCGAGAATCTTTTACTTGTTTGCTCACTCCCCTGTACGTCTTCTCTTTGTCAACCCAGTTGCAGGCTAGTCTGTCCTGCCATGGGTCGCAGAGGGGTTGAATATGCTGGTGAATGGACAACCAGTTTGTAGTGATGCATGAGCAGGAAAGGTGGTGAGGTTTCCCGGTTTGTATGTAGGAAGGGTAGAGGGCAGGAAGTGTTGGCTGTTTGGGAGGATAACCTGTGAGCCAGCAGACATCTGAGCAGACATGATACATACAATAACAAGAAGAACTGTAGTCCTAGAGCCTTGGTGAAAGATGTGGCAAATTTAGAATGAGAGGTAAAATGGTGGTAGAGTGTAAAAGTTAATTAACCTTTTTCCTGAGCTAATCAGTGACATTTGGATCTGGGATGTAGCATTGGCAGAGCGTTCTTTGGCAGTCTGTAGTAGAAACAAACAGTCCGTGTGCTGCCTTATTTGATTTCATGTACCAGTACCCGCAAGGCTCGTGGTGTTTCAGTTTTCTGTACTTTTTCTTGTTTAAATAATATGCTTCTTCAGTTTTCCCTTCCAAAATTAACAACTTGAGTTTTTCCTACATTCTATTCCATTTGCCACCTTTTTGAGCACTTACTTAGCCTCTCAATACCTCTTTGTAAATTGTCTGTATCCCTCTCACAATTTACTTTTCCACCTATTTTGCATCATCTTTATATTTGGCTTCATTCACTCCCTTCCTCCAATTAGATATATCCAAGAAATCTGCAAGAGGTAGGAGAAGAAATTGCAGGCGCCCTGACTGAGATTTTGCATTATTGTTAGCCATGTGTAAACAGCTGCAGTCCCAGTACTAATCTCCATGGAATACCACTGATTACAGGGCATGAACCTGCAAAAGGAACACTTAACCCCACTCACCGTTTCCTGCCCATTAGCCAATTCTTTATTTACACTAATATACTATCTCCAACATAATGGTCTTTTATCCGATGACTTAATCCTTTGTTATTTGTCTTGTTAAATGTCTTCTGAAAGACCAAATGCAGTACATCTGCTGGTTCCAACCTGGTTCCATTCTTGAAAAAATCCTAATATTTCTCTTTCATGAAGTCATGCTGACTCTGCTTGATTAGATTATGACCTTCTAAACATGCTACTATTGCTTCATTAATAATTGATTCCAACAATAGATTTTTGGCTAATCAGCCTTCAGTTGCAGTTTTATGCCTTCCTCCTGTTTTGAATAGGGGTGTCACATTAGCAGTTTTCCAATACTCTGACATTTCTCCAGAAACCAAAGATTTTTGGAGAATTACAACCAATACGTCACTAACTTTGTAGCTACTTTTGTTATCAGGGCCAAGGAACTTATTTATCTTTAGCCCAATTTGTTGGTCTTGTTAGTTACATGTTAGCACAAAACAATTAAGTTAAAAGTCAACTGCAGTAGCTAACAGGAAACTATCTAGGAAATCTGAATGCTTTATTGATTAGTAGGACCAAAGTGGACATGTATATGTGGAACCACAGGATGTGAGTGAGGTACTCAATGAATATTTCTCCTTTGTGTTTATTGTGGAGAAAGACAAGACGACTTGGGAAAGTTAGTGGTGATATCTTGAGGACAGACCATATCACATTAGAGGACATGTTGGAAGTATTAGAATGGAAGAAGGTGGATAATTATCCTGGTCCTGATTAGATATATCCAAGAAATCTGCAAGAGGTAGGAGAAGAAATTGCAGGCGCCCTGACTGAGATTTTGCATTATTGTTAGCCATGTGTAAAGTCCTGGAAGACTGGAGGGGAGCAAATCTTTTTCTCTTATTTAAGAAGGACTGCAAAGTAAGACTTGGGAATTATAGACCAGTAAGCATAACACCTATGGTAGGTAAGTTATTTGAGAAGATTCAGAGGGATAAGGTACATATGCATTTGGAAAGACAGGGTTTGATTAGGAGTAGACAACATGGCTTTGTTTTTGGGAGATCATGCCTCACAAATGTGTTAGAGTTCTTTGATGAAGTGACCAGGAAGGTTGATAAGGGCAGGGTAGTAAACATAGTCAATACAGATTTCAGAAAGGCTTTTGATAAGGTTCCATGTGGTAGGCTGCTCTGGAAGGCTGCATGGAATCCTGGAAAATTGGATACACAATTGGTTTGGTGGTAGGAAACAAAATAATAGTGGAAGGATGCTTATCAGACTGGAGGCCTGTGAATCGTGTTGTGCCTCTGGATTTGGTGCTGGGCCTGTTGCTTTTTTTTAATATCAATGATTTGGATGCGAATGTACAAGGCATGATTAGTAAGTTTGCGGATGACACTAAAATAGGTGGTTTCGTGGACGGTGAGGAAGGTTATCAAAAATTGCAGCAGGACCTTGGTCACTGGGGAAGTGGACTGAGAAATGGCAAGTGGAATTTAATATAATTAAATGCGAGGTGTTGTATTTTGGAAATACATTTCAAAGTAGAAGTTACATGGTAGACCGTAGGGCCTTAAGGTATGTAGTGGAACAGAGGGGCCTTGGAGTTCAGGTGCATGGTTCTCTGAAAATGGACAGGGAAGTGAAGAAAGCTTTGGCACAGTGGCCTTCATCAGTCAGGCATTCAATATAGAAGTTTGGAAGTTATGTTACAGTTGTACAGGATGTTGGTGTGGCCACACTTGGAGTATTGTGTGCAGTTTTGGCTACCTTGCGATATGAAGGATGTTATAAAACCGGAAAGACTGCAGAAGAAATTTACAAAGATGTTACCAGCACTCAAGGGACTGGGTTATAGGGAGAGGTTGGACAAGCTGGGATCTTTTCCTTTAGGCCATAGGAGACTATTGGGGGAATCTTATAGAAGTGTCATGAGTGCCATGGATTGGGTGAATGCATTCAGTCTTTTTTCCCCCAGGGTTGGGGAATAGAGGACTAGAGGGCATCAGTTTAAGGTAAGAAGGGAAAGAATACCTAGGAACATGAGGGGCAACATTTTTACACAGAGGATGGTATGCATACAGAATGAGTTGCCAGTGGAAGTGGTTGAGGGGAGTACATTAACCACATTTAAATGACATTTGGACAAATACATGTATAGGAAATGTTCAGATAGATGCGGGTCAAATGCAGGAAAATAGGGTTAGCATGGATGGACATTTTGATCGGCCTGAGGGCCTATCTCGGTGCTGTACGACTCTTTGACTTTGTAGCAGTCGCCGCTTTTACAATGTGGGTGAAACATTTCTGCAAAAGTATGAGTAAATACCTATGTGGTGTAGTTTTAACATTCTGGTTTGAATGAACGTTGTATAGGATTAGATCAGGCTACTTGTTATTATCAGCTGCTGCATTTGCTCAAAATGTGAACAAAAATAAAATTACTCGTGGGTTTGGGCATTATTGGCTGGGCCTAAATTGTGTTGCCCATCTCACGTTGCCGTTGAGAGATAACCCATCTTATTATAGGTTCTTACGAATGTCAACTTAACTTTTCAGATTTACAATTTCTCAACAAGGCAAAGCTTTACTGACTTAAAAGATTACCATAGTATTTTCTGTAAATTTCATGGCTTGGTTGTATTCATCAAGCATGGAACATGCAAATTGTTCCATTTTTACATAGAGGACATTTGTTATTGTATCAGCTCCTGTTTTAACTCAAAAAAACGAAATTGCAATTGTTGATCTAGGACAGCGCATTGGAAGATGAGTTGTCAAGTCATGACCCATCTTATATACGTAAAATGGCACAACTGGAATGTATAAGATGGTTAATGGCTTCAAGTAACTTTGTCACTGCTTTCAAAGTCTCTGTATTTAATATGAATCAGAAGAGGAACACAAATCTTTAATGCATTGACCCACTCTGTGTAAGGACCCACATAATGATCCAATCATGCAAATCCTCAAAAGAATTGTGAGCAGAATACATTAACGTACACTAATACATCATGAGAAGAAAGTGTCCTTTTGAAAAATGAATTCTCATGATGTAGTGGCTCTTAGTGATAGTGGTAACATAGTTGAGAGATGAAACTGCAACCAACCTATCCTTACTTCATTATATTATGCCATCTGTTCATTTATATTCTACATACATTAAAAACTACCACTAGCCCATTACTTTAACACCGCCAGAGAGCAATTTAAATACATCTGCCTTTGCCCATACAAGGATGTTGCTTGTGTGGTCCACTTCTTCACAGATGTTTTCTATTTATTATATGATGAAGGATTAAACACAAGTACAAAGCAATTTAAATGAAATCAAGATAATAAAATGTGAGGCTGGATGAACACAGCAGGCCAAGCAGCATCTCAGGAGCACAAAAGCTGATGTTTCGGGCCTAGACCCTTCATCAGAGAGGGGGATGGGGGGAGGGAACTGGAATAAATAGGGAGAGAGGGGGAGGTGGACCGAAGATGGAGAGTAAAGAAGATAGGTGGAGAGAGTGTAGGTGGGGAGGTAGGGAGGGGATAGGTCAGTCCAGGGAAGACGGACTGGTCAAGGAGGTGGGATGAGGTTAGTAGGTAGCTGGGGGTGCGGCTTCGGGTGGGAGGAAGGGATGGGTGAGAGGAAGAACGGGTTAGGGAGGCAGAGACAGGTTGGACTGGTTTTGGGATGCAGTGGGTGGGGGGGAAGAGCTGGGCTGGTTGTGTGGTGCAGTGGGGGGAGGGGATGAACTGGGCTGGTTTAGGGATGCAGTAGGGGAAGGGGAGATTTTGAAACTGGTGAAGTCCACATTGATACCATATGGCTGCAGGGTTCCCAGGCGGAATATGCGTTGCTGTTCCTGCAACCTTCGGGTGGCATCATTGTGGCAGTGCAGGAGGCCCATGATGGATATGTCATCAAGAGAATGGGAGGGGGAGTGGAAATGGTTTGCGACTGGGAGGTGCAGTTGTTTGTTGCGAACTGAGCGGAGGTGTTCTGCAAAGCGGTCTCCAAGCCTCCGTTTGGTTTCCCCAATGTAGAGGAAGCCGCACCGGGTACAGTGGATGCAGTATACCACATTGGCAGATGTGCAGGTGAACCTCTGATTGATGTGGAATGTCATCTTGGGGCCTGGGATGGGGGTGAGGGAGGAGGTGTGGGGACAAGTGTAGCATTTCCTGCGGTTGCAGGGGAAGGTGCCGGGTGTGGTGGGGTTGGAGGGCAGTGTGGAGCGAACAAGGGAGTCACGGAGAGAGTGGTCTCTCCGGAAAGCAGACAGGGGAGGGGATGGAAAAATGTCTTGGGTGGTGGGGTCGGATTGTAAATGGCGGAAGTGTCGGAGGATAATGCGTTGTCTGCAACCGCAGGAAATGCTACACTTGTCCCCAACACACCCGGCACCTTCCCCTGCAACCGCAGGAAATGCTACACTTGTCCCCAACACACCCGGCACCTTCCCCTGCAACCGCAGGAAATGCTACACTTGCCCCCACACCTCCTCCCTCACCCCCATCCCAGGCCCCAAGATGACATTCCACATCAAGCAGAGGTTCACCTGCACATCTGCCAATGTGGTATACTGCATCCACTGTACCCGTTGCGGCTTCCTCTACATTGGGGAAACCAAGCGGAGGCTTGGGGACCGCTTTGCAGAACACCTCCGCTCAGTTCGCAACAAACAACTGCACCTCCCAGTCGCAAACCATTTCCACTCCCCCTCCCATTCTCTTGATGACATGTCCATCATGGGCCTCCTGCACTGCCACAATGATGCCACCCGAAGGTTGCAGGAACAGCAACGCATATTCCGCCTGGGAACCCTGCAGCCATATGGTATCAATGTGGACTTCACCAGTTTCAAAATCTCCCCTTCCCCTACTGCATCCCCAAACCAGCCCAGTTCACCCCTTCCCCCCACTGCACCACACAACCAGCCCAGCTCTTCCCCCCCACCCACTGCATCCCAAAACCAGTCCAACCTGTCTCTGCCTCCCTAACCTGTTCTTCCTCCCACCCATCCCTTCCTCCCACCCCAAGCCGCACCCCCAGCTACCTACTAACCTCATCCCACCTCCTTGACCTGTCCGTCTTCCCTGGACTGACCTATCCCCTCCCTACCTCCCCACCTACACTCTCTCCACCTATCTTCTTTCCTCTCCATCTTCGGTCCGCCTCCCCCTCTCTCCCTATTTATTCCAGTTCCCTCCCCCCATCCCCCTCTCTGATGAAGGGTCTAGGCCCGAAACGTCAGCTTTTGTGCTCCTGAGATGCTGCTTGGCCTGCTGTGTTCATCCAGCCTCACATTTTATTATCTTGGAATCTCCAGCATCTGCAGTTCCCATTATCTCTGATCTTAAATGAAATCAACTCAGTTTTTCATTGTTACTTTTGTTTGCTTTCCTTTTTGGACAACCTTTAATTTAAGAAAAACCAAAAGAACTGGATGCTGGAAAACAAAAAATAAAGCTGTAAAAGAAATAATTCATCACAAAATTTCATGAAATTTCACAACTGTAACAAAATCAGAAATTACTGGAAAATTTCAGCAGGTCTGGCAGCATCTGTGGAGAGAAATCAAACTTAACTTTTCAGGTCCAGTGAACCTTCTTCAGAACACAATTGAGGTTTATGTTTTTGCTTCAATTTATGAAATTATGAAATTTTGTGAAATGAATTTTATTACTGCTGTTTTGTTGTATGCTTTGATTTAGTTTCTATTTGCTTGATCACAATCACGAAATTGCAAAGGTGCAAAAGGACCTTTTTATTTACCAACTATTTCGATCTGGAGGTCTCTAACTGGAGTAGATGAACAATGTGATTAAACATTTAATTGTATTGTACTTTTTCCCAATGCAAGAGATGTGGTACTTTGACCCATGTTGTATGTTGAATTAATCTTAATAAAAGCAGTCTACACAAAAGATAATTCATTTTAAAATCTTAGACAGGCTGAAATGAAATACACCGTATGCTTCATGATCTGTGAAACAAGTCAAGAATGGCAACAATTCAAGGTCCAAATGGACTACTTTAATCAGACTAGCGTCACTAAATTGATTTTGCTTTTTACGTGTGATATTACAAAAGTCGCATCCTATGTAAACAGACTTTGCAAATTAGAGCCAGGTTCAGAGGGTTACCCTTAGAAAATTGAATTACTTCTCTTTTGCAGTGCAAATTGGATTTGGAGCAGGCTGGCATTTCCAAGATCATTACCCTCACCTACAGGTCGATAACAGTGAAGATGCAATGTTCTAACTTCTTAAAATGGAATTAAATGCACTCATAAGAAATTGAAAGTCAGAAAGTATCAGCTCCACATGAAATAAACAAAGGATCAAGAGAAACAGGTTAGCTGGTTAAACAAAAAGTATTAAATATTTAATTTTGAAAAATGCACTCAGAAGGAACGCTGCAAATCCATAAAAATGTGTATTTACTTCAGATTTTCAGTTTTCTGATGGGATTAAAGTTCCATTTTCATTTGTACTGACTTTTCTTTCCTTTGATTTTCAGCATTTGTTCCCTGGCATAGCTGATTGGACAACCAGGCAGAACAATACATGTTATTTGCAGTGATAAAATATTGGGAAGTGAGCTATGACTGTCAAGTACAATCACAACTCAAGAGCTAGTTTTGTTGCTATACACCATAATCATGCAGTTCAGACAAAGTTGCTGTGTTTGTGTTGGCATAGAAGCAGGTTCCATTTGAAATACTTGCTGTAATTTTCATGAAAATGAGAGGTCTGATGAATATGGTCATTAAAACTAGCGCTAGCAGATGATCAACATCTGATAACTGTTAACAATTCATAAGATACTCGTGAAATACAGAAAGGGTATATATTACATTTGTGAATAAAAATAAAACAATAGCTTCACAAACATCCAAACCAACCAGCTTTGAATCTTATGCAGATAAAATATTGTCTAATGCTCAGATTTCTTTAAAACTTTCATTTGATTCACTGAAATACCTTGTTAATGTCACTCAATTTTATAATTAAACATAGTAAAAAGTGATTTTTTACAACCAACCACAGTATAGATCTTTCATTGTAAATGATTATTTCCTTCCACAATTCAAATATTGACCATTTTGAAGAGGCTTTGCATAGAACATGACCAGCTATTTCTCCTTGTCCAGAGCAATAGAAACAGAGCGCAGAGCCTGAGCTTGAAAGGGGAGTTGGTGGGGCAGTTGGTGTACACTCAAGCCTAATCTTTTGAAACAATATCCCAACATGAAAAGAAATTAATGGTGTGAATAGACCAAAACACACATCCTGCTTCTCCAGTAACAGGAGCTATGTTAATATTGTGACTTGAGATCGTTAAAATTGTACAAGTTCAGCGGTCAGGAACTATGCTAATGTAGCTCAAAGATATATTGCAAGGAATTTCTTCTTGCAAATTAGATTTATTTCTGAAAATGGTTTATTGCATACAAGTAATTCAATTCAAATGTAATAATTTTACAAGATAACCAATAAGTAATTAGTGAAGACCTGCAATTTAACATGACTTTCTTTCATCTTGCTAAACTCATTGCTTTGCCAGGATAGGTGGACCTCATATTAAGTCATGTCATATTGTTAGAATGGGGACTGAACATTTGGGTACCTGGAGGCTGGAGTCTCCAATAGAGGAACAACTAACTGAAAGAGTTTAGATTCTGTTTCTTTAATAGGCATCTTCGATGCTTGGTTTGAAGCACTTCATTTTTGTGTGAGAAGTGCTGAAAGATTTTCAATGTGCAGCTTTGGGAAATGGGTGTTTAAATATTTTAAAAAAAGAACCCTCTGGCCTGAGAATTTTTACATCTACCAAACAACTTGAATCCTACACTAGTGTTACTTGCTTATTGTCGAATGTCAAGCAGAGGTGACCAGTTTGCAATATAGATAGAAGAAAATAAGTTGACACAATGAACTGGAAAGGAGAAGGATCATTATGTTTCTTTGCCTACTTAATGGGACATCAGTCATACTGTTACTGAAAGTGCCTTTTGGCCTATGTTTAGAAAACTAAAATTACAGCTCTTATGCATTTTCCTTGTCAGAATATCACTGCTATTTATTACAGTGTAGGAAAAGAGTTTGTAGCATCATTTGGATACTATTATTGAATTTTTTTCCCCTAATTCATTTATAATATAGTTTTAGAATATTATTTCACTGAATGGTTGTTGCAATTCTACTAGTAATGAGGCCAAACTGGATTTATTGCTGGACAAGTAAATAGAGAAATGGACTATTAATCTTGATATATGAATTCAAATTGTAACTGAGACATTCAAATTCAGTTAATTAAGTACATTATGGTGAGTTTGTCCTCAAGGGTATTTTCCTGCTATAATCAATGCTTATTTTATTTCCCATTACACAAAAATACAAACATGCATGTTGCCTGTTGGATTCTTCAATACAACATTTTGTAACTATTAATTATTAGATACAAAGTTTACATTCCTCAGGTACATAAGCATGTTAGCTAATATTAATTTCTTAGTTTATAACAGAGAAACGTGCTTCCAGTCTAGCGCTAAGCTTCAAATGATCTGATGTAAGATGAAGTATAAAATCTTTGTACCCTCAGGTCTCATGATACAGTGCTGACATGATAAGCATGTCTCTTACAGGCATACTTGAAGTACTGACAGATTTTTATTTTAAGAGGTAGTAATGTAACATTGAAGCTATAAGTTTGTTGCTTGATAAAAAAAGCCATCTGACTCAAAAATATTGTCGTGGAGTCAATTCTGCTAATTTTGTCTGGTTTGGTCTTTATGTCACTCCAAATCCACAGCAACGTGATTCACACTTAACTGCCCACTGAAATGGCTTACAGTATCACTCATTTGGATGCAAATATAATTCACCACAAATAATTAGTGATGGGCAATAAATGCTGGTGTTGCCAGTGATGTGCACATTTCAAGGTTGATGTTTTTTTTTGAAAAGGCACATTGTTTTAGCCCTCATCTGAATGCACACAATGAGGACCTGAGATTTTTGCATTCATACAAGAATACCCTGAAACTACATCTACAGAAAATAGCATACGTATCTGCAATCGTCAAAGTAGCATTTCTTGAAGGGGCTGGAAAAGAGGCAGACAGCAAATTTTCCAAACTCTACAATGGAGCCTGGAACCAGATATTCTATGATAGATACGTATTGTTTAAGTTCCTGCATTGTTTTCACTTAATTATGCTTTCTCCTATTCTGGATAACCTGGAAAGGTTATGGATCTCCTTCTGGCACTTGTCCCAAGTGCATGGAAAGATGGGATTGGATGCGCATGAATCATCATCTGTCCATTCTTGCTTGCCTACTCTTCCTGAATTCATGTGATATTTAATTGCTGAGGAAAACTTACATTCTTCGACTTGACTTCTTGTGACAATTTTTCTGACCCTCAGTAATATACATTTCTCTGCCTCCTTGCGTTTCTTGCTAACATGAAGAAAAATCAAAACTGTTAAGTTCTCCCTTTCCAGAAACTGCACTCGTCATCTTGCCCAGAATCAGATAAGACTCCAATCACAGTTATTTTCTCAACCAGGAAATTCTATAATAATGACACAGTCTGTCCCAAAAATAAGAATCAGTGAATTGACCACAAATGTAAATGTTTTTCCTAGATTACGTGACTTCAGATTCAGCGTACTTTCTGGCAGAAAAGCTAAACTGAAGAGATGGAGGAGGAGAATAATTTCACAGAATGAAAAACCAGCATAAAACTTGTGAATAATACATGTGTCCATCTTAACTGAACTGAAAACAAAAATGCTGGAGATCACTGTGGGTCAGGCAGCATCTATCAACAGAAAGCAAGCTAATGTTCTGAGTGTAGATGACTTTCAGAGCTAAAAAGTGACGTGTGGAGGGAACTGCAGTTAAGCAATAGTGGGAGGTGGGCCTTGGAGTACTGGGGGCCAAATATATCAAAATGTAGGTCAAGTGCAAACAACCAAGTATTACACATTGTTTCCCTTTGGGATGAACAACCATTGATGTTAACAGGATTTGCAAGACCAATTTAAAAATCAATCCAGTCAGTGTTATGCTTCCAATATGACTCTTAATATTTAAAATTGATGCATTAATCCTGATGAGCATTGTTGGCTTTGAATATGTGTGGTTAAAGGGATGCTTCCAATTAGCAGAAATAGCTTCAATATTTGAGAATTAAACAATCGGCATGGTTTAACAAGTGTAATTCTTTTGAGTTTCTAGTTGACAATGTTAGCTTCTCAGTAACTCAGAAGTATCATAATTTACTTATCTCAATTCATGGGTTTAAATTGCAGCAGTGAATTGGGCGAGAGCACAGCCAGTGATTTTTAATTGCTTGGTTTTGGGCATTCATTTCTGTAATCACAGCTCTAAATCGTAATGGAAACCATGGGCTGGTAAGAAGTTATGTGCGATTACAGTTTAATTGCTTAGTGGTGAGGAATTGCCTGAATCTAACTGAGAGCTGAAAAGCCCAAGGGATGAACAACTTGTCAACTTTAATTTAATTTTAAAGTACCTCACTCAGGTACACTCCACAAGTGGCCATGTCTGAAAATGTCCCCAAGAAGAGCTACAGTTTTTACAGCACAGAACATTACATCATAGAGAAATTTGGTTTTGTAACATTCACTTTTCAGGCAATGATTCACTCCCTGATAAGATCAAAAGTTGAATACTTGGTACATAAAACACAGGAACCTTTCAGGTGTCTCCAAGTTTTGATGTGGATGATGCTTCAGGACAAGCCACTAAGGTGGAATTGAAGAAAGGAATAAACAAATTAGAGTGTCATCTCATATGAAGATTTGATAACCTATGATCTGTAGAATGTAGAGTGATAAAGTATGATTTGTAAAGAATAGATAGTACAATGGGCGATAGTGCCATATGTTGGTAGCTTAAGCAGCTGATTTTGAGATTCTTTATTTTTTAGCTTGCTTGGAATTATGCTGTTTTAACATTGGCTGGCTGGCGACAGACACACACACAGACACACAGACACACACACACACACAGACCCCTTGCTTTTCCTACGGTGTAAGGGGTGTTCACAAGCTATAACTTTCACAGCACACTAATCCAAACAGTCGAGCCAGAAATTGCAATAGTTTCTAACCCCATTTCTCTATATATCCTTGGAAGTTTGTGAACTGGTCTGGGAAGATAATGCAGCTTAATTGCTCCTCTCAAGGACACTGTAGGCAATTTAACATTAACAGAATGTTGAAAGCGTGAAGTGGTGCTGTCTTAGCAGGAGGTAGGTTTCCCAAGGTAGTTGAGATTAATTTTTGATTTTTCCCTCTAATTTCTCTCCAGTTATCAATTTGTTGAATGTTCTGAGAAAAGGAATTTCAGTCTATAAGAAATAAGGACATATCTCCAGAGGACTGCAGCAATTATTTGCATTAACTGGTGACTTTGAAAAATCGAGATATTCAGTTCTACATGCCTGTAATACTGCTTAACATCTAAAGATTTCATGTAGGCCTGGTATGCATTGTTGAGAAAAGTTATCAGACTAGGAAATTGCAACTCTTTCACTTTCAAAATGTCAGCCCTTAATTCTGTCCATCTATTGTTGTGCAAAAGAGGGCTTATGATCTAAGATTGGGCTTACATTACCAACAACCAAATTGTTGCATGGCAATTAGATTGCCATTTGCTTGGGTGTGTTCTGCTAAAGTTGCATTTTTAACAATATATTGTTTTTTTTAATCTAAGTTGTAAGCTTAGTGTTCAAGACTGGTTATTCATTTAGTCTGGTTAGAAGCAATTGAGAAAATTTAAGGGTCATTTCATGGTGTTGTAAATCTAGTAATGGCAAATGAATAAAGATAATGAAACTTTCCCTGGGAGCTTAAATCCCTTGACCTTTCCAAGCTAGTCCTTTAACTTTTCTCCTGTTTGTAAATGAACAGAAAAAAGAAAATATAATTTCAGTTCATTATCTTCTGAGTTTTTGATACATGGCATGAAGATTTAACTTTTGAATTGGCTCTTCTTTAAACCAGCTTCTCTGCTTTGCCTACAAGTTAATGCCTGTGGCACTGCCCACATACCAGCTGATGCAACAGCCTGGCATCACAGGTTGTCAATCTGTTTGCATTTACAAGTGGAAAATAATGGAGCACATATGTGTCACACTTCCTTACAATAAACTGAGAATACTGTTGTGGATTGTGTTCTTTGGTGAAATAGACTTTGTTTGGAGTGTTGGAAGCAGAAAGACTTGAGTGTTGTAGCATGAGGGGTTAAAATCTAGTATGCCAATAACTCAAATGCATTGTCAATGATATCAGATTGCATGGAACTTGAACCCGAATGGAGAAAGTTCGAAGGAAATTGAGTTGAATCACACCTCTCAAACAGTTACTAAATGTTCATATTTATGCACCAGTAAGTTGTCCAGCCTTCATATTTCAAAAGCACCCAAAACCTGGTAGTGATATTTATACAGAAACAGGTCCATGTGCTGCATGTTGTCATGGTGCTGTGCTTTGAAGTCGGAAGGGAACGGAGGAAGGCATTGTAATATCAGATTGCAATCTTTTGTAAAATATCACTGAATAACACCGGCAGGTTAATCTGCCTGGGTTTGGGAGAGAGAGCGAGCGCAACTGCAGGCCAAAAGTCTATGGCTCACTACACAGAACTGAGTAAAAGCTCATTTTTGATTGAAAATGCTAAATTTATGACAAGTCATGACAAAGATGAAAAATTTATCTGGCTTGTCTTACAGGGACGACCTTCAGGAATTTTTCAACTTGTAGGATAATTCTGAGGTTTAACATTGCCAAACTGAAAAATCAGAAGAACACGCAAACCTTTAGGAGCTCAGAATCTCTAGACTAATTTCACAAGAAGTAAAAGTTTACCTCAAGGACTAACATTTCAATGGACAGGTCAAACGGATGTAGAAGTGAATTTCTGGGTGAAAGCAAGTTACTTCCAGAAGCCTGGTGAGCCTTCCTCTGGAAATTGTGCATAACATGGAGAACGAAAAAAGGCCATGTGGGCCAGAACATTTTGCTGAAACAGGGAGAAACTGGGGAAGAAGAATTACCTTCACAGAGTCTTTAGGGAAAAAAAAATCTAAGCTAAGCTTCTGTGAAGATCAAAAGTGTCCTAGGTTCACTAACGAAGTTGTGACAGAAACTAATCAATTACTGCAACCAGAACAGCAGAGTCAAAGCAGGGCATGGACCGTGTTTGCTGTGGCTGTCAAGCTTGCAGCAATTCAAATACTTTACGAGCCTGGCTGCTTCCTCTTTACTGCTGGAAATATAAAAACAACATCTCAAAGTTTATAGTACACTGCCACAAACATTGCTACGTAAAGGAGGTCACTGAGGATATTGATTGAAAAGTGAACTGTTTCATCTCATCCTACATTTCTGGAAATGAGGAGGTGGGCCAAGCACATGGATTTACTCAGATTGCAGGGTTCCTCATGATGCCACCATAGTGCAATTGACTTTATGCTTATTGCCCTTTTGCATGTGTTTTGTGAACTTGGTTATTTTTAAACTCAAAGGTGAATTCAGTTCCTGAATGTGCAATTGGTGCTTGGTCAAAATTAATGCATCACTCAGAAGCATGTTCATTTTTCCAGTGATTGTAACCATTTTCCCCTCATTCTGTCCAAAAACATTTCCTTCGAGATTTCAATCATACAGGCATACTTGTTCTGCACCAGGATTTGCCACTGCCTACTATCTGCAACCCCTTTTGCAGCAACACAATATATAGGTTAGCAATACATGCAGTCACAAATCTGTTAGGAGTATTTCTACAGTCTCCAAATGAGCAGTCAACATCCAGCAACTGACAATTTGTTTGACTACGGCACTAAATTGTTCCCTGCAATGATTTTATACATTTACTTCTAAGTTGATCAGGATATTTTATTGACAGTTTCATTGTGTCCTGACAAAATCCAACTTGGGCCATAATTGTCTAATGCGGTGTCAATTTTTGTTCAATCCAATGTTATAAAGCTAACCCTGATGCTGCCTGTCTTCCACTTCCTTCTGTACTTTTTCTATCCCTTTTGGATACTGCAGATGTCTGGAAGTCATTGTCAAAACGCTCAAAGATGAGAGAATTGGAGTCCCAAGTTGCTGCCTTTTTCATAACATGCTATTGCTCAGCAAATTCTAGTCAAAGTTTAACTGATAAAACAATTTATTTTTAAAAAGGCTTCTTTTGAACTTACTTTCCCTGCATTTTAAAGGATAAAAATTCGGACTATTGTGATCACTGTCAGTTTGTGTCAGTTTCTCACAGGTTCCAAAATCATTTATGTCTACTGAATGAACATTTTAATCATGTTCAGCAAGTGGATTTATCTTTGTGGTTGTGTCTTACAGCTTTTCAGTCAAAGATGTCTGGTATTATTTTTCTACATGGAGGCAGTGCTAAAGTGAGTGTTTGAACTTAAAAAAAAAGTAGGTAGAACCTGCATCTGGATTCCCATTCCTGCTGCCAATAAAATTAGAGATACCTGTGTGGGTCGGGAACCCATTTGCTCTTGTCGAAATGTTGCTAGCACATTGCAGATTTGGAGATTTTAGAACTTCTGCAAATTTGATGGAGTCAGTCCAGTCTCGATCACACTAACCAACATAGATGCGTTGTGACTGCTGAAAGAACATGGTTTCGATGCAGGGATCAGATGAAACGTACAAAGTGTTGTCCATTTCAAGTGTTAAGAAATTCTACAAGCTACGGTTTTAGCATAATGAGAAGCATTGTGGCTTTGTTTTGAAAAAGTCTATTAAGGCCATGAATAATTTAATTCCCAAGAGTTATTCAATGTTTGAGATGTTGTGAATAGAATGCTGAATCTAAAAAAAAACCACAATGAATGAAACATGAGCTAAATGTGATAAATTGTGGAATGTTCCTTAAAAGGATGATGGTGGATAGACAAAGGCAAATATTTAGAGAGCACCTGGAGGGTCCAGAACAATTTTTCATTCCGATCTGGCACAACAATAAATGTGAAAGTGGCCTGACTATGGCTAACAAAGGAAATTAGGGATAGAATCAGATCCATGGAAAGGCATATTAATGTCCTTAAAGTTAGAAGGAGGATTGGGAGCACTTTAGATTTTCACAGTGAGAAGACAAAGGTATTGGTTAAGAGGGGAGAAAAATTGTGTTTGAGTGTAAGATACACATACAAACTGATTAAAAAAGCTTCTATAGGTATGTGAAGAGAAAAAGATTAGTTTAGGACAACTGCAGAACTCATACATTGAGGAATGCAGGAAGTTTTAAATGGAAAACAAAGATGGGAGACTAATTAAATCCACATTTATTGTGCTGTGAAGAGACAGCACAGAAAGCAATGCAAAAGTGCTGGGAAATGCAGGGCCAAGAGAGGGAGGATCTGAAGGAATTCAGAATTAGTAGGGAAATGGTGTTGGCGAAATTGATGAGGCTAAAGGCCCATAAATCCTGAGATCTCGATATTCTAAATCCCAGAGTTCTTGAAGAAGTGGCTTGAGAAATAATGAATGCATTGATCGTCATCTCTGAAGATTCTATAATCTCTGAAACATTTCCTATATATTGGAGTTAGTAGGAGAATAGGGAATTATAAACTAATTACCTGACATTGGTAGCAGGGAAAAATGCTACACAAAATATTTAATATCAGCGCACTTGAAAAACAGTGACAGGATTGGATTGAGTTAGCATATTGAGGAGATCAGATGGAGATTGGGTGGTTGCTTTGTGGAACATTTGACTATCTGCAAGAATGAGTGACTTTCCAGTCACTAGCCATACATTGACAGTAAGTAGATAGATTGAAAAATAGAAGATCAATTCAAGGTGGAGGGTTGCATATTATAATAAGATCATAATCTGGCGGATCTTAGGTTTTCATGTATATTTGTAAATAAGTGTGAGCTTCAAACCACACAAAAGTATTAGCAATCCTTTAGCCTTTTGTTCTGGGGCATCTTTACCATCCGTTCCACTTGTTTTCCCTTCCACATTTTTAATATGGCATTAACTTTCACTTTTTCCATCCTTTCAGATCCAAAGAAGAGTCATTAAAACACATACTATTTCTTACTGCACTGATAGTACCTAGTCTGCTGAATTTCTTGAACCACTTACAGTTTAATTTCAGATCTGCATTCAAAATATTTTGCATTCATTATAGTGGATTCTGCTCAGCAGTTGTTGTTTCAATGACTGTCAACAAGAATATAAAACTTGTTTTATTTTGACAAATGTTGGTTTGTAAGATTTTTTTATATAAATGGATAGTCAAGTAAAATGTGTTTATTTGACAGATTTGTCAGCTGTTAAGATTATGGTTTTACTTTGATAAGAATCCAGGTTTATTTTGATATGTTTATGAGCTTTTCAAAATTCTAGATCTGGTGAAATTTGCTTATAATGAAGCCCTGGGTGAATTTAGTGAACTGAAAGGGTGTCAGGCACTGAGAGAATATGGGGGCATTGGATATGGGTTAAGGCTGAAAAGAAAATGGGGAGTTGAGAAGACAAAGGGTTTTTTGTCAAGGGTTGTATGAGGGGGGCTTCACTTTCATCCCTGTAACTGGCTCAATATCCTAGCAATTGTTAAAAGATCTTTTAACCTGGCTTTCATCATAATTCTAGTGTCAATGTGAGAATGGCCCAAGATGAGAGTAAGAAAGCTAAGAAAAACAAATAGCAAAGAGAATGATAAGATAACTTAATGAATATCTACAGCACAAAAATCATAACAGGTTTTGAATTTAGTGCTTGATATCAATTGGAAATCTATGTAATAATATATAATTTGTAAAACGCGAGAGCAGACATGGATTGAACAAATTGAGGAGATAAGGTATTTCTTAAAAAATCAATCTCAGCAGCTAAAGTATGTGATGGAGAGATGCCTGCCCGAGGCAAAGATCTAGTTTTGATAACCAAAGTAGAATTTATTTTGTCAATAAGCTATGATACTTTATACACCTATTGCTAGAGAGCCAGAGAGTAAAGTGTACATCCATACAATATTGGTTCAAGAATAATGACAACGATAGATTTCAAGGGTGACAAGAACTGGATGCCATGAAACAAAATGTTATTTTGAATTTTAGACTAAAGGAACTGCAGATGCTGGAGAATCCAAGATAACAAAGTATAGAGCTGTATGAACATAGCAGCCAAGCAGCACCTCAGGAGCAGAAAAGCTGATGTTGCGGGCCTAGATCCTTCATCAGAACTGGGGGAGGGGGAGAGGGTTCTGAAATAAGTAAGGAGAGAACGATCGAAAATGGATACAAGAGAGAGTTGCAGTGGGTGAGAGATCCCCTGAGGTTTGCCCAGAGGAAGGAGGGTAACTTCTTCAGGTTAGGCATCCCGAGAAGAGGCTTCACAGTGAGGTTAAAATTGTATCAGAGATAAGAGGAACTGCAGACCTCCCCCTCTCTCCCTACTTATTTCAGAACCCTCTCCCTCTCCCCTATTTCTGATGAAGGGTCTAGGCCTGAAATGTCAGCTTTTCTGCTCCCAAGCTGCTGCTTTGCCTGCTGTGTTCATCCAGCTCCACACTTTGTTATTTTGAATTTAACAGGTTGCAAGATCAAAGTAACTGAGGACAAAGTGAAGAATAAATTAGTATCAACATACAAAATAGCCTACTGCGTAACAGCAGAAAGTACAAGTCAACAAGAAAGGAGCAATACTGGATTCCAGAAAGCACAAATGAGACTGCTGATATTTAGTTTTAATTGTTCGTGGGCCATCGGTGTTTCTGGATAGGCCAGCATTGACTTTTCGTTTCTAATTGCCCTTCTGATAAGCTGCCCTATGGATTTGCTGAAGACCTTGGGATCTAGGGCTGTTAGGAATGGATTTTCAGGAGATTGGCACAACAGCAAAGGAGTGGCAATATAGTCAAAGTCAAAATTATGTGCAGCTTGCAGGTGATTCTATGATTCTGCTGACTTGGTCCTTCAAGGTTGTAGAGGCTACAGCTTGAAAGTTGCTGTCAAAAAGAGCTTTACTGAATTACTGCAGTGTATTTTGTAAATGATACAGTCACTGAGCATTAGTGGTAAAGGAGATGAATATGAAAGCTGATGGATGAGCTGTCATTTCCTTATCCTGAATAGTATTGAACTTCTTGAGTGTTTTCACGACTGCATCCATTCAGGCAAATGGGCTGAATTCCATTGCACATATGATTTGTGCCTTATAGGTCATTGACAAGATTTGGGAGACAGGAGGTGAGTTACTCCCTGCAGAATCCCTGGCATCTGACACACCTTTGCTGTTACAAAATTTATATGGCAGTCCAGTTCAGTTTCTGATCAATGGTAATAACTAGGATGTTGAGTTGAGGGCAGTGACACTGATGCCATTGAACTTCAATTTGTCCTAAGAGTCACTCAGCATTAACTAAAAAATGATTTCCTTGAAGCAAATAGGAGGATTTGATGGAAATATTTCCATTTCCAGTTGGTTCCATTAAATTCCACCAACACAATTATTTAGTGACCAAGGGCAGAATTTAGATGCAGCATGGTCCCTATGGTTTAGACTGGAGACAAAAAAAAATACTAATGTCATACAACATGGAAACAGACCCTTTGGTCCAACTTGCCCATATCCACCAGGTTTCCAAACTAACTAGTCAATTTTCCAGCATTTGACCCATATCCCACAAAACCTTACCTGTTTGTGTACCTGTCCAAATGTCTTAAATGCCATAACTAAACTTGCATTGATCACTCCCTCTGGCAGTTCATTCCACATGCAAACCATCTTCTTTGTGAAAAGGGATAATAGGAACTGCAGATGCTGGAGGATCTGAGATAACAAGGTTTGGAGCTGGATGAGCACAGCAGGCCAAGCAGCATCTTAGGATAAGAAAGGCTGACATTTTGGGCCTAGACCGTTCATTAGAAATGTGTGTTTCAGGATTCGCAGAGAGAAACATTTCTGAAGGGTCTCAATGTGCTGAATGTAGATATTGTCATGGTTGGGGCCAAACTGGGAAGGCTTGAATGTGGACTGCAGTCCACAGGAGATGATCTGGTTCCATAGGTGGATACTAAGAATGGTGATGTGGCTGTAGTACCTGGTTTGCTTCAGGACATTGTCAAGCAGTTTCAAGGGTCTAGGCCTGAAACGTCAGCCTTTGTGATCCTATGATGCTGCTTGGCCTGCTGTGTTCATCCAGCTCTACACCTTGTTATTCTGTGTGAAAAGGTTGTCCCTCAGATCTCTTTTAAATCTTTCTCCTTTGACCTGAAAATTATGCGCTTTAGTTTTGATCTCCCCCTACCCTCGGGAAAAGGTCTTTGCTATTCACCTTAACTATGCCCCTCAGGATTTAAGGTCACCCCTCAATCTCCTAGTGAAAAAGGTCCTAGCCTGCCTTGTCTCTCCTTATAACCCAAACCCTTCAATTCCAGTAACAACCTTGCAAACCTTTTCTGCACACTTTCCAATTTAATAATATTTTTTCTATCACAGGGCAAC
The DNA here is from genome assembly GCF_030684315.1 of Stegostoma tigrinum. Taxonomy (NCBI): domain Eukaryota; kingdom Metazoa; phylum Chordata; class Chondrichthyes; order Orectolobiformes; family Stegostomatidae; genus Stegostoma; species Stegostoma tigrinum. The sequence goes on along the minus strand of NC_081360.1, from coordinate 69,730,379 downwards.
CATAACTATACACAGTATTCCAAAAGTGCCCTAACCAATGCCCTGTACAACAACGTGATACCCCAACTCCTATACTCAGTGCTCTGAGCAATACGGAAGGCATGCTAAATGCCTTCTTTACCATCCAGGCCAGCTGTCATACAGCTTTCAAGGAACTATATACCTGAGCCCCAGGTCTCTGTGATGACACTCCCTAGAGTCTGATCACAGTTTGTATGAATCTTAGCAAGGCCATTAACAAAGTTCGGCATGGTAATCTGGTTAGTAAAGTTAGATCACATGGGATTCAGGGAGAGCTTGTCGTCAATTAGATACAAAATTGACTGATGGTAGGAGACAGTGGAAGGTGTTGGAGGATTATTGTTCAGACTGGTTACATGTTCTACAGAGATTGGGTCTGGGTCCACTTTGTTATTTAAAGGATTTGGAAGAGGATACAGGAAGCATTGTTAGTAATTTTGCACATGACACCAAAACTGGCATAATGGACAGAGAAGGTGGTTATCTATAAATACAAAGGGATCTTAATCAATTGGGTCAGTAGACCAAGAAATGGCAGATGGAGTTTAATTTAGATAAATGCAACATGTTGCATTTTGAAATGGCAAACAATGGTAGAACTTTCTAATAAGCATAGGGTTTATTACTTATTATATGGCTTTACAATCCTAATTATCTGAAACAAAGCCAGCTGGCTATTTGTTGGGGAATGGGACCAAGATAACAATGACAGCTGTTACCCATTCCCAGTGTTATTACACTGCATTTGCATATACAGATTGAATGCTATGTTGCCAGAATTAATTACTTGCTCAGTGGCAAGAATTGTTAGATTTGTATATTGGAAGAAACGATACAGTATTTCCATTCTGTATTGAAAAACCAAAGATAACAGTGGCATCAATAAAGGCAGTAAGTGCCTGCAACGAAACAAATACTCCTCACGGCTAAAATAAATAATGCTGTAGCTAAGTAAAGGCAAAAATCTGCAGATGCTGGAAATCTAAAACAAATCGAATGCTGGAGAAATCAGCAGGTGTGGCAGCATCTGTACAAGAGAAAATTGGTGTTAACACTTCAAGTCATTCTGAAGAGGAGTCACAGCAGACTTGAAATGTTAAATTTGTTTTTTTTCCACGGATGCTGCCAGACTTGAGTTTCTACAGCATTCTTTATGCCTGTCTTGTATTTTATTCAACAGAGTTCTTGTGTCACATTCATAGCTGCAAATGTACTCTATATTAAGCTAAAACCAAAAGGAAATGTATGGGGAAACAATGCAAAAATTAGTAAAGAGCAACTGGTTTCATGACATATGATATATGTGGCAGAAAAGGTCTAAGCCCATTGCATGATAGTCGGGACAATCAGCACATCTCTAAATATATCCAAATTGCCTTATGCATATGAAGGCATTGTTATCATTCTGCTAGATACAAAAGAACTAGGAGCCAGAGTAGACAATTCAGCTCCTCAAGCATGTTTCATCATTTGATATGATCATAGCTGATCTCATCGCAGCCTCATTGTCACTTTCCTGTCCATTCCTCATAACCCTTTCACCCATTACTAATTAAAAGTCAGTGCATCTTCTCCTTAAATTAATCAAGTCACAGCATTCATTGCACTCTGACAATTAGTTCCACAGATTCACTCCTCAGAAGTAATTTCACCACGTTTCTGTTTGAACTCCTATTCTAGATTGCACCAAATGCGCAAACATCCTTACTATGTTTACTTTGTCAATTCCCTTTGACATCTTATATATTTCAATTAAATCTCCTCTTATGTTTCCAAAACTCAAAGAATATAGAGCTAACACAGTGTGGACCTAGAGGAACACAGCAGGCCAGGCAGCATCAGAGGAGCAAGAAAGCTGACATTTCAGTTCGGGACCAAGGGTCTGCTGTGTTCCTCCAGCTCCCCACTGTGTTAATTGGACTCCAGCATCAACAGTTCTTACTATCTCCCAAAGAGTATAGGCTGTTATCTTTTCTTAAACCAAATGCCACTTCTCTAGAATCAATTTAGTGAACATCCTCTGAACTGTCTCTAATATAATTACATTCTTCTTAATGTAAGGACACCAAAAGGTGGAAGGAATGCTCCATGCATGGACTTACTCATGCTTTGTACAGTTGCAGCAACACTTCAATTCTTCTGACATTAAATGCCAAAATTCTATGTACCTTCATTATTACCTACTGTACATACATACAAGTTTTCCCTTTTACATACCTACCGAAGTGTTTTTTTACAATCTGTTACTACATTTGAGCTGATTATCTTTCATCAGTTACCACTGCTCTTTTTATGACTTTTGAATAACCCTTTGTTGCGGTTCAGAAGTTTCCCAGTTCTCCACCCTGCCACTTACCTTTACAATATGGTATGCCTTAGTTTGTTTTTTTTTAAATGTTATCTTTAACTTCCTTGCTTAATCACAAATGTGTATCTCCCTCTTACATTTTTTTCTCTTTTCAGGAATATATTTTGTTTAGGTACAATTGAGTGTCACCTTAATCATCTGCCACTGCTCATCAACAGTCCTCTTAGTCTTCCTGCCCAGTCCACTAGGGCCAGACCTATCTGCATGTCTATGCAAAAATCTTTGTTTAACTCCAAAATACTAGTGTGGGACTAATTTCTCACTCTTCAACTGAATTTATTGGCAAGGCTACACCACCTTTTTTTCCCTTCCTGTCTTTCTAGCCAAAACACTGAGTAGCCTTTAATATTCAATTCCCAAGTAATTGCCACCAAGTCCAGTAATTGCCACCAAATCATTCCAATTTATATTTACCTAATTTGTTCATTCATTTTGTTCTGAATGTTTCATGCATTCAGAAACAAAACCTTTAAGTTTAGTCAAATATCAAATTTCCATGGTCATATACAATTCCTTGGTGTGATGTGATATTCACAGGTTCAGTCCCTTCCTTTTATTTTCTGGTTGTAATCAGACTCACTGATCTGCACTCATGTGTTCTGTTTTAACTTTATTTTTTCTTAATTTTCTATGCAACTGAACTACTCCACATACAAATCCATCTATTTCATTTTAATCCCTGTCTACAGGCCTTGATATGCAATTTGCCAGAACTCTGGTCCCAGAATGATGCAGATGGATCCCATCCTGAGAGAGAGATTCCCGATTCCTCAGTACTAGTGCTAATATCCCATTGAGTCAAATACATTTCTTCTACATCAATCCCTGAGTCATGCATTTGCCTGTTCTACTTTTTGATCCTGTGCCATCTAGCCAGTGGCTCAAGTAATAACCTAGAGATTACTTTTTTTGGTTCTGCATTCTAATATAGAACCTAGCTGTTCATATTCCCTCAGAACCTCTTCCCCTCATTCTATTGTATAGTTAGCATCTACATGGATCACAACAACTGGATCTTTCCCCCTCCCACTACAAGTTCCTCTGCAGCCCAGATGAGATTTCCTGAAACCAGAGGCAGGCAGGCAACATAGCTGTTGGGTGTCTCAATCTTGGCCACAGAAAACAATGTCTATTCCTTAATCTAATACTGCCAATAATAACTACATTTCTCTTTTTTCCATCCCATCTTGAATGGCATCTGTTCTATGGTACTAAGGTCAATTTGCCCATCTTCCCCACAGTCCCCCATTCTCAATCACACAGGGATCAAGAATCTAGAACCTCAGACTTCTGCAGCACTATGTCCAAGATCCCTCTGCATGCATTGTTCATAGTGACACCTACCTGCCCCCAACCATTGACTGATTTTGAGGCAGGTGATCTATAGGGAGTGGCTACCTCGTGAAACAGTGTCCAGATAGCTCTCCCCCTCCTTTACATTGTTTGAAGCTCAGACCCAGTTCATCAACTCTGAGCTCGAATTTCTCAAGCAACCAACACTTGCTACAGATGAGGTCACTGTGGACCACATTAAAGTCCACCAGCTCCCACATTGTACAGCTAGAACCAATCACCTGGCCCTGCATCTGTATTTTATTTACTCAGTTCTTAATTATTTTAAAATTTCTTACTGGTGTTTAATTTTTTTCTGTAAAATGTTCCTCCTAATTGCCTCTAATCTGAAAACAATATAGGTGAAAAAATGCAAACAATGCCAGAGAACTAAAGCAATGAATTGCCAGGTTTTAATGGGTGGTGCCATTTGCTTGTGAATGCCCTGCACCCTGGTGATGTCTGCAATCTTATATACAATGTCACAGGCAAGTATCACAGATTTCAGTGTGTGCAGCTTCCATTATAGTATGGCAAAATCCTAATGAGACTGCACAGCCTAGTTCTCATCCTTTGGCTCCTCTAACAAATGGAGTGTAGAAAACAACCTGCAACCAGATGGGAACATTGACACACTGAGAGCCAATCACAGCCTTTAAAAAACAAAGGGAGAAATTTTGGAACTTATATTGCAAGAAATGTGGTGCCTTATTAAAAGGAGATGCAAAATTTCAATGTTGAGATGCAGAGATAAAGTCAGCAATCTGTTTGCACTGTGTCTAGCATTGCATTAGCTTGTGGTAAATTTATCCTTATAATACATGAATATTCATAGCATGCAAATATAAGTCAAAGAATGAAGTCTGACCTTTAAGATAAAGTCACTGGTTCACAAGAAATTTGTGACACCAACCACTGAAGATAGTTTAAAGGGCTGTGTATCTATTGGTTTTTTGCTGTTGCGTGGCCAATGGATTTCCGTGTTCGGCTCTAAAGGTACAAGGGAGGTGATCAAGAAAAAGAAATCTTGTCTCAAGGATCTGGACTGGCAAGAATAAGTCAGTAATGAGGGGTGTTGAGGAATGGGGTTGGAGGCATGGAAGATTATGAGAGAATTCCAGGGAAGGACAGAGGGTGTGTGTGTTAAAAGTATGGTGGATTGAAGTTGGCAAACCTGTTCTGAATGGTAGGGATTGAGATGGAGTATGGCCAGCCAGTTAACTTACAAAGATAGGGGACCAAAAATGCAGGAGGTAATGTCTAAATGTGTTACTATCTCCAGATGCTAATTGATAAAGTTGCTAAAGGACTTTGAATTCACCTACAATATTTAATTTATTCCTGTTGAAATGGGAGATCTGGCTAAGCCTGAAAATTAGGTCATGAACAACAGAGATACAAGTATTACATGGAATACTAATATGGATATGCGATAGAGAATGAGTGCAAAAACACAACATTGTTTCCTCCCCAATAAAGTAACTAGCTCCCTGTATCAATAAATACTTGTTAACTATGAAGTATCAATATGTTCAGTTCTCAGGGTTAGCTAGCCTTAAATGACACCAATGCACACATGAATAAAATGAAACCAATGTAATGTGAAACTTGTGGAAATGAAATTTCATTTTGAAGGTTAGCCATAATGTCTTGTGCTTTCAATAAGTCTTATACAGATGGCAATATAATTGGCAGGAAAGTTGGGACCATAGTGCCTTGCCTCCCTGTTTGACAAGAAGATGTTTCAACAGCTTGCCCATAGATGCACCATTGTCAGCTAGGGATAGATCTCACCAATGATAACGGTTTTCCATTGCTAAATCAAATGGATTTTCACAAATACTTTTGGCATTTAGTATTGTAAATGCTATCACATGGAAATATAATCATGTAAATCACGTGGAAAACAGTAGAAAGTAGAAAAATGGAACGGTACACATTTCTGGTTTCAATGTCAGGAATAACATGGTGCTGAGAAAATCTCAGCTAACGTGTGTAAGCATCTCACGCAGTAATGTAGATACTACAAAGACTGTAAAAACCCTACTTTATTTTCTGCCATTCAAAATGGGAATGGCTGACCCAGGATGGGCATTGATTTATACTGGATTATCTGTTCTCAACAGTACATAGTTGGTAATACATTTAGAAAATTGCAGTTAGAACTCTTGGACTAATATTTTCTTTCCAGATTATACTGAGGGACTCTATGCATTTGTGGATGTTTGGTGACAATATTAATGGAATCAGTGATCTTGGCCACAACAATTAAATAACATTACCATTTTCACTGCAGATATAGTCATTGCTTAAGGATTGGTGAACCATCCATGTCAATGGAGTCATATTCACTGAGCACTGACGCCATCAAGACAGAAGCAAACTGCAGTTAATACAATAATGATGGTTGTTTTAAGTATGGTTGTCATACAGTTAAGGTGACATTCGGTGCAAGATGAAAAATGAAAAATTGATTTGTTTAATATTGGTGGGTAAGTACACAACTCAGGCATAAACAAGAACATCTCTAGTAAATAAGTTGTATCCATAATCACCTTCATTCAAAGCACTGTTCCTGTATCATGTTAACTTGGTTAGTGTTAATGTTTATTAATGGTAGTGATTAACCATGCTTATACATTAACCGCGCGACACCTGGGGTCATTATTCCCTGGGAGCGAAATCTATACTACTGTGATAGAGATTATAGAGATTAGTAGACTGCATTGGAGGTCACAGGTAAATTTATTCAGACAATGTGATGCAGCAGCCAAGATAGCTTGAAATGCTTTGCACATTGGAAGAGATTACATTTACTTCGGATCATGTTTACCCTGTTCATTTGTTGGCTGTTATTGGATTACCAAGCTGATACATGTGTTCTGGTTTTCCTTCAGGCAGAACGTAACCATGGATTTGAACTGGGCTATTTATTTCAGTCTGATCTGAATCTCATTGCTCTGCAGCCAGCTTTAAACAAGCATGCAGAAAACAGAAATGTTTACTTTGCACTAAGAATTGAAAGGAAAGATCAGTGACAACTTGCCATAGCATATAATTTACATTCTGAGATTAGTCTGACCTGTTAATTCACAGGTTACCTTTCTTCCACATTATAAGTGAAGTTCAATTTGTATTCCACAACTCTCACCATAAATTCCATTTCAATCACATGCATTGAGCAAACAAAAATGTTACAGATAATTATTAATATGAAGTATAGTGATGTTCAGCATGTGGGTAGTGGGTTGGGTTGGAGAAGCTAGGGGCAGTTAGGGGTGTGGCAGTGGGCAACTAAAGGACACCTCCATGTCCCTCTTAGCTGGACAAATCTGTTAGGTTATCCAAAAAATACTTTGATTTTATTTCACATTTTGAAGCTGCATATTCCTAAAAAATCCTTTTACTTTCCTTTTGGAGTAATATGAACTTATATTGTTCACAATTATTCTTAAACTATAGCTGAGTGGCTAGATGCTGTCTGACAATGTTTTGTTAAAATGATTTTTAGTTAAAATTTATCTACTTGGAAGTGTTTAAAGCTAGAAAATTGATGCCACCACATCTTTTTGCCAAATTAAAAACAAAAAAAGCACCTAAGCATTTTAACAAGTTTGTAACGTTAATATGCCATTATTTTTGAAGACTGCAAGATTCAGCCTGTCTGTTATACCACTTGTAGCCAGACCTTGCTGTAGCAAGCCTTATTACGTATCCAGTTGTTTTAATTGAGATTTGAATGATGCAGCCTTTCCTCTCACCCTTCAACATTCCCTTATGACCTACTCACTTCCCTATTTCGACAGTTGAATATAAGAAGAATTGCACCCAATTGTTTGCTGCTGCTTGGTACTCCCTGTAAGTGGCAAAGCAATTACAGGTACCTACTTTGTTCTAATTTGCTTGGCTGTCATGAACTGGCTCATTTGCTGCACAGCTTCTTGTTGGCTTTCTCACCTGCCATCATTCTATATTCTCAGCATCTTGAAGCTTCACTGGCTCAGCCATTATCAGCTTTAGATTTATTGACAATTTTTTTCAACTAACTAAGTTTAATTGTAAAATTCGCTCTGATTGAAATCCTGAAATACTTAATGGTGCTTGTTCCTGATCAGTCATTGTAATCATGCCAAATAAATCACTGTCATCAGCTTGGGACCCATTAATGCAACATTCTATTAATCACATAATTTTTGGAAGCTTCAAAATCATTTCTGCCCTTACAGACCATACCTTTTATGCCTGCATTTTTTAAATCCATCTTCAGATTTGCATCCAATTCCTTTTTTGAAAGACACTGTTGAATCTGCCTCCAGCACTCAGCATATCCCAGATCCTAATCACATGTTGTGAAAAAAGTTGTCCTTCATGTTTTAATTCTTCTGTCATTCATCTTAAACTAAAGTATAATCGTTTTTGACCCTGTTGCAGAAACAAACAGTTTCTCCCTATCTCTCCGGATCCTTCATGATTCTAAATAGTCGTACCAGATCTCCTTGAAGGAAAATAGTCCCAATTGGAAGAATTTTTCTGCCCAGCAGATAGTGAGCCTATGGAATATTTTACCCCAGAGCACTGTGGATGTTCAATCGTTAAATCCAGATTAAAGATAGGGATAGATTTCTAGACGCGAACAACATCAAGGGTATCGGACATTGAAGTAAAATGGGATTAAGATTAGAGATAAAACCCTGACCTAGAATATCAGAGAAGGTTAAAGGGGCTGAAGACCTCCACCCACTCCAATGTTACTTTTCATTTTCTTTGGAGAAAATTTGATTGATGGATTGTTAGCAATGCTGCCTCACAGCACCAGAGACCTGGGTTCAATTCCACCCTTGGGCAACTGTCAATGTGGCGTTTGCACATTCTCCCTGTGCCTGCGTGGGCTTCCTCTGGGTGATCTGGTTTCCTCCAACAGTCCAAAGATGTGCAGGCTAAGTGGATTGCTAAATTTCCTGTAGTGTTCAAGGATGTGAAGATTAGGGCAGTGGGTCCTGGTGGGGTGCTCTGAGGGTCAGTGTGAACTTGTTGGGCAAAAAGACCTGCTTCCACACAGTAGGGATTCTATGAATTGTAGTAATGTTGTACAAGCAAGAAAAAATTTAAGGCTATAATTTATTAAATCATGGTGACTGTTACATTGAGTGTTTCAGATGGAAATATTAGAAAAGATGATAATAATCATCATTCTGTTATGACCTACAATGTGCAGCTAGTGAGAGAATCAACTTGGCCCCACTTCTGACAATATTTACCCAATAGTTCTAATGAGCTTTCAGATGAGAACAGGATTAACTTTGACTACAAAATTACTTCTGTTGCTAAGGAGACGGTGTCACAGAATTGCTGGTCATTTAATGTAAATGCAATTTAGTGCCATTCCAAATGTTTTGATCAGAGGTAAGAATTGGCCTTGATCATTGATTGCTTTTCTTTCCCTCACCATGATGAATCCTGCAGATAGCAACATCTGAAGTTTAGAAAAAGGCAATTGCAATGGCACTCCACACCTACTTTTCTGTCCGATGACTGAGTTTCACATTTTTGCCTGGGGCTTCGGATCCTGGCTGCTTCAGAATGCGGTGATAATGGGAACTGCAGATGCTGGAGAATCCAAGGTAACAAAGTGTGGAGCTGGATGAACACAGCAGGCCAAGCAGCATCTCAGGAGCACAAAAGCTGATGAAGCGTCTAGGCCCGAAACGTCAGCTTTTGTGCTCCTGAGATGCTGCTTGGCCTGCTGTGTTCATCCAGCTCCACACTTTATTATCTTGCTTCAGAATGCAGACTGTGATAATCCCTACAAGACCCATGGGAATCTCTAATTAATCTCCTCATGAAGTTTTTTCCCTTGGTAACAGACAAGGTCCTGCTCTGCTAGAATCATCACCTGAAACCTTTATAATACAGAGCTGAGTGTCCTTGTGTTGCAGTAGTACCGTCCCTACTAAGCCAGAAGATCTAGGTTAAAGTCCCACCGGCTCCAGATATGTTTAATAACCCTGGACAGGTTGATGAGAAAATGATTTTAAAAGATCCCCATTAGAGATATGTCAGCGTCATCAGGGTACAGTGCTTTATTACCTTCTCCAACGCTATACTTAAAAAATGCAGACCCAGGGATATGTCTGCAGAACTGTCTATCCTGGGCTGGGACTAGCTTTTATATGCCACGAGTAGTAGCTCTATTTCTGATGTTCAAAAATAATATTCTGCCTAGTTAGGTTTCCTGAATTAATACACAGACCATAACTTCTTTCTGACTGTTCCCAATAGTGCAGAGATTGTTGCAAGAAGATGAAACATGCTCAATTTACATTTTGTACAGCACTCCACATGTATTATGGGAAGTGTTCACTGGCATATTGAAAAGCCGTGGAACATTTATACAGCTATTTAGTGTGTTTGTTAATGACTGGTGTTACAGCGAGTAAGGTGGATAAAATAGAGACTGGCAATCAGGTGGGAAGGCAGCTGGGTAGATTAGTAGCTCAGTGTGATGGGCAACCATGTGAGCTGAGGGTGGGAGGTTGGGCTTAGTTGGGGTGGTCAGTTATATTGTTGCCCCAAAGTTAGACTGGGGTTTTCCAATTTTCCACACAAAATTTCCTGTGCAATTATTTGAGATAACGCAGAACTGTCCTGTATTATCTCAGAGTTAGAAATGTTTTAGCAGGGTCAGGGTAATCATGGAAGTTACGGACCAGAGGTTCAGAGTGCCGAGAGAACCCACAATTGAGGCAGTGCATTAGGCCTTTTGAGGGGCCCCAACATAAATCTTGGGCCACTTGTTCATCGAAGATCCCGAGATTGGAAATTTGAATCAATATTTATTGAGAAGTTGTTAGGGAATGTAACTGCAAAATATTTGTTTTGAAACTGATAACTTTGCCAGGATACTGACAAGCTTCTGACAATGTTTGCCATGGTCTTTTGGTGAGTGAAAGAAAAGTGTTACAAAATAGAGTCATGGAGTCCTACAGCACGCAGATAGGCCCTTCCACCCAAACAAGTTCATGCCGACCAAAATGTCCATCCATGCTGACACCATTTCCCTGCACTTTGCCTATATTATTCTAATCATTTCCTGTCCATGTATTCATCCAAATGCCTTTTAAATGTTGTTAATGACCCACAGCAACCACTTTCAATATAAGTGACCACCCCAACTAAGCCCATCCTCAGCTCACATGGCTGCCCATCACACTGAGCTACCAATCTACCCAGCTGCCTTCCCACCTGATTGCCAGTCTCTACTTATTTTATCCTCCTTACTCACCATAACACCCTATATATTCATTCATTTATTTGCATAACTTTTAAGTGTTGTTAATGACCCACATCAACCACTTCTACTGGCAGCTCATTCCATATGCATATCAGTCTGTGTAAAAAAGTTTCCCCTCAGGTTCCCATGTATTCTTTACTCTCTTACCTTAAATTTATGCCATTTAGCCCTTGATTCCCTAGCCTTGGGAAAAAGACTAAGTAAATTCACACTATCCATGATTCCCATGATCTTATATGCTTCTTCAAGAACACCCCTCATTCTCCCACACTCTAAAGGGAAAAGTCCCAGCTTGTCCAACCTCTCCCTTTAACTCAATCCCTGGAAAAAATCTTGTAAATTTATTCTGCGCTCTTTCCATGTTTATAAAATCCTTCCTATAGCAAGGTGACCAAAACCGAACACAATACTCCAAGTGCTTCCTCATCAATATTTTGTACAACTGCAACATAACTTCCCAATTTTGATATTCAATGCCTGATTGATGAAGGCTAGTGCCAAAAGCCTTCTTCATTGTCCTATCTACCTCTGACTCCACTTTCAGAGAACCATGTACCCCAGCTCCAAGGCTGAACTGTTCCACTACACTCCTTACGACCCTATCGTCTACCATGAAACTCCTTTTTTGATTTGACTTTCCAAACTGCAACACCTCACCTCACACTTACCTATATTAAACTCCATTTGCTATTTTTTGGTCCACTTCCCCAACTGATCAAGATCCAGCAACAATTTTGATAAACTTTCTCACTGTCCACGAAACCATCTATTTTAGACTCATCCACAAACTTACTAATCATGCCTTGTACATTCTCAGCCAAATCATTGATATGGGTAACAAACAACAATGGGCCCAGCACCGACCCCTGCAGCACAACACTAGTCACAGGCCTCGGTTTGACAAACATCCTTCCACGATTACTCTCTGCTTCCTATCATCAAGCAAATTGTGGATCCAATTTGCCAACTGTCCCTGGTTCCATGCACTCTAACGTTCCACAGCAACCTACCATGGGAACCTTATCAAAGGCCCTACTGAAATCAAGATAGTCTATGTCTACCGCTCTGCCCTCATGGACCTTACAGGTCACTTCAAAGTACTCAACACATTTGTGAAGCATGACTTCCCACACACTGCCTACTCCTAATTAAATCTTATCTTTCTAAATGCTTTGTATCTTACCCCTCAGAATCTTCAGGCAAATTACTTACCATAGATGTTAAGCTTACTGGTCTACAATGCCCAGGTATTTTCTTTGCAACCTTTCTTGAATAAGGACACGATAGCCACTACCCTCCAGTCTTCCAAGACCTCACCCGGGGCTAATGATAATGCCAAAAAAAAAATCAGCCAGGACCTCTGCAAATTCCTCTCCAGCCTCTTGCAGCGTTCTTGGACATATCTGATCAGGACCATGGGATTTATTCATCTTCATGCATTCTAATACTGCCAACACCTCCTCTACTGTGATATTGATTGCCTCCAAGATATCACTAATAATTTCCCCAAGTCTTCATGTCTTTCACCACGGTAAGCGTAGAAGAAATGTACTAATTGAGTGCCTCGCCTGTCTCCAGCGTTTCCACACATACATATCCACTTGAATTCTTGAGGGGTCCTATTCTCTCTCATTTTTTTCCTTTAATGGACTTAAAGAATCTCTTTGCATTCATGCTAACCTTCTCAGCCAAAGCTATTTCATGCTCATTTTTGCCCTCCAGTTTACCTTCTTCAGTAAACGCCTGTATCACTACAGGGATTCCCTTGATCCCAGCTGCCTATTCCTGAGCCATGCCTCCTTTTTTCTGGTCAAAGCCTCAGTATCTCTTATCATACAGGGTTTCCTACTCCTGCCAATCTTGCCTTTCACTAACAGCAGCACATACACTTTGAACTCTAGCTATTACTCTTTTAAATGCCTCCCACTTGCCAGAGATCCCATTGCCTGCAAGCAAACAATTCCAATCAACTGTCTAATAGTTCTAGTTTAATCTTTTTTCAACAGTCATAGTTGGCTTGAAAAAAAAATCACAGAAAACTGCATTGATTTCCATCAAGATTCCTGCTCAATTGGGATTCTTTCTGAATGCACATTCTTAGTTTCATAAATATTTACATATGTGATGTATTCTCTTGAAGTTGTAGACACTGAAGTTTCATATTTATTGACTAAGTTCCATTACTGCGCTGCCTTAATTGTTTTGTAATCTGTCAGTTGTGATTTATACTTTCAAAAACTATTGGCCTCTTGATAGATTCTAGTGGTGTTAAAGTCTGGTAGACCAGTGTATTTATCATACTATGTCCAAAGCACTTATACTGCCAAACCTCATTAAATTTGTGCTGAATTTCCTTAAACGTTCAAACCACAACAAATTGGTGTGTATTATCAGTGCATTTTTCTCAACTATTGCAATTTGTAAAGCTCTTTCCTTCCTCAAACTTCATCTTGACTGTTGGTTTTTCCAACTCTGATTGCACAAGCCAACTCTTAACATACAATTGATGTATATTTTAGCTTACTTTATGTTAAATACCAATTTAAACAGAATTAAGGAAATTAAGGAATCTATGCACTTCGTATTTTATCCTCATATGGGATTTTCAAATTCAGTCTTGCACAGCGCATTCCCAATTTTAACATTTGTGTTATCATATCTCAGTAGAGGCCAACAAGAAGTCTGGCAGGGAAATCATTGAGGTTAGGCTAAATGTGAGTTATGTCAAGTTTTAATCAGGAGATTCTTGCTACAAGATCCAGTGAGAAATTTTGCGTAATCTTACCACATGCAGCTGAATAAATACCAATTCAATCCAATGGTGGCCCTCAAATCCAATTCTAGCCCCGCTTTGTAACTCGTTATTCCACGAACAAATCACCACTCACCAGGTAGCTGTAGAAAAATTATCCTTCTTTGTGCCAATATATATATATCTTTAAAAGTCTGTTCTGAAACTAGATAACCACTGGCATTCCAAACTCCTGCACCTAGTGGTTTTTTACATTTGCCCCCGATATGGCAGATTGAAGGAAGCCAATGTCCGACTTTGCAGGCAGAGACCTGGAGGCCCTAATGGATGGATTTGATGATTGAGAGACTTCCTCTTCTGCTAGGAATAGCAGTGGAAGTGAGGACAACAGATCATGCAGCCAGATCTGAGATTGCTAGTCTCAACTATCTGGAGGTATGACCAGTGACATAGGGAGAAGATAAATGAGTTTTCCATTCCACCAGCATAAGTGCAACCATCTTCTCTTTGATACCTCACACTCACTATCTCTTCTCCTGCAACAGTGCCCAACCAACCACTACCACTCACATTATTGGCTACATGTCTTCTCTCACATATCCCAGTCCCAAATATTACTAACCCTGCATGCTCTCTGCACTGCTTACTCACGAATTCTAGGCACCTCCCCACCTGCACTGAAAGTAGTATTGTGCCAGCCACTTTCTTTGGTTGCAATATGAAGTTGTCTCCGATCCCAAGATGAAAAGCCAGCTTACAATAGGGCAGAAAGAGCAAAGGTGGATGGCACACTGGTCAGCATTTCTCAACCCTTATATGGAGACCACCCTGATTGACAGCCTCAGCAGATGACTGTCTGTGTCCAATCCCCTAGACTAGTATCAGAAGCTGCCCCTTACATTCAGAGCCACCTGAGTGAAGGTAATCCTGCTTGACCTGAATGAGACCTGTTGACTACCTTGACAAGCTTCCTTCCTAAATGGTCGCACACAACATTTGGTGCCCTGAGATGCTGGTACTCATGTTGAGCCTGGAGGCTCTTCCAAGCAAGCAGTGAACTGATGTTACCGGGTAGCTGCTCCATATTCAATGGAGAAAATATTTGATGTTTAGCGTGTTTGGCTCATTTGGTAAGGTGCATAACGAAATATTAATGTGAGTTGTGCATAAATGATTATATTTAAAGAACTATAATCCTCTAATTGAAACTCACTGCTGCCTGGCATAAAACATGGTGGGAGATGTTCCTGGAATCAAGATAGGCCTCACTGAACCATATTTCACTGCAGACCACAGCATTCAGACCCTTAAGTTTCCACCCTTGCAAACTACTTAACTAGTGACATTTGCAGATAACCAAGACCAAGTTTCTTTTATTCCAATCTCATCCACTTAACTCAACTCAAGCGTACCCCTAACATTGGTGCCTCAGCACAGTCTTTCAAATGCAAGTTTCCAACAAAGATCCTCTCCGTCCACCTGCACACTGCTGTGATTCAGGCTGTTATGAATGACCTCATGGCTCTTTTTCAAGAAATCGCACAAAATTTCTCCTGATGCCTTTTCCAATATTTCTCCCCTAAGCAATATTCCATCATTCATCCTATTTCTCTTCATGGGACCTTGTTTAAAATGTATTTCTGATGTTGTGAAACATTTCTAACCAACATTAACTACTTAAACGCAAGTCTGATCCCATTGTATTATATCTTGCAAATGAAACGCTGGTTGCCCATAACTCTTGATGTAATCCTATCAATTGTCTATACAACAGGACTGTTAATTTCATACTGGATGAGTTTACCAATTTTTGACTAAACTGGTTTAGGATAGTAGTTCTTCTAATCTTATAAAGTACATCCCACCAATTAACACATTCTATGTTGTCTTCTACAAAGTGCAAGAGTTTCATCTGCAAACATTTCTTGACATCATGTTCCTACAGCCATTTCACCTCATTTAAGTGCCTCACCATTTTCAACTGTATTTTATGATCCTTGTAGATTACTGGCATGCACATTTACTGGCTTCCACAGTTCATTTTCACTGTCACAGAAAGTCAAAAAGCCGTACCATACTGGGCAGATTCCAGTCAACAAAGAGTGAAAAAATATATGAATAGGCAAGTTTTATCATTATACATTTTTGTGGGCATTACTTTGGTTTTATTTATGTCTCTGTTATCATTTAACAACAGTTTTATAACTTTATTGTAGAAACTGTTGTGAACTATATATGCATATGATTATGTTCCACATTATTTAGAACCATTTTAACTGGAGGCTTTCATGGCTGTTTCACTTGTCTGACATAAAATACATTTGATAAAAAAAAGTAATTTTCACAGTTGATTAGACACGTGAAAGATCTATTTTCTGGTCCTTGAAATCACACCATTCAACATCCCAAAACAATTCCTCTTCCTAACCTAGAGCTGAACAAAGACTTGTGCAAAAATAAGCAAAGCAAGATTGTGTAAAGTTTGAGCAGGCAGACTTTAACCTGTTCAGTAATGACAGTTTCTTAATCTGTCTAAGAATAAGTCAACAGTGACCTTTCTCTGCCTTAACTATGTTGTGACTTTTCCAAGTCATCTGGTCCACATAAGCAAGCGTTCATTGGTTCAAAGGCACAAAACAATGTTATTGATATTGCTACATTCAGAATGGTCTATAAAGATTTTCAATTAATGATCCAGAAAATGCATAATATTGATGTTCAACTTATAAAGGCACAACACAGTAGTTATCTGCAGTTTATAAGGTAATAAATGGGAAGAATTGGTCAGGCATAGGTAAACACTTATTTTGATATGTGTACAATCTTTTAATATTTCAATGCAATGTATCATCAGAATTCATTTTCATACAGTGTGTTAATCTTATATATTGTCAGATTCTGTACAAAGACACTAGTTTAGATTTCACTGCACAGTAAAGATGTCACAGCCCTTTCATAATGACTTTGCTTGCTTTTGATTCTGGAACACTGATCCACCCACTAAATCTATGTTTTAAATTCTGCCCATGTCATGCAAGCTGGTGGGTGTTGAGCTCAGAGCATTGGCCCAGATATTTCAATGGCCACAATCATTGTAGCAGCAAAAACTTGTTTTTGTGTCAGGACCACGTCAAAACCCTAATGCAGCTAATGGAATAGAATTAACCAGGAAATTGAAAATTCTAACGTGCATTTGTCCTCATTCAACCTCATCTGAAAATGTCCCTTAAAGTCAGAGAATTCAGAAGTTCCAAATCATTTCAACTTAATAGTTACCAAGGAAATTTTTAGAAATTACAATTCCCCTCTAATTTCTGGTAACTATTAAAAGGAACCCAGCCACATCTCACCACTGACCTTGCCAACTTCTGCTAGCCGTACCTGCTGGATGGGTCATCCCAACACATCTGGCTTGACCCCTGTTAGACCTGGCATGCACTTACAACTGATGATTTGACATTCACACTGACCCAACATTCCCCATCCGACTCTAAAATGGTAGGAAATCACAGACCTAAAACTCAGGCTGACTGAGTGCCTCATCCAACACAGTTACACAAATTACACTCCATGTTCACCTACTTACCTGGCACCCTGTACACTCACCCCACCCTTGATAGTTATTGTTGAAAGATGCAAGCTGGACATTTACTCTGCAGAACACAGCACTGTGTTGTAAGAACGTTTGGCATTTCTGCAAAGCTCTTCTCTCCCGTGATTTGAGGATTCATGGACAGATTCAAAATTGGAAGCCCAAAGTAGCTGCACAGAAGCCAGGATTTGTCACTAAGCTGCCCTTTCCTTATATGTGCATAGTACATTTTATTTTTATTTGAAAAATATACTTTATTCATAAGATGTACAAAAAAAACATTTATACACCTACCCAGTCATGCGAGCCGCTCCGGGTTACCCAGGGGGTACGTACACCAACTAAAGGAAAAAAACAAACAAAGAAGAAAAAAATACAAAGCAAAGAAAATACCCCAGCAGTCGTCACCCCGCACAGTCCCAGTTGGCCCCTTGACCAGTTGGGGAAGGCGCCGGCTGGGGCCAGTTACCAGATAGGTCCCTTTTTTCTATTTTGGATGAGGGGTTTCATACCGTGGTCTTTCCCCACTGCGCCTTGGCGGCGGCTGCCCCAAGCTTTAGTGCGTCCCTCAACACGTGGTCCTGGACCTTGGAGTGCGCCAGTCTGCAACATTCGGTCAGGGTCAGTTCTTTCAGCTGGCAGACCAGCAAGTTGCGGGCAGATCAAAGAGCTTCTTTCACCGCATTGATGGTCCTCCAGGTGCAGTTGATGTTGGTCTCGGTGTGCATCCCGGGAAACTGCCCGTAGAGCACGGAGTCCCGCGTCACGGAGCTGCTCGGGATGAACCTCGACAAATACCACTGCACCCCCTCCAGACCTCCTGCGCAGAGGCACACTCCAGAAGGAGGTGATCAATAGTCTTGACCCCCCGCAGCCACCTCGAGGGCAGCGTGCGGTGGCACAGAGATTCCGGGCATGCATAAAGGATCTCACTGGCAGAGCCCCTCTCACCGCCAGCCAAGCAATGTCCTTGTGCTTGTTTGAAAGTTCTGGCGATGAGGCATTCTGCCAAACGACTTTGGCAGTCTGCGTGGGGAACCACACGACGGGATCCACCCTATCCTTTTCCCGAAGGGTCTCGAGGATACTACGTGCTGACCACTGCCTGACGGCCTTGTGGTCAAAGGTGTTTCCTTTCAAAAATTTCTCCACGAAGGACAGTGGTACGGGACGGTCCAACTACTTGGAGCGTTCTGCGGCAACGAGGCCAGGCCCATCCTTCGCAACACCGGGGACAGGTAGAACCTCAGTAAGTAGTGACACTTGGTGTTTGCGTACTGAGGATCTACGCACAGCTTGATGCAGCCGCACACAAAGGTAGCCATCAGGCCGAGGGTGGCGTTCGGTACGCCCTTTCCCCCATTTTCCAGGTCTTTGTACATGGTGTCCCTGCGGACCCAGTCCATCCTCGACCCCCAAATGAAGTGGAAGATGGCCTGGGTGACCACAGCGGCGCAGGTCCAGGGAATAGGCCAGGCCCGTGCCACATACAACAGTACCGAAAGCCCCTCGCACCTGACAACCAGGTTCTTACCAGCGATGGACAGGGACCGGAGCGTCCACCTGCCCAGCTTCTGCTTCAATTTGGTGATATGCTCCTCCCAAGTCTTAGTGCACGCCCCAGCTCCACCAAACCAAACACCCAGCACCTTCAGGTAGTCTGTCCTGACGGTGAAGGGGATGAAGGAGCAGTCGTCCCAGTTCCCGATGAACATGACCTCGTTCTTACCCCTATTGACTTTGGCACCCGAGGCCAGTTCAAACTGGCCGCAGATGTCCAATAGTCTACTCACCGACCAACGATCAGTGCAGAAGACGGCGACATCGTCCATGTACAGGGAGGTCTTGACCTGAAGGTCTCCGCTGCCTGGGATAGTCACGCCCTCCAGGCTCACGTCCTTCCTGATGGAGGCGGCGAAGGGCTCCACACAGCACACGAACAAGGCAGGAGAGAGCGGGCAGCCCTGCCCGACTCCAGATCTAACAGGAAAACTGTCCGATTCCCACCCGTTGATCGAGACTGCGCTAACGATGTTGACGTAGAACAGCCGGATCCAATTGCGGATGCCCTCCCCGAACCCCAATTTGGAGAGGACGTACCTCATGTAAGCATGAGAGACCCTGTCGAAGGCCTTCTCCTGGTCCAGGCTGATGAGGCAGGTGTCCACCCGCCTGACCTGTACGTAGGCGATCGTATCCCTGATGAGCACGAGGCTCTCAGTGACCTTCCTGCCCGGCACAGCACAGGTTTGGTCAGGGTGAATCACCGACTCCAGGCCAGACCTGACCCGGTTGGCTATGACCTTGGCCAGGTTTTTGTAGTCCACGTTCAATAGTGAAATGGGACGCCAATTCTTAATTTCTTCCCTCTCCCCCTTCCTCTTGTAAATGAGGGTGATGATGCCCGTCCTCATGGACTTGCACATTTCCCCTGCCCTAAGCGCACTATCGTACACCTCCAGCAGGTCCTGGCCGACCAGGTCCCACAGGGTGGAATACAGCTCGACCAGTAAGCCGTCGCTCCCGGGAGTCCTATTCCTCTCCAAGGACTTGAGGGCTCTGGTCAGGGATATCGGCCGGTCCAGCCACACCCTCGTACCGTCGTCTAAGATCTCCGTGATAGACGACAGGAACAACTCGGAGGCCATGCTGCCCATGGGCTTTGTGTCGTACAGTCCGGCATAGAAGGATCTGCTGATCCTCAAAATGTCGGGCCGAGACGACGTCACCGAGCTGTCGTCCTGCTTCAGCCGGCTAAGCACAGAGCTCTCTTTGTGCACCTTCCGAAAGAAGAAACGCGAGCACGTCTCGTCCTGCTCCACGGAGCGGACCCTGGACCGGAAGATTATCCTGGAGGCCTCCGTGGCAAAGAGCGAGGCTTGCTGGCCCCTCACCTCGCGGAGGTCCTCTTTGACATCGACCCCCATCAACTGCAGAAGGAGCAGGTTCTGCACCCTTTTCTGGAGTCGCGACAGCTTTCCCCGCCTCTCTCTCGCCTTCCGAACACCCTTGAGGACAAAGAACCTCTTGATGTTCTCCTTCACTGTCTCCCACCGGTCGCCTGGAGACTCAAAGAGGGGTTTCACAGTTCTCCAACCAGCGTACTCCCTCTTAAGCTCCTCAACGTTCTCTGGGGTCAACAGAGTCATGTTGAGCTTCCACGTCCCCTTGCTGGCCGGCTGGTCGTCCTGTAAGTGACAGTCGGCCAGCAGGAGGCAGTGGTCAGAGAAGAACACCGGCTCGACGCCGGTGGACCTGACTGAGAACGTCTACGACACAAACAGGAAGCCTATCCTTGAGCGAATAGACCCTCCTGGCCGTGACCAGGTGTACCTCCGCTGTGCTCCATCTGCAGGGGTGCTGAAGACGTCGAGCAGCTTGGCGTCCTTCACCGTGCCCATCAGGAATCTGGATGTGATGTCCAGTTGACTCCCCCCACCCGCTGTCCCCACGCCGGATCTTCCATCTGCATCGATGATGCAGTTGAAGTCTCCGCCCAGGGTGACCGGCCTGGACGTAGCCAGCAGGGGTGGAAGCCGCTGCAGGACGGCCAACCGCTCACTCCGTACCGCTGGGGCGTACACGTTGATCAGCCTCAGGGGAGCATTCCTGTAGGTGACATCAGCCACTAGGAGGCGCCCCCCCACCACCTCCTGAACTTGAGAGATGGTGAAGTCACGCCTCCGCAGCAGAATAGCCAGGCCCGAGGAGCGACAGTCGTTACCGCCCGACCAGATTGAAGGCCCACAGGTCCAGGCGCCGGACCATTTCCCGTACCTGCCGAGGTGCGGTATCCCGCACTCCTGAAGAAACTGGAGGTCCGCCTTGACGGCGGTCAGGTAGGCCAACGTGGATACACATCTTGTGGTGGACTTGACGCTGCGCACATTAATGCTCGCAACTCGTACCCCCATTGTGGGCAGTGACCGCAGTACCCTCCTCGAGTCCAAGGTCCAGCCCCTCCATCTGTCCCTTCATGCCCATTGCCCGGGCTAACTGCTGGACACTCTCCGGGCTGAGGAAACCGTCCATGCTGCCTTCCGTGTGGCATCCCCCCGTCGGGGGTACGGAGGCAGGAGAGTCTGGCTCTGGGTCAGGCTGGGGACGCGCTGTTTCCTCCTTCCCATCTGGAAGTTCCAGGGGGCCCTCCAGTGCCCCAGCAGCACGTGACTGGGTGTCGGAGGGAGCCTCAGGATGCCTCCCGTCACCTGGAAGTGTGGTGCTGCTCTCCTTCTCCCTTGAGATCTTTAACTTCTGCTTTGGGTGGGCCCTCTCGGAATCACCCTCGTCAGTGGAGCTCTTATAGCCCCCCTGTAGCTGCCTCTTCCCACCTGATGGTTGCAGTTCCTGGGCCCGCCGACGCACCTTCCTCCTCACTTTCCGGACCATCGTCCACTCCCCTGGGTCGCCTGTCGCCGCCTCCATCGACTCCGGGTTGTCGGGGGGAGCGGAGCCTGTAGGGGCACGGGTCCATCCTGCAGGGCTGGGCCCTCCTGCACGACCTGGCCCTCCTGCACATTAGTGGGGTCCTTGCTGGGCCCTGGTGCCTTCCTCTCCTCCGGGGGGGGGGGGCCGGCCCCGCATTGCCCCTGCCGGCGACCTGGGCGTAGGTGGTACCCCGCTGCGGGCATGCCCTGTAGATGTGGCCTGCTTCCCCGCAGAGGTTGCAGTTTTTTTCTTGTGGGCAATCCTTTGCCAGGTGTCCTTCCTCCCTGCAGTTCCTGCAGACGGTGCCTTTGCAGTCGGCTGCCACGTGACCTGACCTACCACAGGCATGGCAGACTTTAGGTTGCCCTGCCTAGGTCCGGTAGCCCTTGCTCCAGCCGATTTCGAAGCTGGACGGTGGGTGTACGACGTTTCCGTCCGTGCCCATCCTCAGCGTCACCTCGACCTGCTTCTTACTGGTCCAGATGACAAAGGGGTCCACGATGTCAGTTAGGTCCCCTTCCACCTTCACATACCTTCCGAGGAAGGTCAAGACATCAACTGCTGGCACATGCGGGTTGTACATGTGTACAGTCACCATACGGCTCCTCTGTGCTGGCATCACAAACAGCGGGACAGCGGTCAATACAGAGAGGGGGCCCTCACCTCCTTTCTCCTTGAAAACCTCCAGGAAGCGCTCGCAAAGCTTGGCACTCCTGAAGGTCATATCGTAAAAACCTCCTCCGGGGAAATCCTGCAGGCAGTAAATATCCGCAGCAGCGAACCCGCAACAGTCCAACAGGACCCTCTTCACGAAGGAGTTGCGGTCCACAGATGCGCCTTCATCCACCTTCTTTACGTAAACGCGGATGGTGTTCCGGACCCCCTGACCTGGGGCACGAGCACTTGCCGCAGCCATCGTTGCAGGTTGGCTGCTCCCCTGAACCAGCGTTAGGCCGAAATCAGCATTAAGATCCACCGGTTGCAAGGGTGCACAGCCAACCCGACATCTTCCTTCCACCTCCAACACAACGCTCTCTTCCTCTCGGTCCACAAGAGAGTGGGTCTTTATTTTGTTCCAGATGTAAGCTGGTTCACTGAGCTTGAAGGTTTGTTCCCAGATGTTTTGTCACCATTCTGGGTAACATCATCAGTGAGCCTCCGACGAAGCGCTGGTGTTATGTCCCA
The DNA here is from genome assembly GCF_030684315.1 of Stegostoma tigrinum. NCBI lineage: Eukaryota > Metazoa > Chordata > Chondrichthyes > Orectolobiformes > Stegostomatidae > Stegostoma > Stegostoma tigrinum. The sequence goes on along the minus strand of NC_081360.1, from coordinate 69,707,410 downwards.
CTTTCTATTTATCTGGTTAGGTTTCCTTGGGTTGGTGATGTCATTTCCTGCATTGGTGATGTCATTTCCTGTTCTTTTTTGCAGGGAATGGTCGATTGGCTCCAAATCAATGTGTTTGTTGATGGAGTTCTGGTTGGAATGCCGTGCTTCTAGGCATTCTTGTGCATGTCTCTGTTTGGCTTGTCCTAGGATGGATGTGTAGTCCCAATCAAAGTGGTGTCCTTCCTCATCTGTGTGTAAGGATACGAGTGATAGTGGGTCATGTCGTTTTGTGCCTAGTTGATGTTCATGTATCCTGGTGGCTGGCTTTCTGCCAGTTTGTCCAATGTAGTGTTTGTCACAGTTCTTGCAAGGTATTTTGTAGATGACGTTTGTTTTGTTTGTTGTCTGTACAGGGTCTTTTAAGTTCATTAGCTGCTGTTTTAGTGTGTTGGTGGGTTTGTGGGCTACCCTGATGCCAAGAGGTCCGAGTCGCCTGGCAGTCATTTCGGGAATGTCTTTGATGTAGGGGAGCGTGATTATGGTTTCTGAGCCCGTTTTGTCTGTTTGTTTGGGTTTGTTGCTGAGGAATCGGCGGACTGTGTTCATAGGGTACCCATTCTTTTTGAATACGCTGTATAGGTGATTTTCCTCTGCTCTGCGTAGTTCCTCTGTGCTGCAGTGTGTGGTGGCTCGTTGGAATAATGTTCTAATGCAGCTTCGTTTGTGGGTGTTGGGATGGTTGCTCCTGTAGTTCAGTATTTGGTCCGTATGTGTTGTTTTCCTGTAGACGCTGGTTTGAAGTTCCCCATTGACTGTTCGCTCTACTGTGACATCTAGGAATGGCAGTTTGTTGTTGTTTTCCTCCTCTTTTGTGAATGTTATGCCAGTAAAGGGTATTATTGATGGTCTTGAAGGTTTCCTCTAGTTTGTTTTGTTTAGTGATGACAAAGGTGTCATCCACACAGCGGAACCAAAGTGCGGACAACAAACAGAACAAACGTCATCTACAAAATACCTTGCAAGAACTGTGACAAACACTACATTGGACAAACAGGCAGAAAGCTAGCTACCAGGATACATGAACATCAACTAGCCACAAAACGACATGACCCACTATCACTCATATCCTTACACACAGATGAGGAAGGACACCACTTTGATTGGGACAATACATCCATCCTAGGACAGGCCAAACAGAGACACGCACGAGAATTCCTAGAAGCATGGCATTCCAACCGGAACTCCATCAACAAACACATTGATTTGGAGCCAATCTACCATCCCCTGAGAAAAAGAACAGGAAATGGCATCACCAACCCAAGGAAACCTAACCAGATAAATAGAAAGCGGGACATAACACCAGCGCTTCGTCGGAGGCTCACTGATGACGTTACCTATAATGGTGATGAAACGTCTAAAAACGAACCTTCCAGCTCAGCGAGCAAACTCACATCCAGAACCTCAACCTGAGCTACAAATCTTTTCAAAACTTGCTAACAAGTTGTTTGTTGGATAATAAAATGTGAGGCTGGATGAACACAGCAGGCCAAGCAGCATCTCAGGAGCACAAAAGCTGACGTTTCGGGCCTAGACCCTTCATCAGAGAGGGGGATGGGGGGAGGGAACTGGAATAAATAGGGAGAGAGGGGGAGGCGGACCGAAGATGGAGAGTAAAGAAGATAGGTGGAGAGGGTGTAGGTGGGGAGGTAGGGAGGGGATAGGTCAGTCCGGGAAGACGGACAGGTCAAGGAGGTGGGATGAGGTTAGTAGGTAGCTGGGGGTGCGGCTTGGGGTGGGAGGAAGGGATGGGTGAGAGGAAGAACCGGTTAGGGAGGCAGAGACAGGTTGGACTGGTTTTGGGATGCAGTGGGTGGGGGGGAAGAGCTGGGCTGGTTGTGTGGTGCAGTGGGGGGAGGGGATGCACTGGGCTGGTTTAGGGATGCAGTAGGGGAAGGGGAGATTTTGAAACTGGTGAAGTCCACATTGATACCATATGGCTGCAGGGTTCCCAGGCGGAATATGAGTTGCTGTTCCTGCAACCTTCGGGTGGCATCATTGTGGCAGTGCAGGAGGCCCATGATGGACATGTCATCAAGAGAATGGGAGGGGGAGTGGAAATGGTTTGCGACTGGGAGGTGCAGTTGTTTGTTGCGAACTGAGCGGAGGTGTTCTGCAAAGCGGTCCCAAAGCCTCCGCTTGGTTTCCCCAATGTAGAGGAAGCCGCACCGGGTACAGTGGATGCAGTATACCACATTGGCAGATGTGCAGGTGAACCTCTGCTTAATGTGGAATGTCATCTTGGGGCCTGGGATGGGGGTGAGGGAGGAGGTGTGGGGACAAGTGTAGCATTTCCTGCGGTTGCAGGGGAAGGTGCCGGGTGTGGTGGGGTTGGAGGGCAGTGTGGAGCGAACAAGGGAGTCACGGAGAGAGTGGTCTCTCCGGAAAGCAGACAGGGGAGGGGATAGAAAAATGTCTTGGGTTGTGGGGTCGGATTGTAAATGGCGGAAGTGTCGGAGGATAATGCGTTGACCGCTTTGCAGAACACCTCCGCTCAGTTCGCAACAAACAACTGCACCTCCCAGTCGCAAACCATTTCCACTCCCCCTCCCATTCTCTTGATGACATGTCCATCATGGGCCTCCTGCACTGCCACAATGATGCCACCCGAAGGTTGCAGGAACAGCAACTCATATTCCGCCTGGGAACCCTGCAGCCATATGGTATCAATGTGGACTTCACCAGTTTCAAAATCTCCCCTTCCCCTACTGCATCCCTAAACCAGCCCAGTGCATCCCCTCCCCCCACTGCACCACACAACCAGCCCAGCTCTTTCCCCCCACCCACTGCATCCCAAAACCAGTCCAACCTGTCTCTGCCTCCCTAACCGGTTCTTCCTCTCACCCATCCCTTCCTCCCACCCCAAGCCGCACCCCCAGCTACCTACTAACCTCATCCCACCTCCTTGACCTGTCCGTCTTCCCGGACTGACCTATCCCCTCCCTACCTCCCCACCTACACCCTCTCCACCTATCTTCTTTACTCTCCATCTTCGGTCCGCCTCCCCCTCTCTCCCTATTTATTCCAGTTCCCTCCCCCCATCCCCCTCTCTGATGAAGGGTCTGGGCCCGAAACGTCAGCTTTTGTGCTCCTGAGATGCTGCTTGGCCTGCTGTGTTCATCCAGCCTCACATTTTATTATCTTGGAATCTCCAGCATCTGCAGTTCCCATTATCTCTAACAAGTTGTTTGTGTTCATTAAGGTGTGTTATGACAATGCAATAATTGGAAAGCAAGATTATGAATTCAACTATATGTTTGCCAGATTATTACCTCTGACAATTGGTAAGCTGTTAAATAAAAGATCAATATGGTAAATGTTGATAAATCTTCAGACGATAAAAATGTAACAGTCAAAATGTAGATTAAATTTCACATGACTGAAATGGTAAAGTCACCATAGACCTATCAAACCATGGGGCTACTCTCTCAATAGAGAGACAGAGAGGGATACCATGCTTCCGGTGAGGGGAGTGGTTGAGAAAGTGAGTCCTTTATGGTAACCTCAATTATGATGCACCTCTAGAGCATGAAGGACTAGAACTCAGGCCTCCTGTCTTGTAAGTGGGGACATTACTATTGCACGGCTAGACCCTTTTTGCATCCGAATGTGCATTCTTAAAGAGAACAATTGGTCATTCATGAAGCTGGAAGTCAGAGTGAGGGAACATTTTAAAGTGGTCATAAAGTTTAACTCAAAGCATGTCAAAGAACCACTGACTGCAGTTTGAGCACACAAGGTTTCATATTCCTTATAATATAAATGGAAGTAAATATTTTAATTTGCTTTTTGTGGACACAACACTCTATTACTATTTGCAACTCAGGCCTGTCTCCAAGCCACAGAGAGCTTGGAATGCTAAAGGATTATTTTCTTGTAACAGAACCAGGATTATTCCTGTTTCCCATATTCCACCTTTACTTTGAAAATCAATCCCAAGAAATCAAAACAAGTCTTGTGCATTCTAGTATTGATCTGTAACTTGTTGTAAACACTGCAAACAATTCTGCATCTCACTAATGACCCAAATTTAAGAATCATGACGGAAAGGTGCAGAGCTTACATCAGAAATAAAAACTTACAATGTTTAATTAAATGCTTAAGCCATATCTCATGTTCAGTTAAGAGGGTAGAAACAAATGGGATCAATAAATATAAACAGACAGTTTTGTTTTGAATATGTGTATAATCTTTCAAAGGTACCACTATTTTCAACAAATTAGGCCTCAGGCTTGTCAAAATCATTTTTCAGAATTAATTGTTTGTCAGTAATTAATGTCTGCTATTTTGTTAAAATCTCAGTTACATTCAATCATAACTTTCAAAAATCAAAGCAATACCAGAAAAGCCAGGACATCACCTTAGAACTATGTAAAATATTCTTTCAGTCCTAACTGCATTATTCAATCCAATTCCATACATTATGTTTAAGTCTTCGTTGACACCTGAAAACAGAGGATGGAATCAGGAGTAGCCCATTTGACGACTCGAGCCTGCCCTGCCATTCAGTGTGATCATGGCTGATTGTCAAACTCAGTACGTTAATCCCAACTTTCCCTCATATCCCTTGATCCCTTTAGCTACAAGAGCAACATCTATCTCCTTCTTGAAAAGCAGGCAATGTTTTGGTTATTAATCACTTTCACGCTGGCGGCACGGTGGCTCAGTAGTTAGCACTGCAGCCTCACCGCGCCAGGGACCCGGGTTCAATTCTAGCCTCAGGTGACTGTCCGTGCGGAGTTTGCACATTCTCCCCGTGTCTGCGTGGGTTTCCTCCAGGTGCTCCGGTTTCCTTCCACAGTCCAAAGATGTGCAGGGTAGGTGGATTGCCCATAGTGTTCAGGGGTGTGTGGGCTTATAGAGGGATGGGGCTGGGTGGGCTGCTTCAAGGGGCGGTGTAGACTTGCTGGGCCGAAGGGCCTCTTTCCACACTGTAGGGAATCTAATCTAATCTAATCTGTTGTTGGTGAACTATTTTTTCGCTGGCGTGTAGGAGTTTGAGTGGTGACCTTATAGAGGTTTATAAAATCATGAGGGACATAGATAAAGTGAAGGGCAAGGGTATTTTGCCCAAGGTAGGGGAGTTTAAAACTATGGGGCAGATTTTTAAGTGAGGAGTAGAGTTTTAAAAAGGGCATAAGGAGCAACTTCTTTTACACAGAGAATAGTTCTTGTGCGGAATGAACTGCCAGAGAAAGTAGTGGATGTACATACAGTTACAACATTTAAGAGACATTTGAATATGTATATGAATGAGAAAGGTTTGGACGGATATGAGCTCAGTGCAGGCAAGTGGGACTCGTTTAGTTTGGGAACGTTATTGGCGTGGACTAGTTGGACCAAAGGGTTTGAGATAACAAAGAGTAGAGCTGGATGAACACAGCAGGCCAAGCAGCATCAGGAAAGCAAGAAGTCTGATGTTCCGGGCCTAGACCCCTCTTCAGAAACATTTTCTTTTTCTGAAGAAGGGTCTAGGCCCAAAAAATCAGCCTTCCTGCTCCTCTGATGCTGCTTGACCTGCTGTGTTCATCCAGCTCTACTCTTTGTTATCTCAGATTCTCCAGCATCTCCAGTTCCTACTATCCTGGACCCAAGGGTTTGTTTGCAAGTTGTATGGCTCTGAGTTCCTTAAACCTCTGAGTTCCCTAAGTCCTAGTAAAATGAAAAAGATGCATCATGTGTGTTATCGCAAAAACAGTTTACTGCAGATGCTTGAAATCGGGAGTGAAAACTACAACATGCTATGAATACTCAGCATGGCTGGCAGGATCTGTGGAGGGACAAACAAATTTAAAGTTTCAGCCCAATGTACTCATGAAACGTCATTGACCTGAAATGTTAATTTTGCTTCTCTTTCCTCAAATGCTGCCAGACCTACTGACTATCCCCAGTACTTTCTGTTTTCTTGTCATTTTATCAAAATACCAATGGACCAGGATTAGCAATTTTTGGATTGCTAGAGGTCAGTAAACATTTGTAGCTGGAGTAAAGATACTGCAGTGAACTTGTAAGTTAAAGACAGTATAGGTATGCTTGGGAAGGTCATTAGACATTTACACCAGTGGTTTGTTCACAACTAGAACTGTAACATCAGAGTTTGTGTATTAAAACCTTTGGTTAGTATAGGCAACGTTATTGTAATTCCATTGAAATTATTACATGCAAGCACATCCCAACAATTGCAAAAGTGAAGGCGATACCTTATGATTTCAATGTGTCTTTACTGAAGTGTGGGTATGCATGAAATCCATTCAGAGAACGTAAAATTGCATTAACCCTTAACTTGTTGAGACTGTGTGCCAACTTTTTAGAGGAATGCCACCTTTGGGTATCAAAACTTTCCAACATTTCGCAATTTAATAAATACTGTTTTTTAAATTGAAATAGACAACATAATGCTTATTGACATTATACTTTATATGTTAAATTCTGAACCATTGACTTATTGATTCAATGTCCTGTAGATTATCACTAAAATTTATGACGTCCACAAATTTGGGAGTACTGCTCTCCACATCCACATTTTGCATTTAGATCATGAACTGCTGTGAACCTAGTACTGATCATTGTGGCACCTCACTAGTAATAGTCTGCCATCCTGAGAATGATCAGTTTATTCCTGCAGCCTGTTTTCTACCTGTTATCAAATTCTCAATCCAGAGTGCTCTATTTTTCTTTTCATTCATTCATAGGAGTAGACATTAACAGCTGGAATATCATTTGTTGCCCACCCTAGTTAGAATGTAGTGGTCTTCTTGAACTGTTACCATTTGGACTGGGCACATACACAAATGCTAATGGGATGGGGATTCCAGGATATCTTCCCCATGACACAGAAGGAAAGCCAATATATTTCCAAGTCAGAATGGTGAGTGGCTTGGAAGAGATCTCGCAGTCGATGATGTTCCCATGTATCTCCTGCCCATGTCGTTCTGGTTGGTTGTGGAAGGTGGTATTTAAGGAACAAAAACAAAGTTGCTGGAAAAGTTCAGCAGGTCTGGCAGCATCTGTGAAGGAAATGAACAGAGTTAACATTTTGGGTCTGGTGAACCTTAAACATTTAAGGAGCCTTTGTGAATTGTTACAGTGTGCCTTGTCAATAGTGTACACTGCTTCTATTGAGCAGTAGCAGTGGAATGTGTGAATATTTGTGGATGTGATGTCAGTCAGCTAGGCTGCATTGACCCGGATAATATCAAGCATCTTGTGTGGTGTTGGAGCTGCAGTCATCCAGGCAAGAGGGAAGTATTTCAACACTCCTGATTTTTGCCCCGTTGATGGTGGGCATATACTGGGGAGTCAGAAAGTGAATAATTTACTGCAGAATTCCTAGCTTCTCACCTGTCATGTAGCCATTTTACTTCTATAGCTGTTTCAGTTCAGTTTCTGGTTAGTTGTAGCCCCCAGGATGTTGATAGTGGGGGTTTAAGCGATGGTAATGCCACTGAATGTCAAAGGGCAATGATTAGACTAAGTAGTGTGAATGTTATTTACCAGTTGTGAGACCTAGCCAGGATATTATCAAGCTGTTGCTGTATTTGGGCACGGACTGCTCCAGCAATTGAGGAGTTGCAAATAATGCTGAACATGTGCAGTTATCAGTGAACATCTCCACTTCTGACATTATCACAGAAGGATGTTCAATGATGAGTCAGCTGAAGATGTTTGGACACAGCCTGAGGAACTCTTGCAGCGATGACCTTGGGTATCATGAAGATTTGACATTCATGTTTGGTGATACACATTAATTAAGTGACAGTGATGTCAATGTAAGTTCTGAAACACTAAAACTTTTGTTGTGAGATTTTAGACATACATCAATGAGTTTGGCTTCAAGGCAGATTGGTCAAGGAGAGGACAAGCACTTTTTTCAAGATTTTGTTTCTTTTTTATAATCTTGTTTATTACCTATTAAGACTAAATGTTACAATGTATGGTATTTGAAAATGTACAAGGCTGTAATTTTACACTCAGAGTATTGAAAGACTGTTTTAGTACAAAGAACAAAGAAAATCACAGCACAGGAACAGGCCCTTTGGCCCTCCAAGCCTGCGCCGATCCAGATCTTCTACCTAAACCTGTCACCTATTTTCCAAGGATCTGTATCCCTCTGCTCCCTGCCCATTCATGTAACTGTCTAGATACATCTTAAATGACGCTATCGTGCCAGCCTCTACCACTTCCGCTGGCAACATGTTCCAGGCACCCACCACCCTCCGTGTAAAGAACCTTCCACGCAGAACTCTCAAACTTTTCCCCTCTTACTTTGATATCATGACCCCTAGTAATTGAGTCCCCCACTCTGGGGAAAGAAAGCTTCTTGCTATCCACCCTGTCTATACCTCTCATGATTTTGTAGACCTCAATCAGGTTCCCCCCTCAACCTCCGTCTTTCTAATGAAAACAATCCTGATCTACTCAATCTCTCTTCTAAGCTAGCACCCTCCATACCAGGCAACATCCTGGTGAACCTCCTCTGCACCATCTCCAAAGCATCCACATCCTTTTGGTAATTTGGCGACCAGAACTGTATGCAGTATTCCAAATGTGGTTGAACCAAAGCCCTATACAACTGTAACCTGACCTGCTAACTCTTGTACTCAATACCCCGCCCGATGAAGGAAAGCATTGCCTATGCCTTCTTGACCACTCTATCAACCGGCATTGCCACCTTCAGGGCACAATGGGCCTGAACACCCAGATTTTTCTGCATCACTTTTCCCCGGGGCTTTTCTATTTACTGTGTAGTTCGCTCTTGAATTGGATCTTCCAAAATGCATCACCTCGCATTTGCCTGGAAATAACTCCATCTGCCATTTCTCTGCCCAACTCTCCAGTCTGTCTATATTCTGCTGCATTCTCCGACAGTCCCCTTCACTATCTGCTACTTCATCAACCTGAGTGTCATCTGCAAACTTGCTAAACAGACCAGCTATACCTTCCTCCAGATCATTTATGTATGTCACAAACAACAGTGGTCCCAACACAGATCCCTGTGGAACATCACTGGTCACAGTTCTCCATTTTGAGAAATTGCCTTCCACTACAACTCTGTCTCCTGTTGCCAAGCAAGTTCTCTATCCATCTAGCTAGTACACCCTAGATCCCATGCGACTTCACGTTCTCCATCAGCCTACCATGGGGAACCTTATCAAACATTTTAATGAAGTCCACGTATGAGATCTACAGCCCTTCCCTCATCTATCAACTTTGTCGCTTCCTCAAAGAATTCTATCATCTTGGGAAGACATGCTCTTCCCTGCACAAAACCATGCTTTTGTTTCTTGGCTTTCTTTGTTAATTCAGTCCATATTGTACTGGTTATGCCCAGTGAGAAGCTGGTCCTTGACATCATTGCAAGGTTGCTGCAGGATCCTAAAGCTGTCAAACAACATTACACACCTCTATGCAATTGACTGCAATGTTTTAAAACGTGAGGACTACTGCACAGGTAACGCCTGGCATTGTTACACTACACTGGACTTAGTAACTTTCAGGTGTAAGTAGCCAGCACCCTGAAACCAAAGCAGTTTGTTTATTGTCTGAGTAGTGAGTCATCAAATATTACTCTTTGTTTTGTTAAATAAATAGATTGTGCTGAATTTTGCCTCTGGCTTTTTGAAATAGGGTTTTGGACGATTTCCATTTCCCAAACTTAATGGAGACAGTCACTTTAAGATTTTCACAGAGGTGACACTTTTTAATTAGAATTAAGCCAAGTACTCTCTCTATGGAAGGGTGGTGGGCAGGTTCCCAAAGCAGAAAGTCAAATCCAAGATCTTCTAACTTGAGATAAACAGTAGACTGTCATCGAGTGTCAGTATCTGAGATAGGACCTTATCGCATTCGCACTTTATCCACTCACCAACTTTTTAACAAACGTTTAAATTAAAAAGTGCTGTAAAAGCATTCAGGCTTGTTACTTTGAATAATGTTATTACATGAATGGGGCAGCCTTTACCTACACCCACACACAGATATGGAGGATGTGTTGGCCTACCTCTATCTCCAGGCTTCAGACTGGTAATTGGGTACATGCTTCCAAGAAATCAAACTAGACCCGTCAGCTCAGAAAACTCAAAGCCAGCATTGGCCTTTGGCCAGATAATTCCTGTAAGTTTCCTTTTAAAGTGCCATTAATAAGCCTAATTTTAACCTACCCCAAAGGGCTTTTGTGGTAGGGTTCCTACTACCAAACCAGGAGGCCCAGGTTCAAGACTCACATTGAGACAAAGTGTAATAACATCCCTGAATGAGTTGATTTTACTATACTGACCTCATTGCCCTTGGCCCTCAGAAAGGGCCACAATTTTCAGCCCTGTTCACCTCCATTCACAATCATCATGTAGCTCCCAAACTCTGTCTGTACATCTTAGTACAAGCAATATGTAGCAGTCCAAGTTTTAACGAGCAACTAAATGGGAACTTAGCAATTTTTTAATGTGCTAACGAGGGAACATAAAGTCCAAAACATTCTGAAAACAAAATAGTCAAGATACTGGAAATTACAAATGCCCATAATTATTACTGAGTGAAAAAATATAACTTTCTATTTTACATTGCTTATTATTTTTACACCTCATTAACCGAGGCCTGGCTTAATGCATTGGAAGGTTTAAGAGCATTAAAATAACATATATTACACTGACAGGCCAGAATGGTCCTGCATAATTGTGTATTTGTTTATATTTTGTGCATGTTGACAAAAGGTTTATTAACACTCTCAACAAATACAAGAGTAGAGATTTAAAGTAGAAAAATATCAGTGAAGGAAGTGTACTACACATCACTAAAATTTTTGGTTCCATGTTCCTGTAATTTTTTTTTTACATTTCTCTTGCAAAACATTATCCCACATCCTCCAACTCCCCTAACATATATACCAACCTTTTCCAAGCTACAATCAATTAGTTCAAAAGAAGGGTCACTGGACCCAAAAAGTTAACGCTGCTTTCTCTCCACAGATGTTGCCCGACTTGCTGAGATTTTCCAGCCATTTCCGATTTAGTTTCTGATTTCCAGCATCTGTAGATTTATTTTTATCAAACCTCTTCCTTTCCAGCCTTGTAATAGTGGGAGGATTATTGCCAGCCATTTTCAATTGCTTCATCCAATACTACCCTGAAAAACTCAAGGAATCTTGTGATGCAGTGGACCAGGAGGTCCATGTTCAAGTTCTATCTGCAATAAAGGTGTGTTATAACATGTCCGAATGGATTGATGAGAAAATAGCTACCCAGAGGGCCCCTGTGACACAGTGATTGGGTCCTTATCTTTGAGCTGGAGGGCCCTTGTTCAAGTCCCAACTGCTTCAGTGGTGAGTAATAACATCCCTGAAAAGTTCGATTTGAAAATATGCGCCCAAAGGAAGATATGCTGTGATGCTCTGGGACTGAGCTAATTGGCCTCCGACAGCTGAGCTCTTTTGTGCTAGTTTTGACTCCAAACATTGACAGCTTTACCATAAAACAAAAACAGAAAATGCTGGGGGGCAAAAATTACTGAGCTGTCCTAGCCAGTTCTGTTTTGGTTTTTGATTTCCAGCATTCGTTGTTTCTTGCTGCAAGTTTTTCCCTGATTCCCATTGACTTTGATTCCACTCACAGTCTTGAAATGCTGTCTTGAATCAAAAGTGACTCTCGCTCATCACTAGAGTACAACTGGTTTGCCTGTTTTCGAACCAAAGCTGTAATAATGTTGAACTGTAGCAGAGAATCAATGAACAGGTAAAAACCAAAAGAACTGTGGAAGCTGTAAATCAGGAACAAAAACAAAGTTGCTGGAAAAGCTCAGCAAATCTGGCAGCATCTGTGAAGCACCTTTTCCTTCACAGATGCTGCCAGACTTGCTGAGCTTTTCCAGCAACTTTGTTTATGTATCACTGACAGGTTATTGTTAAGTTTGTGTCAGGTAATAACTCTGTCAACAATAATTGCTAATACAATGCTGATGATCAAGAGTAGATTGACGGAATGGTAATTGGCCCACTTGATTTGGACACACCTAGCCAAACAATTTTGAAGTCCTTGATGCCTTAGCAGATCAAAATGTTATCGCCATGATTTGAGCAGTGGCTTTCACATCACACTTAGAATTCAGCTCCCTGGTCAATTTTTTTAGATAAAGGTCAAAATGAGATCTCTAGCTGAGTGACCCTAGTAGAAACCAAATTAACATCAATGACCAAGGTATTGTAAGTGGATGCTCCTTTTTACCTTCATTTTATTATTTTGCTGATGATTGAAAGTATACTGAGGTCTTTAATACATATATTTGGATTGTGCAGCTTTGAGTGAACAGGACAGACCTGGACTATTTTCCACATAACCAAGCGTGGAGCTGGATGAACACAGCAGGCCAAGCAGCAACTCAGGAGCACAAAAGCTGATGTTTCAGGCCTAGACCCTTCATCAGAGCGCTTTTTCACATTGTTGACTTGGCTAGATATGTAGCTTTTATTGGAACACAACTGCAGATTGGATGTCATCAATGCACAGAACCTTTGCTGAGTCCGGTTCACAACCATTTCTAAATATCACATTGAGTTAATCTTAGGTCTGTTATCTACTATGGTGGGAACACATTTAGTAAGCAGGCTGCCCTGTATTGTAACTTGACTAAACTGGTATCTCTTACTTAGATCGACCAAATGTTTTTCCTTGCGTGCTTCACTACACTTGCCTTCAAACCGGTGCTGGCCTCCTGGCTAGATAAGAATGGCAAATGAAAAATATTCTGGTCCTGAATTATAGAATATTATTGAATATAATTCTGTCACTGCTGATGGTTAACAGTGTCTCATGGATGCCTAGATTTGAGGTGCAAGGTCTATTTTGCATCTATCATACTAACCATTGGTAGTAGTGCCGTGTAGGGAAGAGAATGTCCTCCATTTAAAGATAGGACTTCACCTGTGATGTTAATTTCTATCAATGAGGTCATGGACAATGTAACTGTGGTAAGGTCGAGTTTTTGGTTTTCCCCTAATTACTTCTCATAATACCTACAATAGCCCAGTCTAACAGTTATGTCTTCCAGGACTTGGACAATAGTGATGCTTCTAATATACACAGAAGATCTGGCTCAGAGAATATTCTTTGCTTTTGCCAACCTCAAAGCTTCTTCCAAGTGGAGGAGTACCGGTTGATTAATTGAGTGAGAGAGCAGTCGATAGTAACTAGCAAGATGTTTCCTCGCTTATTTCACATTATTACCATTTATGTTCATGAATTCCAAGTTAATGTCGAAGGTTCCCAGGTCAACTTTTTTCTGACTACCTACCACTGTGCTGTTAATTCTAGTGGGTCTATCCTTCCAGACAGACAGACATAAACTGTGATGGGGATGGAATTGACAGATTAATGGTATGAGTTCTGAGTGGATGAATAAGTCAGGCTTGGCTAAAATGCATAAGCAACTTTCTCAATTCTTTCGCTAACTCACAGCTGTTAATAAGGAGGGCCTTTCCAGGTTAGAGTTAGCTGAAATTTATGGACTTTACTATATCTAAATCTAGTGCCAATATCAATGTCATTTGGCCAATGCAGTTTTACTTGTAAATTTTTTTGTCAATGTTTAACTTAACTAGTACCAAACTTCTGAGAGAAGTTAATTATTAGTCTCAGTGTTGTGGACCAGGAATCATGCATCTATTAAAATGGGTTGGAATGGCAGCTATCACCTTCCAAAGATCAGTAGTAAACCAGATGTGATTTTGAGAATCTAGTAGTTTCATAAACAGCAGTATTCATTCGAGTTCTGTATTCTGGATTTATTTACTGAACTGAATGTAAATTACGCTGCTACAGTGGTAGGATTTGAATTTATACCTGTAAATATTTCATCCTAACCTCTGGATTACAGTAAGAGATAATGGTGGTGTACCTCAGTTCTCATTAGCAGTTCTGTAAGTTATGTTTTGTCGTTTATTACATTACATTCCAGAGAGAAAAGATCAGATAGCAGATAAATATGCTTCCTTTTTTGGCTTTCTCCTGTAGCTAAGGATTGAGCTAGTTCCTTGTATTAGATGACAGGTTGTGTTTTGATAGGAAATTAACATAAATGTTTGATCATACGCTAATCTTAAAACAATGTCAACAATGTTGTGGGCATTAATGTGCACTCTTTAAAATTTAAAATCCATCTATTACTTTCAGTGGGTACAATCTCTTATTGCTAAAAGCTGGATGTAAAATGTATGTAACTCTTTTTAGAGTGCTTTTTACTGTAAGTTAGGTATTATTTTTATAGCAGAGAGTAGTAAGTATAATGCTTCAGTATGAATGCTAAGCAATACCTATTCTTTATGTTATATATCATTTAGTGTAGACCACAGTGTTAACTCTAAAAAAGATTATTTAAAGAAAATATTAAAACATCCAGACCTCCAGTAGTTTCAAAGTGAATTAAATTAAAATGCATTGAATGACTCAATTACACCTTTAAAAGTCTTGCCTTTACATATTGCCTCTCAACAACTTAATACACCACCTCAAAACAGTTGCAATAACCCTCACCTTTTTTCAAGTGCAGCCACTGTTATTTTGGAGGCATATCCAGGCACAAACATAAGATCACAAAAAATGTGATGAAATGAATAATGAGCTAACCTAAGTGAAACAAATAAAATCCATTTTGAGCAAAGTGGTAAATTGATGATGAGCAAGCCATGCAAAACCACTCAATGATTTGTTTTATTTAATGACAACAGTCTAGGCCAATCAATTCCCACCAAACAAGCTAACATTTTAACAAAAAAATCACCTGGTTGTCATTTCTGCCTTCAACTTCAGTATTTGTAGGAATAATAAAAACCAAAAGAACTGTGGGTGCTGTAAATCAGGAACAGAAACAAATTGTTGTAAAAGCTCAGCAAGCCTGGCCGCATCTGTGAAGGAGAAAACAAAGTTAACATTTCGGGCCTGGTGATCCTTCCTCAGAAGGCTTCCTCCAGCCCCACCCACCACCACCCTCCTCTGGTTGGCCGAGCTGGTCCTCACTCTCAACAAATTCTCTTTCAACTCCTCTAATTTTCTTCAGGTAAGAGAGGTTGCCATGGCTACCCACAAAGGCCCTAGTTATGCTTGTCTCTTCATGGGGTAGATGGAAAATTCTTTGTTTCAGTCCTATTCCGGCCCCCACCCACAACTCTTTCTCCGATATATCAACAGTGCTGCTTCCCTCTCTCATCTGGAATTGGAAAACTTCATCAACTTTGCACGTTAACTCTGTTTTTGTAGGAATAATGTTTATTATAAAACAAACATCATTTGAAAAATAAAAACAAAAAATGTTTGATGTGAGACTTGACTACAGAAGGTTTCAGCAAGAAGTCTGTCTGTCTGTTTGTCGATTTATCTGCCAACCTACATCCGTTGCTTGACAGATCTTTCTTAAGATTTCTGAAGCTTTTCTGGGCCTGGGATGCTTCCGATATCATTCTTTTTAAAAAAAAATCTCCTCAGGGTGGGAGAGACAATAGGAGCTGTAGTTGTATAGAAATTGCAAATTATAATTACCATAATGATGCATGAAATCCATAATTATGACAATCAGACAGAAGATGAATAGAGGCCCAAATAGAGGGGAAAAAGAAGACAGAAGTTCCACTCCCCATTGAAATTATTTATCAAGTTAACATATTTAATACAAGGTCAGAAATCACACGATACCAGGTTACGGTCCAACAGGTTTATTTCAAATCATAAGCTTTCAGGTAAATGTCCTGCAAGGCAGCCTTTGGGATACACACCAACCCAGGATTGCTGAGCATAAACTGATAGTCAAGTTCCGTACAAAAGAAGACAGCTTCAATCATGATAACAAAATGTGAGGCTGGATGAACACAGCAGGCCAAGCAGCATCTCAGGAGCACAAAAGCTGACGTTTCAGGCCTAGACCCTTCATCAGAGAGGGGGATGGGGTGAGGGTTCTGGAATAAATTTATTCCAGAACCCTCACCCCATCCCCCTCTCTGATGAAGGGTCTAGGCCCGAAACGTCAGCTTTTGTGCTCCTGAGATGCTGCTTGGCCTGCTGTGTTCATCCAGCCTCACATTTTGTTGTCTTGGATTCTCCAGCATCTGCAGTTCCCATTATCTCTCAGCTTCAATCATGATCTTGGGTTCACATAACCCCACCACACTGTCGTACGGTTGTAAAATCTTCCTTACTGTTCTATTGTGACACCATTACATTTATAACTTGGTTATGATCCTCTACCTTAATTATTTTGTACATAGAACATAGAACAGTACAGCACAGAACAGGCCCTTCAGCTCACGATATTGTGCCGACTATTGATCCTCATGTATGCACCCTCAAATTTCTGTGACCATATGCATGTCCAGCAGTCTCTTAAATGTCCCCAATGACCTTGCTTCCACAACTGCTGCTGGCAACGCATTCCATGCTCTCTCAACTCTGTGTAAAGATTACTTGTTACATTAATTGGTCCCACGTTGTGCAACTTTTCCATACAGTAATGGAATTTCAGGATATGAAAGTAGTCCTGAAATTACAGTATCTCAAATATTGCAAGATTCTGTGACCCTGACATGTAATATGACACGTTTGTAAACTTGTTGTTGCAGTATCAATTTATGTTGGATCCATGCAATTTTTTTTGTAATAAGGTATTGTGGTCCAAATTAACCGGGAACCTATCATGTTATTCCAACAATTTGGTTTGTCTCTAGCACCATCTTATTTTTGATTTTTTTGTAGTTATCACAGGTCATCCTTTCACTTGTTACTTAGCTGTTGACACTTTACTCACAATGTTTACACTTTTGATCGCCTGCAGAGACTTGTTATTCAGTCTGTGTGACACTCCACTCACACCATTTGTACACTCTTTTGACACTCTTAATTACCTGGAACTGTCTCACAATGATCACTCTGCCGATAAATTCTGTACATATGCACTCCCTCCACTTCACTTGATGAAGGAACAGCACTCTGTATGCTTGTGATTTCAAATAAACATGTTGGACTATAACCTGGTGTCATATGGCTTCTCACTTTGTTCACCCCAGTCCAACACCAGCACCTAATCATTTTAATATATGTATTGATTTTATTTTCAAGAAGCCTGTTTATGCTGTCCCAAATTGTGCATTGCAGGCAATGTTTGGACAATGATCTCATCAAGCCCTAAGAAAAGGAAATGATCACAATCTGTAAACTGATATAGTACTACTTCAAAGTAAAACCTTTCCAAGAACTATAAATCAGCTATTGAAGGAATTGCATGCTAAAATGTGTTTTAAATAAAGTGCGCAATTATAAAACTAAATTAAATAAATCACTAACACTGCTGCCATTATCTTCTTTAAATGAAGGAAACTACAGGGCATTGATCTAACAATAGGATTGTACTGTAGTTAACGAGATATAGTTAATTGCACACTCTAACTACTTGCATGTTGCTTTCATATATTAGACATTGTTGCTGAGATTTTGAAGAGGGCCAGATCTTACTCCTTCGATATCCTAATCTGTTCTGCCCACAAATCAAAATAACATGATCTTAGTGGTGCTTAAGTCACTTCTCAGCATTAACCCTTCCAGACCCATACATCGCTCTTTCCTCTTAATCGCCTTGAATTCATTGAAGGCACAATGCAAGTTCTAAGTTTTTTGGTTCAGATAGAATGGCTTGTTGATTATAGTGAGTACAAGAAGATACCACAGGTGTTGGAGAAGTTAAATGTTCCCTTCTGACACAAATTTATTTGGTTCCATTCATCCCTCCGTACCCTTTACTATATTTGTTATTGGCACACTAGCCCTGGTGGGCAGCTTTTGACAATAGTTAGTTTAATAATTAACAAGGGTGAAAAGCTTGTGCAAAAAGAATGTCCAAAGGCATGTGACAACATCTCTGACCAGAATAAAAAAACTAAAATACAAAAAAATTAACCAGAGAAGTGGGACACACTCATGAGGGAGCCAGCTCAATTTTCCATTTAATAAATTAAATAGTCAGAAAGTAGTCACTTTCTTCATAAGAACAAAATTTTAACCAACTGGTTTTCCAGTGTTCGTCATGTCCATGCATTCCAACATAGAACATAGAACATTACAGCAAGGTACAGGCCCTTCGGCCCTCGATGTTGTGCCGACCTGTCATACCGATCTCAAGCCCATCTAACCTACACTATTCCATGTACATCCATATGCTTATGCAATGACGACTTAAATGTACCCAAAGTTGGCGAATCTACTACCGTTGCAGGCAAAGCGTTCCGTTCCCTTACTACTCTCTGAGTAAAGAAACTACCTCTGACATCTGTCCTATATCTTTCACCCCTCAATTTAAAGTTATGCCGCCTCGTGCTCGCCGTCACCATCCTAGGAAAAAGGCTCTCCCTATCCACCCGATCTAACCCTCTGATTATTTTATCTGTTTCAATTAAGTCACCTCTCAACATTCTACTCTCTAATGAAAACATCCTCAAGTCCCTCAGCCTTTCCTCATAAGACCTTCCCTCCATACCAGGCAACATCCTAGTAAATCTCCTCTGCACCCTTTCCAAAGCTTACACATCCTTCTTATAATGTGGTGACCAGAACTGTACACAATACTCCAAGTGCGGCTGCACCAGAGTTTTGTACAGCTTCACCATGGCTAGGTGATGAACCAGAAAGATTCTTTCCATAATGAATGCAATTGAGAATAAGAAGTTTGAGGAATGAAAGATCAGACATACCTGAAAGCTACGTATATTGGTATTTTTGTTTTCAAATTTGTAGTGGGGTGAAGTTGGCAAGGCTGTATTTATCATGTTTTCTTGTTGTCTTGAATAGATGGTGGATTTTCTCTTTGAAATGTTGCAATCCTCACATTGAGTGTGCTGGCATACAGTAATGGAATTTCAGGATATGAAAGCAGTCCTGAAATTATAGTATCTCAAATATTGCAAGATTCTGTGACCCTGACATGTAATATGACACGTTTGTAAACTTCTTGTTGCAGTATCAATTTATGTTCGATCCATACAATTTTTTTTGTAATAAAGTATTGGGGTCCAAATTAACCGGGAAAATGTCATGGGAGTTTTACTTGCAAAGTATACTAACAAAATGCTACGTAGACATTTCTATTGTCAAAAGTAATACCTGTTTTTTTCAAATGAGTATCTAATTGAGTGGAGGAAAACTGTGAAAAAGCTGGGCTATTCAGGAGTATCTTTAAATGACAATAAAATCTCGTGCTTTAACCTTCATAGCTGTTAGTTATAAATGAAATCAGGGTGATACAGAATGATTACCCGTATAGATGTACTTGATCTTAACAATCTGTTATAAACAGTAAATAAAAACAAACGTGCCAATGAGTTTTGTTTGTACTGTCTGTGGCTCATGTCCAAAATTAGGTAAAATCAAAACATTGGCACTTTTGAAGATTTCAAGCAGTATATTTGAAAAGCCAAATAGCAACACTAATGACTAATGATCTTCAGAATGAAATCTTGTACATAAAAGTATCAAACATTTTTATGCTACAGGCTGAAACGACATTCGACTTGATGCCATGTTTTTCTTTCTGGACTAAAATACTTATTTATGTTTTAATGAACATTGTTAGTCAGTGAAAAGTACTGATCAATTAACATGCACAGCATTGTCTTCAAAGTTTCCAATTCTAGTTGGAGATTTTTACTTAAGATCCCAGATAAGATAGCAATTACCTTTCAGAAGTTCAAATTGCTGGGGTGATTCTGGTAGATGTCAACACACGGGATTTTCTGAGTCCCAATGTGCATCTTGAATTGTACATCTGGTCTCTGGTCTGTAAAATATGCTATGACACAATTTGACAAAGAGCAGGCAACGCTGGCCAACACTTATTCTTCAATCAGAATCACTCAGATGGAATGGGTGTACACTTATCTCAATTTTGTTTCTGGAATTCTGAGTATGTTACTTTAACATGGGTTTATTTATTGTCAACTCAAGGTGTACTTTCAAAAGTATTTGGTAATATTATTTACACAATTTAACATAAGGCATTTCTTCTTAAATCTTCTGTCTGAAATTCGGATGATGAGGAGTCACAGACCCAAAATATTGATTCTGAGTTCTCTCCACAGATGCAGCCAAACCTGCTGAGTTTTTCTGGCAATTTCTGTTTTTTTGTTTCAGAATTCCAGTATCTGCACTTCTCTGTTTTCCCTTTGGTGTTTTGACTCATTGCCACATCTCTTCCAGTTATGCCCACCTTAATGATGTTCTGCTCCTCCCTTGGTAGGATTTGCATTCCAACTGTTCTTTTTGCTCAGCTTCATTATTTTCTTTGTTGCTCCTAAATCACTTCCACAGCCACATCTCATTCCTCAATGACTGCCACTGGCTCAGGCTCACATAGCATGGATTCCAGCTGAAGTTGCACTCTTCATTTTTTTTGCATTCACCCAGGATCCCTGATATCTCTGTGGTGTACAAAGCTGTCCTGGCAGCTGTTCTCACTGCATCTTGAGATCCACACTCGGTGTTGCACACCACCATATACACATTCTCGATCTGTCTTTTTCCATCAGCACCACCACACACTGAACCAGAACTGCCCTGGCCTCCAGTTCTATATCATTCTCTGGTTTGTTTAATGCTCTAACATGACTTTTGTTTTCCCTTTCAGGAATTAAGGAACAAAAGATGCAACAACTCAGAGATACCAAAGCCCCTTGGCGACCTTCCTCCCCTTCCCTCTGACTGCATCCCCTTGCCTAACTTCATCTATTGTCATGTGTATACTATCCCTTCTGATCTTCCATTCACTGATGCTGAATGCTGTTTACTCAGCAAAGGTCTTAGTTTTATCCCTCTGCATCCAAATCCCAAAGAATTTCGGGCACAACATCACATTGACCTCTTCTTCCATCACATTTGCTCATGCTCATTTCTTTGGACAAGAGTCCTCTCCCCATCCCACAGACCGCCTCACCTACCTCCAACACCTTCCCTCCACCTGGACTCATCCATCTCACTTTTCATCTGCATACAACTTGTTAATTGAGAACTATCAATGTGACATTTTTCTTACTTTAATTTATCTGCCCACCTCTGCTATTCAAACCTATCTGCCTTTGAACTGACTGCACTCCATGATCTCAATCCAACCCTAACTTTGTGATCAAGCCTACCAACAAGGAGGATGTTGTAGCTGTCTGGTGTACTTGCTACTACGTTGCAGAGACTGAGTGCCAGCTCCAGACACCTCCACTTACTTCCCCCTCAGCCATGATCCTAGCATGGATCATCAGGCTATCATGCCTACAACAATCACTAGTCTCATCATATGCCTCATCATGACGTTACTGTTCCTTCCACTTACATCCATAGTTCTTCTGATGCTTTAATGTCATTTTCAGATTTTCTTATTCGTGGGCACTGGCTGCCTCCTCTTTACCATGGACAAGCAATCCCTTTAAACATCCATCTCCATCAGGACGGTCTCAAGGGTCTTTGCTTCTTCCTGAACCGTTCCCATTCACCATCAAGCTCCTCCACCTGGCAAAATTCATCCTAGCTTCAAACAGTGAGTTCTGATGAAGGGTCACTGAACCCAAAATGTTGACTCTTCTTTCTCTCCATAGATGTTGCCAGGCCTGTGGAGTTTCTCCTGCAATTTCTTTTTTTGTGTGTCTACTTAGATCTTCTCTGGTTCCTCCCTCATGTCTCCTACACATGACTTGAGTTCACACTTACATCAAAGCATATCACAGTGGCTCATCCATATATTCATTAACTTTTATCTCCATATGTTGAATTTGCCAAGAAAGACCATGATTACATTTCAAAGTGCTTCATTGGTTGTGAATCATTTCAGGGCATATTGAGGAAATGCAAGATGCGACATAAACACATTATTTTTCTCTTTCTCCCTGTGTCTCATTAAAAATGAGTGAATGTGACAGATGGCAAGACTATATAGGGTAATTTAAGGTTTTCTTTAAGGACAAGAGCATACAATATCCAATGCTGGATGGAAAGAATGATTTCTTTAAGGAAGTGAATTGTCTGAATATAATGAAACAGAAACAGCCCTTAAGATCCCAAGTACTTTCTACATCAGTTTATGTACATTCTGGTACATACTGGACAAGTATTGATTAAGCACATTTGTTCAGGATTTTATGAAGTCACTGTTCTTAAACATGATAAGCAATAATTAATTTGAAAATTCTGCATGCAATGCAAAATACTATTTGTGTTTTAGGTGCTGTGGTTTGCAATCTTGAGAACTATTTGTTTGAGCTCTGCCATGAATATTGTCTTGGGCAAAACAGTGCTAACTCATTTTCACATATATAATTCTAGTATCTTATTCATAGGTTCGTCATGAGTGCTCAAGACCTAACTATAAACTGAGTTAACACGGTGCAGAGCTGGATGAACACAGTAGGCCAAGCAGCAGCAGAGGAGCAGGAAAACTGATGTTTTGGGCCTAGACCCTTCTTCAGAAATGGGGGAGAGGAAGAGGTTTTGAAATAAATAGGGAAAGACGGGAAGATGGATAGAGGAGAAGATAGGTGGAGAAGAGACAGAAAGGTCAAAGAGGCGGGGATGGATTCAGTAAAGGTAAGCGTAGGTGGGGAGTTAGGGAGGACATAGGTCAGTCCAGGGAGGATGGACAGGTCAAGGAGGCGGGATGAGGTTAGTAGGTATGAGATGGGGGCGGGGCTTGAGGTAGGAGGAGGGGATAGGTGAGAGGAAGAACAGTTTTAGACAGACAGGTGGGGATGAGCTGGGCTGGTTTTGGGATGTGGTGGGGGAGGGGAGATTTTGAAGCTTTTGAAGTCCACATTGATACCACTGGGCTGCAGGATTCCTAAGCAGAATATGAGTTGCTGTTCCTGCAACCTACGGGTGGCATCATTGTGGCACTGCAGGAGGCCCAGGATAGACATGTCGTCTGAGGAATGGGAGGGGGAGTTGAAATGGTTTGCAACTGGGAGGTGTGGTTGTTTAGTGCAAACCAAGCGTAGGTGTTCTGCAAAACGATCCCCAGGCCTCTGCTTGGTTTCCCCGATGTAGAGAAGGCCACAACGGGAACAGCATATGCAGTATACCACATTAGCAGATGTGCAGGTGAACATCTGCTTGATATGGAAAGTCTTCTTGGGGCCTAGGATGGGGGTGAGGGAGGAAGTGTGGGGGCAGGTGTAGCACTTCCTGCGGTTGCAGGGCAAGCGCCAGGTGTGGTAGGGTTGGAGGGGAGTGTGGAGCGGACAAGGGAGTCCCAGAGAGAGTGGTCCCTCTGGAAAGCAGATAAGGGTGGGGAGGGAAAAATGCCTTTGGTGTTGAGGTCGGACTGCAAATAGTGGAAGTGTCGGAGGATGGTGGGGTGATAGGTGAGGATGAGAGGAATTCTGTTTTGGTTGTCATTGCGGGGAGGGGGTGTGAGGGATGAGTAGCAGGAAATGCGGGAGACATTGTTGAGGGCATTCTCGACCACTGAGGTGGGGAGTTGCGGTCCTTAAAAACCAGGACATCTGAGATGTACGGGAATGGAATGCCTCATCCTGGGAGCAGATGCGGCGGAAGCGAAAGAGTTGGGTGGCTGTGGATCTTCACAATAGAATGTGGTTGTAAATTTAACTGGCAACTGGACATTTTCCTAGATTAATGTGGGGTGTTGCATTACATTTTGCACACAATCTCAGATGTGTTTCTCCATCTTTCTGATTTTAAATCTTAACTCTGGTACAAAGGATTTTTGTCACATTTGTTCAAGCTTATAGATTTGGTCACTGGCAGCCCTGGTAAAACTTGGAAAGTGTATAATACATTTAATTACCAATATTAACTCTGTCTTGTGGAGTGTAAACATGAGGGTAAGCAGTATCTGAATATTTGCACAGCCAACTAGTACGCTGTTTTTGTGCTACCACTCTACTGCCTTTTTTAAACACAGCATGCATTATCTCTAAAAGTTTGAAATGAATGTATGTTTTGCAGCTCAACACTGAAGTATTACTGATTTCTCAAATTATCAAGTTTCACGGATATTTCATCCTTGGTGAGCAAATTTCATGGTGATTTTTCATGTACCTATTGGTCTCGTGCCTCCTGGAGTTGGAGTCTTTTGTTTGTCATTTAGATAATCACAGATTTTGTCATGGCAAACTGTTTTCCAAAATTGTTTTTCATTCATGACATGTAAGTGCCTGTGGCTGGACCAACATATATTGCCCACCCCAAGCTGCCATAGAGAAGATGGTGATGAGCTGTATTCTTCAAAGGTTTCTGTTGGGGTCAATTTTTGCCTTCTCATTATTAGACTTCGAATAAAATGATTAATCAACCCAGATTTCTCGAAGAAACACAAAATTATTGATTGATTGATTATGGAATATGGTTTGAATCACAAAGATACAGCAGTGGATATCAGACAATGTAATGAAATTTAAGCATTTAGCACTCTAAGTAATGGCAAACACAACACACAGACATTCAAAACCAGAATGTAATAGCCCAGGAAGCCCACCTGAAAAAGAACATACAGTCATGGAGTCATAAATAGAGTCATGGAGTCATACAGCACAGAAACAGACCCCTCAGTCCAAACAGTTCATGCTGAACATAATCCCAAACTAAACTTGCCCCACCTGCCTCCTCCTGGGCCATATTCCTCCAAACTTTTCCTATTCACATACTTCTGTAAATAGCTTTTACAATATTTAAATGTGCTTGTATCCACCACTTCCTCTGGAATTCCATTCCACATACAAATCCACTCTCTGCATAGAAATTTTTAAAACTTCTATTCTCTCAGCTTAAAAATATAGTCTGTGGTCTTGAAATCCCTCACACTAGGTAAAGACATATTTATTGTCAAAGACCAAAATAGAGCCACTACTCATGGCATACATACGCCGGTCCCAGGCCAAGACAGCCAGAGCCCTGGAGAACCATCCCTGGGTCTGATTTTTTTATTTCTATTCAGAAGGGCTCTTACACACAGCTGAATGTTGTTTCTCACCACCAAATCAAAGTAACTTTTTTTTTGTTTTTAACTTTTAGCCGCCACCAGTAAAACACCCATTCAGCCAACTGGCAACTTGCGTGCAAAGCCACTTATAGACAATGCAAACCATCAAATATGGGGGAAAACGTAGGGAGAGCAGGAAGGGCCTAAATCACGATGAAAATGGTGGAAAAATAAAACACTGTATCCTCCATGGTGCCCAAATGCCACAAAAGGCATCAACTGCATTGAGCGATACTGCGTGCTCCCTCTCGTAGCATACCCAGACACGTGGAAGAGAGGCAGTCAGTCAGCAGACATGACCTTCTCCATAACCCACTGCCTTGACCTCTTGAAAGCAAGCCTGGTCAGGCCCAGGAGCAGACCCATGAGGATGTCCTCTGATCTGCCCATACTCCACCGCAAAGATCAGAAGCACAGGACTGAAGTAAAACCAAAAACACAACAAAAGGTTTTTTTCAAATAACTAAAAACTGGGTCTGCTTTATTTTTTTTTGGAGACGTTCAATAAGTGCCCTTCCCTAGTTCTTGACTTCCTATTCATAGTTTCAGTTGCTGCAGTTGCTATTGGGCTTTCAATTGGCTTCCTTTGGGCCCTTTGTAGAACCTTGGTATTTTTAACATTTTCTAATCAAATGGTTGAGATGTTATTGAAGTAGGTAGGGCATGAACCCAGGTCTCTTGGGTCAGAGGTAGGATCATGACCAACCCCTTACATCTGTTATATTTACATCCTTATATGCAGAAGAGCTCTTGCAACAACTGAACAGCTTTCATATCACCAAATCACCATGCCATTTCATTTTTTTTGCCTTGGGTCAACTTTTTTTTAGTTTGTAATTATTAACAACCACTGGGCTCTGCTTTATTTTTGTTTTTTTTTGTCTTTTCTCATCCTGCTCATGGATGTCATCACATATCCAGAACAGGTGAGTTTGGACCTGACCTCCTTGAATAGAGATAGGGGGACTACCACAGCACCACGAGGGCCCTTTGGGTCTGCTTTATTGTTTTTTTACATAATAACTCAGGAAACCTGATTGGAAAGGAACATCATGTATTGCTAAACACAAAAATAGTGTGCATACATAGGCAATCCCAGTCCGAATCTCAAAGCCTGGGTCTGTCTTACTACTTTTTCATCAAATCACCATGACACTTTTTTTTAAACACTCAACATCCACCATTATATCATCAATCAAGCCAATTAGAAGTTTACATGCAACACCCATTACAGCCACTGCAAACCATCAAAAGTGAGGAAGAGGTAGGAAGAGCGGATGGATTTGCGTTTGCTTTTTTTTTAATTTTCAGAATCAACCTATTCAGAGATGTTATTACATACTTCTGGATCAAGGACTCAAGTGGTAATCTCTATCTGGGCAGTCCACTGCCTGTTACCAAAGAAGTTCATACTCCATGATCTTCAAAGGGAAATTAGTTAGAAATTCCTAATGGGTCTTGTGGGAAGTATCTCACAGGAAGGAAAGAAAAATTGATTTATGTCTACAGAGATTCATATTGAGAGTAAAATCTTTTGGCCTATTTGTATTATTTCTGAATGGCCACGGAAGTGGTGCATAATGTTGAGATGGCTGCCCATCTGGCTGCTGCTCTGGCCCATGCAGGTGGGTGCCAGGAACATAGGCAAATGTCTGTGTTTGCAAACACAACTTGCTCAGGAAGCACTGTTTTGAGAAGTCTTGCACTTGCTTTTCAATAGGTCAATCAGATTTTGAACTGGATTCAACACATATGTGCTTCAGAAACAGGAGATGCAAGTTGAGTTGCTCCTTTCTTTCAGTAAGCTTCTCCCAGGGGGCACAGCTGCTCAGTGGTTAGCACTTCTCCTCACAGGGGCAGAGACCTGGGTTTGATTCCAGCCTCAGGTAACTGTCTGTGTGGAGTTTGAACATTCTCCTATGTGTCTGTGTGGCTTTCTGCCGGGTGCTCTGGTTTCCTCCTGTAGTGCAACGATGTGCATGTTAAGTGATTGGCCATGCTAAATCACCCACAGTGTCCATGGATGTGTGGGTTTGGTGGATTAGACATAGGAAATGCAGGGTTAACGTAATAGGGTAGGAGGGTGTTTCTGGGTGCAATGTTGTTCTGAAGGTCTGTGCAGACTGGATGGGCCGAATGGACTGCTTCTGTACTGTAGGAATTCTATGATTCTATCGCTAAGTTGTAAAAGCACTGCTCAAACAGAGCAGTCACAATATCCAGTTGTAAAAAAAAAGTTTCCCTTAACCTGAATTGGGTTTAAACAAACAAAATCAGTACTTACTTTGCACCGTATCATTTCCCAGAAGTAATCTGTTTAAAAATGTGTTTAACTGTATTTTCATTGATCTCTTTAAAAAAGAAAATTCTAGGCATTCACAATCCTTCAAACTCAAAGCCATTAAAATTATGAAATGTGAAGCCATCATTACACAAGCAATAAGTGTTGTCTTTCCCTTTCCTTTTCATGAGCTAACTTTACAGCATGGCATGGACAAAGGATTTTAATTTTGTGATTGTTCTGTACTAGTATTACAGCACTATTTTTCTTTACACGTTAAAGATGCAGCAGAAAGTGGAGCTCTCCATTGTTAAGTATGTCAAGCATATCTTCTGAGTTCTTTGTAATTTTCATGGAAAAATAGCTAGGAGAGCAGGTGGTCCTGTCCTAACCATTACACGCAGTTATCTGTCTGACATTGACAATGGCCGCATAGAATATCTTTGAATAATTACTTCAAAATACCATCAGCTTAAATCATAAATTGTGTACTTAAAATGTCTTTTTCAATAAGTTTTTAAGTTATTACGCACACGCCTAACTGTTATCACGCCATTCTTAATGCATATCACTTATTGAAAATAAATTATAGATATACCCAAGTCCTGACATATCAGTAATAGTGTACATTTTTAATCAAGCCCAGTCATACTCTGCATGGTAATGAACCTCCTCAAAACCCTTCTTAAGGCTGATGTATTAGAGGATTCATATGAAGAGTAATTTCAAAACCTAACCTTACTCAAACACTAAAGCAATAGTGATACCTACAGGATCAAAGATAGGTGGTGATATCCACTATCAATGATTTGTCCTAGTTTAAGCACAACATTTTTGATAGTATGCAGGAACACAGCTCGTTCTAGAGTAGGGTTTCTTCTACTTTGATACAACTTAAGAAGAACTTCTCAGAGTGAATTCATTTGACACTTTGATCTCTCACAGACACCTCATGTCAAATTATGAAGATTTTTAAACTTTGGGAACATGCCCACCACAAACAGTTAAGAATGCTTAGTCTTATGACCAATGTGCCACACTATGGTGTCCCCTTGTGGCACAGTGGTAGTAACTTTACCTTTGAGTCAGGCGTCCCAGATTCATGAAAAACAAAATAAAACTGCAAATGCTTTAAATCAGGACCAAAAACAGAAGTTTCTGGAAAAGCTCAGCATCTGTGAAGAAAAATATCAAAGTTCAGGGTTTGGGTGCAGTGACCCTTCCTCAGAACTGATGGGGGCTGGGAGAATGTTGGTTTATATGCATAACAGAGGGAGAGGGGTACGGTAGGGAGTAAACGATAGGATAAAGGATAGAGCCTGAAAGGAGAGAAGAGCAGTCAGATAGAAAAAGGAGTTGAGAATGATGTGGCCGGAGTAGGACTGGAACAAGGAATATTTCGCACGCATTACAGGGGCCCAACTTCTTTTAATTCTTCTCATTTTCTTAATTTCACAGGGGTGGTCACAGATACCCGCATGGGTCCCAGTTGTGCCTGTCTTTGTGTGGTACGTGGAACATTCCTTGTTCCAGTATTATTCCAGCCCCCACCCATAACTCTTTTTCTGATGTATCGATGATATCAGCTGTGCTGCTACCCACTCTCATCTGTTAGTTTGAGTTTTAGTCGATTTTGTTTCCAATTTCCACCCTGCCCTCACTTCCACCTGGTCTGTCTCTGACTCCTCCCTTCCCTTCCCCGACATCTTTGTTTCCATTTCTGGGGATAGGCTGGCTACTAATATCTATCATAAACCCACTGACTCCCACGGCTACCTGGACAATACGTCCTCCCAGCCCACTTCCTGTAAAGACTCCATCACATTTTCTCAGTTCCCCTGACTCGATCACACATGTTCAGATGAGGCCAAATTCAACAAGAGAGCCCACTTTCTTCCTCAACCGAGTATTCCCCAGCTCTGTTGTCAACAGGGCCCTCAACCAGATCTGATCCATCTCCTGCAATTCCACCCTCAACCCCTCTCTTCCCTCCCACAACAGTGGTTCCCCTTGTCCTTACCTATCATTCCATCAGTATCCACATACAGAAGGCCATCAGACATCATTTCTGCCATCTCCAATGAGATGCCACCACCAGACACACAATTCCCTCCTCTCCCTTGTCCACCTTCCGCAGGGACCATTCCCTTCGGGACCCTTGGGCACACTCTTTCTTCACCCCCAACACTCTGAACTCTCTCCCCGACTGTCCCTACAGCCCCACAGTGCCTTCCTCTGTAACCGGCAAAGATGCAACACCTGCCCATTTACCACCTTCCTCCCACTATCCAAGGGCCACAACATGCCTTCCAGGTGAAGCAACAATTAACCTGTACTTCCCAGAATCTAGACTACTGCATTTGCTGCTCACAGTATGGTCTCCTCTACACTGGGGAAACAAAGTGTAGACCGGGTGACTGCTTCGCAGAACATCGACGTTCTGCATGCAATGAAGACCCTGAGCTTCCAGTTGCCTGCCACTTTAGCACACCACCCTGTTCCCTGGCCAGCATCTCTGTTTCTGGTTTGCTGCAGTGTTCCAGCGAAGCCCAATTCAAGCTGAAGGACAACACCTCATTTTCCGCTTTGGGGACCTGCAGTCCTACAATATTGAGTTCATTAACTTTAGGGCCTAAACTACCTCATGTCCTTGACCCCTACGCCACACACCAGGTTTCGTTATCACATAGCCTGCCATTACACACTGCCAGTTGTGAATGACTAACAGTCCACATTGACAACTATTCACTCTCCTAGCCAGATCATTATGAACCGCTTTGTCCATCCGACTGCTCTTCTCTCTCTTTGGACTCTACTCTTGAGCCTATTGTTTACTCCTACCCCATGCTTGTTTTCTGCGTATAAACCAACATTTTCCCAGCTGTCATTAGTTCTGAGGAAGTGTCACCAAACTTGAAACATTAATTCTGATGTTCTCTTCACAGATATGTAGATAATTGGGATGCCTTCTGGGGAAGGTGGGACCTGTACAAGAAGGACGGGTTGCATCTGAACTGGAAGGGGACCAATGTCCTGGGTGGAAGGTTTGCTCAAGTAGTTCGAGAGGGTTTAAACTAGTATGGCAGGGGGGTGGGAACCTAAGCTGTATACCAGAGGTGAGAGTTGATGCAGGTGAGGCAGTAGCAAGAGGTAGACCAGCTAGGGGGAAGGATTTTCCTGGGAAGGAACCAAGGGATCAGTTAAAGTGTGTTTGCTTTAACGCAAGGAGTATCAGGAATAAAAGTGATGAACTTAGAGCATGAATCAGTACCTGGTGCTATGATGTTGTGGCCATAACAGAGACATAGGTTTCTCAGGGGCAGGAATGGTTGCTGGATGTTCCAGGGTTTAGAACATTTAAAAAGAATAGGGAGGGGGGAAAAAGAGGAGGGGGTGTAGCACTACTAATCAGAGAGGGTATCACAGCTACAGAAGCTTCCGTTGTCGAGGAAGATCTGCCTACCAAGTCAGTATGGGTGGAAATTAGGAACAGCAAGGGAGTAGTCACCTCGTTAGGGGTTTACTACAGGCTCCCCAATAGCAGCAGGGAGATTGAAGAAAGCATAGGTCGGCAGATTTTGGAAAAGTGTGGACGTAGTAGGGTTGTTGTAATGGGTATCTTTACCTTTCCCAATATTGATTGGAACCTCCTTCGAGCAGAAGATTTGAATGGAGCTGTTTTTATAAGGTGTGTTCAGGAGGGTTTCGTAACTCAGTACGTTGACAGACCGACGAGGGGAGAGGCCATTCTAGACTTGGTGCTCGGAAACCAAGTGCTGGGGCAGGTATCAGATCTTGTGGTGGGAGAGCATTTTGGTGATAGTGACCATAACTGCCTCACATTCTACATAGCTATGGAGAAGGAGAGGATTAGGCAAAATGGGAGGATATTTAATTGGGGAAGAGGAAACTATGATGCGATTAGACATGAGTTAGGAAGCATGGACTGGGAGCAATTGTTCCATGGTAAAGGCAATATAGACATGTGGAGACTGTTTAAAGAACAGTTGTTGCGAGTGATGAATAAATATGTCCCTCTGAGACAGGCAAGAAAGGGTAAGATAAAGGAACCTTGGATGACGAGAGCGGTGGAACAGGTGTGCATGCTAGAATGGATAGAGATAGAGGAAGCTGATGTGCTGAAAATTTTGTCAAACATTAAGATTGACAAGTCGCCAGGCCTGGACCAGATTTGTCCTCGGCTGCTTTGGGAAACGAGAAATGCAATTGCTTCGCCACTTGCGAAGATCTTTGTATCCTCGCTCTCCACTGGAGTCGTACCTGAGGACTGGAGAGAAGCAAATGTAATTCCTCTCTTCAAGAAAGGAAATAGGGAAATCCCCGGCAATAACAGACTAGTAAGTCTCACGTCTGTCGTCTGCAAGGTGTTAGAAAGGATTCTGAGGGATAGGATTTATGACCATATGGAAGAGCATGGCTTGATTAAATGCAGTCAACATGGCTTTGTGAGGGGCAGGTCATGCCTCACAAACCTTATCGAGTTCTTTGAGGACGTGACTAGAAAAGTTGATGAGGGTCGAGCTGTGGATGTGGTGTATATGGACTTCAGCAAGGCATTTGATAAGGTTCCCCGTGGTAGACTCATTCAGAAGGTCAGGAGGAATGGGATACAGGGGAACTTAGCTGTCTGGATACAGAATTGGCTGACCAACAGAAGACAGCGAGTGGTAGTAGAAGGAAAATATTCTGCCTGGAAGTCATGGTGAGTGGTGATCCACAGGGCTCTGTCCTTGGAACTCTACTGTTTGTAATTTTTATTAATGACTTGGATGAGGGGATTGAAGGATGGGTCAGCAAGTTTGCAGACGACACGAAGGTTGGAGGTGTCATTGACAGTATAGAGGGCTGTTGTAGGCTGCAGCGGGACATTGACAGGATGCAGAGATGGGCTGAGAGGTGGCAGATGGCGTTCAGCCTGGATAAATGCGAGGTGATGCATTTTGGAAGGTCGAATTTGAAAGCTGAGTACAGGATTAAGGATAGGATTCTTGGCTGTGTGGAGGAACAGAGGGATCTTGGTGTGCAGATACATAGATCCCTTAAAATGGCCCCCCAAGTGGACAGGGTTGTTAAGAAAGCATATGGTGTTTTGGCTTTCATTAACAGGGGGATTGAGTTTAAGAGTCGTGAGATCTTGTTGCAGCTCTATAAAACTTTGGTTAGACCGCACTTGGAATACTGCATCCAATTCTGGTCGCCCTATTATAGGAAAGATGTGGATGCTTTGGAGAGGGTTCAGAGGAGGTTTACCAGGATGCTGCCTGGACTGGAAGGCTTATCTTATGAAGAGAGGTTGGCTGAGCTCGGACTTTTTTCATTGTAGAAAAGGAGGAGTAGAGGGGACCTAATTGAGGTATACAAGATAATGAGAGGCATAGATAGAATTGATAGCCAGAGACTATTTCCCAGGGCAGAAAAGGCTAACACGAGGGGTCATAGTTTTAAGCTGGTTGGAGGAAAGTATAGAGGGGATGTCAGAGGCGGGTTCTTTACACAGAGAGTTGTGAGAGCATGGAATGCTTTGCCAGCAGCAGTTGTGGAAGCAAGGTCATTGGGGACATTTAAGAGACTGCTGGACATACATATGGTCACAGAAATTTGAGGGTGCATACATGAGGATCAATGGTCGGCACAACATCGTGGGCTGAAGGGCCTGTTCTGTGTTGTACTGTTCTATGTTCCAGATGCTGCCAGCCCTGCTGAGCTTTTCCAGAAACTTCCGTTT
The DNA here is from genome assembly GCF_030684315.1 of Stegostoma tigrinum. Classification (NCBI taxonomy): domain Eukaryota; kingdom Metazoa; phylum Chordata; class Chondrichthyes; order Orectolobiformes; family Stegostomatidae; genus Stegostoma; species Stegostoma tigrinum. The sequence goes on along the minus strand of NC_081360.1, from coordinate 69,674,345 downwards.
TTGTGCCAGATTTCATGTACAACTTACTCCAGACCTGTGTCATAACACAACTGAACTGGTTTATTATAAAGTATCTTCACCAAACATGGGAAGATGTCTGGGGAAAAGCAAACCCCTGGTAAGAGTAAATGGCATTTATGAACTGCGGATCACAAAACAGTGCCTTCAACTCATCCATCTTCTATCTGCCTCCCCCTCTCTCCCTATTTATTTCACAACCTCCCCCTCCCCTCTACCCCCCGGCACCCCCCACCCCCATTTCTGAAGAAGGGTTTAGGCCTGAAATGCCAGCTTTCCTGCTCCCATGATGCTGTTGGCCTCCTGTGTTCATCCAGCTCTACACCTTGTTATCTCAAATTCTCCAGCAGTTCCTACTATCTCCAAGAGATTATAGAACTACATTGTCAAAGTGCACTGTTCTATCTGTAAGCAGGAAAGCGGAATACTGCACATTGTATATTGACCTTACCATCTTTAGCTTCTTCCTCTCCTTCAGCCAAATTCCATCTTCTTTGTTACATTTCTTTTGGTATTCTACAAATTTTGCGTTCAACAGGGGCAGCATAGCTCCTTTCATTATTTAAATAGTCATGAAATCTTGTAAAAGTGTCTGAGTCAGTCATAATCTTTAGCAAGGCCTTCAACAAGATTCTGCATGGTAGACTGGTTAGTAAGGTTAGATCACAAGGGATCCAGGGCGAGCTGGTCAAATAGATACAAAATTGACTTGACAGTAAGAGACAGATGGTAGTGGTGGAGGGTTGTTGTTCAGACTGTGACTATCACTGTGCTGCAAGAAGCAGTGCTGAGTCCACTGTTGTTCATCATTTACATAAAAGATTTGGATGAAAATACAGGGAGACTTAGTTAATAAGCTCGTGGATGACACAAACATTGGTGGTATTTTGGACATTGGAAGAAGGTTATCTAAGAGAACAATGGGATCTTGATCTAGTGGGCCAAGGAATGGCTGACAAGGTTTAGTTAAGTTAAGTCCCAGGTGTTGTAATTTGGTATGATAAATTAGGACAGGACTGCTACAGTTAACGTTAGGCCCCTGGGAAATATTGTTGAATGGGGAGATCTGGGGTGGGTGCAGGTACATAGTTCCTTGAAAGTGGCATCAGAGGTAGACAGGATGGTGAAGAAAGCATTTGACACGCTTGCCTTCATCAGTCAGAGCATTGATTACAGGAGTTGGGATGCCATGTTACAGGTTTACAAGGATGTTACCAAGATTGGATGGTTTGAGTTTTAAGGAGCGGCTGGATAGGCCGGTACATTTTTTCTCCAGGGTGTAGGAGCAGCAGGCTGGTGGTGATGGGAGATTTTAATTTTCCCAACATTGACTGGGAATCATTAAGTGTTAGGAGTTTAGATGGAGCAGAATTTGTAAGGAGCTTCCAGAAGTGTATTATGGAGCAGTATGTAAATAGTCCAACTCAGGAAGGGGCCATAATGGACCTGGTGATGGGGAATGAGCCCAGCCACGTGGTTGAAGTTTCAGTAGATGATTACTTTGGGAATAGTGGTCACAATTCCATACGTTTTAGAATCCACATGGACAAAGACAAGACATGGATTGAAGCAAGATATAGTAGGAACTGCAGATGCTGGAGAACCTGAGATAACAAAGTGTAGAACCTTCCGGCTCCTCTGATGCTGCTTGGTCTGCTGTGTTCATCCAGTTTGTCTGAAAGGAAGAGTGCGAATTTGGTGGAAAGCCAACCATAGTAAGGTTTGACAGGAGGTGGGGAATGTGGATTGGGAGCAGCTGCTTGAGGGTAAATCCACACTTGATATATGGGAGGCGTTTAAAGAGAAGTTGATTAGAGTGAAGGACAGACATGTCCCTGAGAGGATGAGTGATAGAAAGGGCAAGATTAGGGAACCATGGATAACAGGTGAAATTGTGACACTAGCAAAGAGGAAAAAGGAAGCATACATAAGGTCTGGGTGACTGAAAACAGACAAAACTTTGGAAAATATCGGGAAAGTGGGACCAAACTGAAATGAGGAATTAAGAGGGCTAAAAGGGGTCATGAAATATCTTTAGCAAACAGGATTAAGGAAAATCGTAAAGCCTTTTATTCGTACATAAGGAGCAAGAGGAACTAGAGAAAGGATTGACCCACTCAAGGGCGAAGGAGGGAAGTTATGCGAGGAGTCAGAAAATGAGTGAGATTCTCAATGAGTACTTTGAGCTGGTATTCATTGAGGGGAGGGACATGACGGATGTTGAGGTTAGGGATAGCAGTTTGATTACTCTAGGTCAAGTCGGCATAAGGAGGGGTTAAGTGTTGGATATTCTAAAAGGCATTAGGGTGGACAAGTTCCCAGGTCCGGACGGGATCTATCCCAGGTTGCTGAGGGAAGTGAGAGAGGAAATAGTTGGGGCCTTAACAGATATCTTTGCAGCATCCTTGAGCATGGGTGAGGTCCCGGAGGACTAGAGAATTGCTAATGTTGTCCCCTTGTTTAAAAAGCGTAGCAAGGATAATCCAGGTAATTATAGACTGGTGAGCCTCAAGTCTGTGGTGGGGAAGCTGCTGGAGAAGATACTGAAGGATAGGATCTATTTACTTTTGGAAGAAAATAGGCTTATTAGTGATAGGCAGCATAGTTTTGTGCAGGGAGGGTCATGTCATATGCAGGGCAGGTCATGTCTCAAAAAATTCCTTGCGGAAGTGACAAAGATGTTAAATGCGGGAAGGGCTATAGATGCCATATACATGGACTTCAATAAGGTGTTTGATAAGTTTCCCCATGGTAGGCTGATGGAGAAAGTGAAGTTGCATAGGGTCTAGGGTGTACTAGCTAGATGGAAGAGAACTGGCTGGGCAACAGGAGACAGAGTTGTAGTGGAAGGCAGTTTCGCAAAATGGAAAACTGTGACCAGTGATGTTCCACAGGGATCTGTGTTGGGACCACTGCTGTTTGTGACATACATAAATGATCTGGAGGAAGGTATAGATGGTTGTTTAGCAAGTTTGCAGGTGACATTAAGATTGGTGGAGTAGCAGATAGTGAAGGCTACTGTTGGAGAAGCAGCGGAATATAAATAGATTGGCGAGTTGGGCAGAGAAATGGCAGATGGAGTTATTTCCAGGCAAATGCAAGGTGATGCATTTTGGAAGATCCAATTCAAGAGCAAACTGCAAGGTATTTGGAAAAGCCCCGGGGAAAAGTGATGCAGAAAAATCTGGGTGTTCAGGCCCATTGTGACCTGAAGGTGGCAATGCTGGTTGATAGAGTGGTCAAGAAGGCATACAGCATGCTTTCCTTCATCGGGCGGGGTATTGAGTACAAGAGCTGGCAGGTCACGTTACAGTTGTATCGGGCTTTGGTTCAACCACATTTGGAATACTGCGTACAGTTCTGGTCGCCAAATTACCAAAAGGATGTGGATGCTTTGGAGAGGGTGCAGAGGAGGTTCACCAGGATGTTGCCTGGTATGGAGGGTGCTAGCTTAGAAGAGAGGTTGAGTAGATCAGGATTGTTTTCATTAGAAAGACAGAGGTTGAGGGGGGTCCTGATTGAGGTCTACAAAATCATGAGGGGTATTGACAGGGTGGATAGCAAGAAGCTTTATTCCCAGAGTCGGGGGCTCAATTACTAGGGGTCATGATTTCAAGGTGACTGGGGAAAAGTTTGAGAGCTATGCGTGGAAAGTTCTTTACGCAGAGGGTGGTGGGTGCTTGGAACACGTTGCCAGCGGAGGTGGTAGAGGTGGGCACAATAGCTTCATTTAAGATGTATCTAGACAGATACATGAATGTGCAGGGAGCAGATGGATACAGATCCTTGGAAAATAGGTGACAGGTTTAGGGAGAGGATTTGGATCAGTGCAGGCTTGGAGGGCCAAAGGGTGTGATCCTGTGCTGTAATTTTCGTTGTTCTTTGAACATCAGAGGCTGAAGTGTGACCTTTTTATAGAGGGGAGCTCTAAGGTTGGGGAGTCCAAATCTAGAGGGCAAATGTTTAAGGTGGGAGGGGGAAAATTTGGAAGGGACCTGATGGGTATTTTTTCGGTACAGAGGGTGATGTGTGTATGGAATGAGCTGCCAGAGGTAGTTGCAGAGGCAAGAGCAATTACAACATTTAAAATACATTTGCACAAGTACATGGATAAGATAGGTTTAGAGAGGTATGGGCCAAATACAGGCAAAAGGGACTACTTCAGTTTAGGAAACCTGGTCAGCCTGGACGAGTTGGGCCAAAGGGTCTGTTTCTATGCTGTATGACTATGACTCCAAAATCATGTGACCTTTACCATAAGGCACCCTCCCTCTTGGCAGACATTTTAGACTTCACCTTCCCAAAGTTCTCAATCTGAACGCACCATTGTAGGGTACAAAGTATGTGTCAAAAAGTTGAGCACCCAGACCTGAAATGAAAGGTCAAATTGTGAGCTGGCACTGAAAAAGAAAGGTAAAAGACAATCCTAGTGAAACCATCCCTTAAGAGAAAATGGCTGCAGCTTCTCCTCTACTAGCTCCCATTCAAATGAGTTAAACTAGGAATTCTTGCATAAACAGTAACAGAATTATGCAATAGTTACACATTTATTGACCAGACAAGGACAAATCACTACACTTCTTTTTAATCATTGTTGTGATGATACTGTTTCAAAGTATGTGCCACCATAAATCTTTTTCCGAAGAACAGAAAAATAGCTACAGCCAAAATTTTAAACAGCTTTGAGTCCAAAGTGAACACTAGTTATGATTGGTATGCATTCAATATAAGGGAATAATGTGAAAAGGAGCCCAATGATCACAAGGTAAAGTTATTAACAGTGATTGCTTTGAATTTATGCAATCAAAGGATGAGCTGATTAAAGTGGAGATTGTATTAGGAATAACAGATCAAAAAATGATCATAGGATAGTCATAGAAGACAAACTTACACTCAGAAATTAACCTCTGCCTAAGTGCCGAGGTTGTGGATCAACAAATCAAGCAAGCTCATGGCAGAAAAGATCAGGTCTGTCATGATCCTGACAGAATCTCCAGTCACACTGGGCACAACAAGCATAGACAAAGGATAAGATGCAAATATTGTGGAAAATATCATGCAAAAGAGAAGAATACACATCCAGTCTGGGAAAACCAGTATTCTTACTGCAAAGCGCTGTCTCATTTTACATACGCATGTGGCTAAAAAGTGTATGACAGTGCAGCAAACAGTCACAGATGGCCACTGGAGAGATAACAGCTGAAGATTCACTCCATAGAACAGGTTGATTTTTTTTTCAAGTTAGTGATGAAACGTGAGTTGTGATTGCTGGAATGAGGACTACAGAATGAGAACAACAGGTCAACATAAAATGCCGGATAGACACTGGTGTGTTATGAACATCACAATATTCACAAAGTGGTCCAACATCATGATCTAAAAATTAAGTCCTTGAACGTAAAGATATAGTTATTTGATGGCACATACTTGTGGCAAGAGGACAGCTTCCTCTGTCAGCATATTGCAATAGCAAGAACAAAAACCTGGAGCTCCAAGCAAATGCTACTAATTATAATCATAGAGTCATACAGCATGGAAACAGAGCCACTCCATGCCAACCATGTTCCCAAACTAAACTAGTCCTACCTGCCTCCAAACCTTTCCTATTCATGCAGTTATCCAAATGCCTTTTAAACATTGTAACTGTACTGACATTCACCACTTCCTCTGGGAATTCATTCCACATAAGATTCCCTCTTTATAAAAACGATTGCCCCTCATGCCTTTTTAAAAACTTTTTCCTCCCACCTTAAAAATATAGCCCCTAGTCTTGAAATCCCCCCACCTCAGGAAAAAGACACCTGTCATTCAACTTAGCTGTACCTCTCATGATTTTATAAACCTGTGTAAGGTTACCCCTCCATCTCCTACGCTCCAGTGAAAGAAGTAACAACTTATCTAGCCTCCATTTATAAGTCCAACCCTGTAGTCCTGGCAACAACCTGGTAAATCTCTTCTGAACCCCCTCCAGTTTAATAAGATCTTTCCGATAACAGGGCAACCAGAGCTGGAGACATTAATCCAGAAGTGATCTCACCAATGCCAATCTCAAGATGATGTCCCACCTCCTATATAATCAAAGGCCTGAGCAATGAAAGCAACCTGTTAAACATTTTCTTGAACACCCTGTCTATATATGATGCAAACTTCAAAGAACAATGTACCTGAATCCCCTGAGGGTCTCTCTGCTCTCGACCTCAATGCAAGGCCCTACTTTTAATTTTATACATTCTGTCCTTGTTTGGTTTACCAAAATGAAATATCTCTCATTTATCTAAATTAAATTCTATCTGCCACTCCCCAGTCCATTGACCTAATTGTTCAAGATATCTTTGTAATCTTGGATAACCTTTATTACTGACCAATTTACCACCAATTTTACTATTCCGGCCAAAACAAATTTAAAGCTTGGACAATTTGTCCTAAATATACCAAAAGAGATTTGTAAGGTGTCATAGAACACTCAACCATTAACCATGGAACACATCCTAGATGAACACAAAGATATGTTTCAAGGGTTATGATGTCTTCTGGGAGATTATGATAATAGATGAGAATGCAAGACCATTTCAGCAGCTAATGAAGAAATATCCCACTGTCCTCAAGGTAAGACTGAAAGACAAGATAGAGTTGGAAAAGGAAGAGAATAATCAATAAAGTGAAATAAGAATAAGAGGATAGACTCTCTGCTATTTGGAGTCATAGCCAGCATAAAGGAAGATGTTTGTGGTTACTGGAGTGCAAACACTTAGCTCCAGAACATCTCTGCAGGAATTCCACAGTGTAGTGTCTGAGGTCCAACCATCTTCATTTACTTCATCAATGACCTTTCTTCCAATGTAAAGTCAGAAGTGGAAACATTCATTAATGATTGCACAATGTTCAGCACCATTCATATCACATCAGATACGGAAGCAGTCCATGTACAAATGAAACAAGAGCTAGAAAATATATAAGTTTGAACTGACAAGTGGCAAATGCCATTCACGTCACACAAGTGCAAGGCAAAGACGGGTTTCAGCCAGAGAGAATCAAACAATTGCCGCTTGACTACCAATGTCATTTTGATGGCTGAATCCTCCACTATCAAGAATCTGGGGGTCACCGTTGACCAGAAGCCGAAATGGATTAGCTATATACATACAATGGCATATCAGACGCTTGGAATCCTACAGCAAAACATTCACCTCCTGACTTCCCAAGTATGTCCACCACTTATAAAGGCGCAAGTCAGGAATGTGCTGGAATACTCCCCTCTGACTGAAGCATAAATAGCCTATTTCTACCCTTGTGTGTACATTTTGCATTTCCAGGCTGTCCTAACTCTGGTTCAAACCTACCAGCAATGGCTGGCAAATACTGCTCATTGACTTTGGTGTTCTAATATGTTTTGTTGGTGGGAATTTCTGCTTATCTAGGACCTTGAATGTTGAACAAGCAGAGACAATAGAAGCACAAAACTAGAAAACTGGTCACTGGGTGAAATATATTTCATTTAAGATAAATGATTTTTTAAAACTTCAAAATCTGCCTCAGTCTAAAACATCATTCAATATATTTAAATGTATTTGTGTCATCTTTCAATTGCTATTTTAGTGTAAATTGAATCTACTTATTTTTAAATAACAATTAGTCACCCGTACATTGACACTTAAAATTGCTTCTTGATAAATCACATATGCATGCACGGAGACATCTTTAATCTAAAACCTAAATCCATCTGTTTCAATGCAAACAGACCTGCTGTGTATTTCCTTCATTTTCTGTTTTCATTGCAATGTTTGGGTGATAATCTGGCAGGATTTAGCTCCAGCCATTGTAGGATACATCATTTCAATTGTGGTGAAATATTGATGGATGCTATAAAAGGCAAGCAATCTGTTGGATTATTGCTGAAGAAGTGAATGTAAAAATTATCCCCTGAATTATTGAAAAATTGAGGTAAATGCACCATTAAAACAATGTCCGGTTTCCAGTGGAGTCCCAAATGTGACTGGGATCATTTCTCTAATAATGCCTGGGAAAATGGAATTGTTCGTCTCCATATCTGGAAATGCCTTTAAAATTTGATTTTATATGCATCATTTCACATAATGCTGCTTTTTGCCTCTGAGAGGAATGAATGAATACTTCCCAGCATGTGTGCAGAAGTATCAGAAGAGATAACATTAAGAGATGATTTTGAGTCTACCCACTGAGCAAAGACTGAGTGGGCAGACAACTGAAATGTCCCAAAAGATTTCTCAGATGATTTGCCATCATTGTTCGGATATTTCTGGGTTAATCTAGCTGCTCTGAGCAGAGGGCATAGGTCCAATGATTTACATTGGCCCTAACTGAAATCAAGTCATGCCTGAGCATACCAGCCTTAGTGGCTTTTCTGTCATTCTGAGACAAATGTGAAGAGGACTGAGGAGTCAATCCGTCCTGTAGCCAGCACTTTGTAAGACAGAGTGTTCTCCTAAGCCTTCAAAGGCAACTTAGATCCATCCCAAAGCCGTTTTCTCTCACCTTAATATGTGACCTTCCCTGAATATCTCTTCATACTTGGTGGTTGTGTCCTTGAGGTGGTCTGAGACAGTTTCCTACTGAGGGGTAACAATGGACATTTATTATGCTACATGAGACTTTTATTTAGTAAGCATTTGTTTGAAATATTTCTGAAAATACTAAAACATTCATTTTGAAGGTATAGTTAATTATTTAATGGGATATAGCTAATCCTGGCAAGGCCAGCATTTGTTACCCATGCCTGCATATCCACGAGGAGGTGGTGACACACTGCCTCTTGAAATGCCACAATCCTTTGGATGCACATGCATTCAAAGTATCGTGAGGAAGGAGTTCCAGAATTTACCCAGTGCCAATGAAGCAATGGAGACACATTTGGGACATGTGATTTGACAAGGAATTTGCAGGTGGCAATGGTCTTACGTATGCTCCCTCTGTACACCGAGGCAGTAGAGCCCATTGGTTTGGAAGGTGCCGTCAAGGTGCTTTCACTGTCAAATTTGTCTTTTTTGGCTGAGATATTCAACAGAGGCCCCATCTGTATTCTCAGGTGGGTGTATGAAGAGAAGAAATAAGAGCAGGAGTAAACCATTCAACCTCTCCAGCCTGCTGTGCCAATCAGAACTCTGAAGAAGGGTCCTGACCAAAAACGTCAACTTTCTTGCTCCTTAGATGCTGCCTAACCTGCCGCATTCCTGCATGTCCACTCTGTATTGACTCTGACTCTGGCATCTGCAGTTCTAGCTATCTCCAAGTAAATGGACTGCGTCACTTTGTTGAGAGTGTGCACTCTACTCAATGAACAGGAAGCCATCAAGTGGATGTGGATTTGTCAGTAACTTGGGAAGAAGTCACCAGGCTGACTGAAACAAAAGTTTGTACAATAAAGCAACTTTAAAAGAAGAGAAAGAAAACATATATTTACATAGAGATATATATGCTGAAGAGTCTGAGATAACAAGGTGTAGAGCTGGATGAACACAGCAGGCCAAGCAGCAGCAGAGGAGCAGGAAAGCTGACATTTCAGGTCTGGACCCTTCTTCAGAGCAAAGTCCATATATGCTTTTATAACATGCATTTCTGTAGCATCTTTCACAGCCATCAGCTATTTTCAAGCATTTTATATCTAATGACATACTTTCAAAGTGTAGTCATTGCTGTGGTATGTGAAATACAGCAGCCAATTTATAGGCAGCAAAATCCCATAAACAACATTGTAATATTGACTGAATAATCTGCTTACTTCCTTATTATTTTTCTGTATTATTGACCATTTAGTTTCTCATAAAAATCATAGACATTTGACTTTCTTATTTCGAAACATTTGCTACTCAACCCCATTGAGATAATTGTTATGCATTTGACGAAGCAATGCTATATTTTTATTTGACTCTGCCATTAATTAGTGCCTCCTATCAGTTAATTTGTCTGCAGTTATGGTCACCACACCAGATCAATCAATTGAAATGGTTAATTGAATGATAGACATAAGAAAGGGCATACAGAGCACTCAATTTGTATTCTTACTTCAGTGTCATGCTGAACAATCTTGATGAATAGGTTAACAAAGTTGATATTTTCAGACTTAGAAATTAACCTTCCTTTTTCACTTTATCAATCCAATTTAAATCCATTCGAGGCAAAGCAGTTCATATGCAACATATGTCTATAAATATACCTACAGTATGCTATTAAAAACAAAGAGTGCACCAATTGGAGAATCTCAAATGAGCCTGAGCGAGCGGTATAAAATGGTCAAATCTAGCAATTACATAGAATTAATTCTTTTTTGTTTAATTACCCCGTGAGTTTCAGATAAAGTCACTATGTGGAATCTCCAATGGGTTATAGCAAAATCAAATGAAAAGACCAGTGAGGTCGACCTTGAAATTGGAAACAATTTGCATCTTCTATGCTTTTGCTTCACGGCAGAGCAGGTTTCTTGTTAGGCAGTAGTGAATTGCTAATTAAGGGAGATTATTATGTGTGTAACACCACAACTTGCTTTGTGAATATACAAATTTGTATTTTACCAAACAAGCCAAACAAACTGGATGTCGACAGAAATTAGAGTGGACACCAGACAACATCAGCTTGCCACTCATTGTGAATAGCCCCTGTAGTAATTAGCAGCAAAGAACATCTCACGACCCTCATTTGTGGACATTGGCATTTTGCCAAACACTCCCAAATATCAGGTTATCCCTGTAATCCACTTCTGGGCTGCTCAGGAAGCACAGACTCGCATTGCAGTGCATACCGGCAGGTAGCATTGAGAAGGCTGCACAGGTACACTTTGTGCCCAGATCATAAACTGGACCAGGCTGCTTCTCGGGTTCCTCATTTTTTTTTTAGCACTTTCTCATTTGACACCTATGTGTGTGCTCGCAGCATCCATGCTTTATCACGTTATGCCAGCTAGCCTTTGGCTCTGGCTGAAGTGCCAATGCATTAACAGCAGTAGCCTACAGAGTTACAGTCAAGATTTTATGTACGTGGACCGACCCTGCGGTGCAGACACATTCCATTCTGGAGTCCGTTCACAAGTCAGAACACCACACAGCCACTCATAAGTACAGGAAATGTGTGTGTATGCTGGATCTTTAAAAATTAACACCATGCATGGGATTACGTTTGTAAATATTAGCATTCATAAGTCAGGCATTAATAAATTGGGGGCCACCCCCAGCTTCTCACGCAATCCAAACAGGAGGATCAGGTTTCTGTAACCCTGGAGTTAGTGAAGCTTTTCAATCATTTCGATATTGTCATAAATCTCTCCTTCCAATCGACCAGGGTCATGATACTGAAAGGCCAGCTCATAAAAGCAGAGAGTCAAAGGATGTCTAAATAGAGTTGTTGAGGTTTAAAATGACAAAGCTCAATTATTTTCCTTTGAAGTACAGGATTACATCATCTGGATAATGGGGCAAGATTGGGCTCCTAAAAAAAAAGAAAAATACGAGCATTAGGGAGGTGATTGTCAGGACAAAAAAAATGTAGACCTCAGGCTAAAGAGGCAGATAGGACAAATTGCTGCACCCCAAGAGTAGATCCAGTCTTTGCTGTTTTATCCCCAGGACAAGCCTCTAAAGGATTTGTGTCAGAGCAGGGCACTGCAAACAAGACCACCCTCAATAAGCACAGCTACCACTCCCATCAGGCACAGAGATTGTATTCAGTATAATGGCCTTCCCTTTTCATCAGTTGTTGGATGAGATATCATCCCACTGAGAGCCAGGTGGGGGATAAGAATCTTTCACACTTAAGAATCAATCACACATTTCATAGCCTGGGGTTTCTGACAGTTTCTGACCTAGTTGATACTCCAGTGGGAGGACAAAAGATGAGAATACTCATTGTATTGATGTTGTACATCTTAAGAGAGACACAGGCATCTAGGGGAACATGAATGTTGATGTCTATAAACCGCACTTTACAAGATTGGTAGGTGGCTATAAACTCTCAAGGTATACATGTCCAGGCTATAGCATCACTGTTCTTAAAAGCTCATGTCAGTTGTCTTCAACTGGTGAATATTAGGTCTTGCTCAAGCATTACACGTCATACTTAACAGAGCTCCCACCTGATGTAACTCTGCATGCTACCCTCATCAACGTGAACAAAAAGGGTTGAGTACCCATTTAGATTGCCAATTTCCACAACAGATGTTTACTTCTGACTTAGAACACCCATAGGTGGCTTTAAACCTGTCATGGACAGTGGGCCGACTGGAGGAGGCATCTCTAACTGCATTTCAAAAATGGAAAATCAAGCCAGAGAGGTACTAACTTTTTGGGATGAAATTATGGTATCCGGCACTTCATTACTAAGAAAAGCATTACTCCTGATGAGCTGAGCAGTAGAGGAGTGATCCTGGTCCAAGGCAGAAAAGGAACTGCACAGGTTCCTTGAACAAGCTAGCTACTGTAGGAAACTTGTGCAAGGCTGTGGGCAGTTAGCTGACCCATTTCATGATTTACGCAGCAAGTCCTAGAATGCTGCAGGCATGGTTTAGAAAGGCTGAACAAGGCATGCTACTTCACGGGACATTACGGTAAAACCCAAGCAGGTCAAGATTCCCTTTTTCGTCCACTGTCAAACAGAAGCTTGCTTCATCACATGTCCTTGGTGACCCAGATTTCCAACACCTTTTCAAACTGGAAATTATCACCAGTTTCCTTGGCTTAGGAGCGGTGTTGCCACAGGATCAAGGGCAGAAAAGAGTGATTAGTACATATACCAGTCTGAATCTTGAAATTAGTAGAATATGCAGAATTACTACGGTACTAAATTCAAACTGTTAGATTTGAGGTGAGCTATTTCCTAAACATTCTGAGGCTTTCTGATCAGAGCAGAGATTGAAGTGTTTACCAAGAAAAGCCCATTCAACTACATACAAAACTGGGAGCAAGACAGACCTAATGGGTCAGTGAACTTGAATAGCTTTGATTCCAGGTCCACTAGAGGTCGGGCAAAAGTAATACAAATACTGATGTCCTTACTCGGAAGACCAACAATGGGAGGGAACATGCCCCTGCCTGGCTGGAATAGGCTGCGGCTGGTTTTCTGCTCAATCTCAAGTCAAAAGCAGCAATAAACGCCATTCCTGAAGAAATTTGGACTAAAATCCAGCAGAGTGTCAGTAATACATTTAAAAGTGAGATTCAAACAGGTACAGATAGCAAGAACTGCAGATGCTGGAATCAGAGTCGATATGGTGTGGAGCTAGAAGAACACAGCAAACCAGGCAGCATTAGGGGAGCAAGACAGTCAATGTTTTGGGCCTCGGCCCTTCGTCAGTCCGGCTCCACGCTGCTTTGATTCTAGAGAGTAGTCTCAGATAACGTTTTGCCTTTCCCATCTATCTTGTAAAAGAGGATCTCTGCCAACTTCAGTTGACTGATGGGAACATCAGTAGGCTGCACCATTACTGGAAGGCCTAACACCCACCAATGCAGGATCAGCTGAAGATGAAGTCCAAACCAGCGCAGAAAGAGTTGAGGTTCTAGAAGAGGATTGGAAAGAGGATGCTTTCTTCTATTGGCTAGCTCATGACAATGAGAAAGCGGTCCCTGATGTTGTCCCTGACAGCCACAAGTTTTGGTATTCATTCCTAATCAAGCAGGGCACCAAACGATGGATAAGATGACTACCTTGACAACAGAATGGCATCACTGGTCTGGGATGGCTGCTCCTATTAATAATTGGGCCAGTACATCACAAGTGATGCCGGTCTTTTGGCATATGTCTGCCAATTGGTGATTTGCTGTGGGAATTATACTTGGTAAGATGGGAATAGAATTGGACACAAGAGATGCTGTAAGGGTGAGGTAAATCGTTAAAGAGGTATGTTTTACAAATTACAGTTAAAAAAAACTCTCTGGGTCTGTTGTGAGAATCCCTTCACAAAAGCTGAATGCAACTAGCACTTAGTCAACCCTTACAGAGTGAGAAAATATAAGAAGCTGGACAAGACAACAAACCTAGAAGGAATATTGCCTGGTCTGGAGCGCAGGCCCTATGAAGAAAGGCTGAGGGACTTGGGTCTGTTCTCATTGGAGAGAAGGAGGCTAAGAGGGGATTTAATAGAGTCATACAAGATGATCAGAAGATTAGATAGGGTGGACAGTGAGAGTCTTTTTCCAAGGATAATGACTTCAGCTTGTACAAGGGGGCATAGCTACAAATTGAGGGGTGATAGATTTCAGACAGATGTCAGCGGCAGGTTCTTTACCCAGAGAGTGGTAAGGGCGTGGGACGTCCTGCCTGCCAATGTAGTTAACTCAGCCACATTAGGGGCACTTAAACAATCCTTGGATAAGCATATGGATAATGTTGGGATAGTGTAGGGGGAGGGGCTTAGATTAGTTCACAGGTCGTTGCAACATCGAGGGCCAAAGGACCTGTTCTGCACTGTATTGTTCTATGTTCTAATATGTACAAAGATTTTTGAAGTGGTTAGATAAATTTATCATATCCTTGCATTATTTATTAATAGAGAATAGCTGGACATAAGAAAAGTCCCCAAGGATTAGAGAATAGCCAAAAAGAAACAGCCTCCAGAGGCAGCAGTATGTTTACTATCCACTGTGGGTTTTAGAAGGTCTAACAGACAAGGGATCATAAGGTAAGTGGGATTTTGCCTAGATTTGTGATCAAGAGTATTTGAGTTCCTCGATCATCACCTATGAATTAGCAGGCAGGTAGAAATGGTGAGAGGGAGTTCAGAGCCTTCAAAAGAGTGAGAGGTAGCTTGAGAGAGTGAATTTGTTTGCCGCTTTTGTCTGGGTGAGTTAGAGCCATGCTTGGAATAAGAAAATCCAGGTGTCTCATTGTGAGTGGCAGTAAATGAATATTTTCCCTTATCTTAAAAAAAAGCCAAGTTTCAATCAGGGTAGCAAGAACATTAATTGAATTAGCCAGTATCTAAGGTATTGATTAAAATGTAATTAGTAAGAGTATGAATTAATTCAAACTGAATAAGGATGGCATGGCAGTTATCTGTTGCAGCTGAGTTATGTGAGAGCTCGCACATAGCAGTGTGATCCATTGCCAAACACCATGCTTTAAGCGTCTATAGGAACATCAGCTCAGAGGACAAGAGCTGGACTCTAAACTTTGAACATGATGCAACATGGAGGTTGAAAGTTACCTGGATAGATGGATCCAGGAGGCAGCCACATCACTTATCCCAGAGTTTTCTGATTTGGTCCATGGTTGTGGACAGGAGTGTATTGAAAAGGTAGAAGTGGAGAAATCTCAGCCTTGTCAATTCCCCAACATGTTTGAGGTTCTTGCAGCTTAAATAGGTGAAAAGGTTTGCAGGGTAGAGTAAAACTGATCTGTGGCGCATGCAGCCATTCTAGCTGGGAGTGGGGAGGGAGGATTAATAGGACTGTAGTGACAGTGAGGGACAGCATAATTAGTGGCCATCTCCTGTTTTCAATTTGTATTAAAATGGTTATTTTAAACCAAAACTGAGAATCAAAAACAAAAGGTGGCATTCTTACACAGCAGTACTGAAGGAACTTTTGGGATTGTTGACCTTTGGATGAAATATTAAACTGAAGTCCCGTCTGCCTGTTTGAATGAATGGCAAGTAGTGGTATGATTTCACAGTCGAACAAAGAAATAATGCTTGATATTTTAGGACAATGTTTATCCATCTATGTAAACAAAAAAAACTTGATCATTGCTGTTTGTGGGAATTTGCTGTGTGCACATTAATTATAGCAATTTATCCATTTACAAAAGTAACAACATTTAAAAATTACTTTGTTGGCTGTGAAGTGCTTTTAGAATCTGGGTGATTGTTGAAAGAAAATATAAATGCAGGTCTTTCTTCTTTCTAATAAATGTGTTAGAATTCTATTAAAAAATTAAAGGATCTGGCGGATGCCAGAAATTCTGTGGATATGACATAATTAGATTTGAACACAACCTTTAGTACTCTGCTTTTGAGCAATGCCATAAGGAATTTGAAACCATTTGCAATTCACACATTATTAGACATAATTTGTAATTGCTTAAATTAGTGATTAACACAGGAATTAATTGTGAAACTGCTCAATTTTGATATTTTCGTCTTCTGACTTACCTAACTCTTTCGATTTCCTCAGCTTGAATTTCAAGTTATTCTTTACTACACTATTGATTCTCACACAAACCATGACTTTTGGCTGCTCTCCCAACCTTATCAAATGACCTTTTACTTATTTGACTGTGTGCAAACACATAACATTCAAACCCATAATCCCTTAATAGTTTGCTAAGCATATCAAAGAGTTGATGCACTACACAACACTGGGAAAAACAAAGACAGCAAGAATTGCAGATTCTGGAGTCAGACATAACACAGTGTGAAGCTGGAGGAACACAGCAGGCCAGGCAGCATCAGAGGAGCATGAATGTTAATGTTTTCTTCAGAAATGGGAGAGGGGGAAAGCAGCTAGGAAATAAATAGAGAGGAGGGGGTAGGGCTGCAGAATGTAGGTGGGATGGTGATAGATGAGTACAGATAGGGAGTGGTGGGGATTGGTCAGTGAGGTGCGAGGGCGGGAGAGAAGATGGACAGATTTTGTCAGGTCGAGGAAGCAGGGATGAGAGGGAGGGTTGGACATGGGATGAGGCCGGGGGGTGGGGCGATTTTAAAATTGATGAATTCCATATTTAGGCCTTTGGGCCGTAGGCTCCCGGGATAGAATATCAGCTGTTGCTTCTCCAGTTTGCGAGTGGTGTCAGTGTAAATCTGGAGGAGACTCAGGGTGGGCATGTCACCCAGGGAGCGGGAGGGGGAGTTAAAATGGTTTGCAATTGGAAGGTGTTCTTGTTTATCGCGAAAAGAGCATAGGTTCTCCACAAAGTTGTCTCAGAGGCTCCATTTGGTTTCACCAATGTAGAGGAAGCCACATTGGGAGCAGTGGACACAGTAAACAAAGTTGATAGATGTACAGGTGAACCCCTGTCTGATATGAAAGATTTGTTTTGTGCCTTGGGTGAAGTGAAAGGTGTAGGGGCAGGTTTAGCACTTCCTACAGTCACAGGGAAAGGTGCTGGGGTGTTGGGGTTAGTGGGGAGTGTGGAGCAGATGACAAAGTTGGACAGAGAGTAGTACCTATGAAAGGTAGATAGGGGTGAGGAGGGAAATATATCTTTGGTAATGAGGTCAGATTCTAGGTGGTGGAAGTAGCAGAGAATGGTAATTTGGATGAGGAGTTGGGTGGGGTGCTACATGAGGACAAGGGGGATTCTGTCTTTGCTTTTGTTGAGGTGGGGGGGACATCAGGGCAGAGGTATGGAAATCGTAAGAAATGCAGTCGAGGGCATTTTCCATAAGCGGGACCGGGGTTGGGTGGAAGGTGATCGGGGGGAAGTTGCAGTCCTTGAAGGAAGATATCTGGGATGTGCGGATGGGGAAAGCCCCACCTTGGGAGCAGATGCAGTGGAGGCAGAGGAATAGGGAGGAAGGTGGGTGAGAGGAGGTGTAGTCTAGGTAGCTGTGGGAGTCCATGGGCTTGAAATAGATGCCGATTTCGAGGTGGTAACCAGGGATGGAGACAGTGAGGTCCATGAAGGAGAGGTAGGTATCAGAGATGGTCCAGGTGAATCTGCGGTTGAGGCGGAAGGTGTTAGTAAAGTTGATGAACTGTTCAACCTCCTCATGAGAGCACGAGGCAGCACTGATACAGTCACCAATTTAATGGAGGAAGAGGTGGGTGATAGTGCCAGTGTAACAGCAGAGGGGGACTATTCCATGTAGCCTATAAAAAGGCAGGCATAGCTTGGGCCTATGCAGTTGCCCAGGGCCTCCTCCTTAGTTTGTATGAAGTGGGAGGAGCTAAAGGAGAAGTTGTTAAGGGTAAGGATGAATTTGGTTGGGCGGATAAGGGTATCAATGGATTGGGTCTGTGGGAGAGGAAGAGACAGAGGACTTTTAGGCCATCTGCATAGGGGATATAAGTGTACAGGGATTGGATGTCCGTCATGAAGATGAGGTGTTAGGGTCCAGGGAAATGGACATCTTGGAGGAGGTGGAGAGCATGGGTGGTGTCCTGGACAAAGGCAGGCAGTTCCTGAACTGGCGGGAGAAAACAGTTAAGGTAAGTGGAGCCTAGATGCTGCTTGGCCTGCTGTGTTCATCCAGCTTCACACTTTGTTATCTAAGGTAAGTGGAGATGGGTTCAGTGGGACAGGAGTAGCAGAGACAATGTATCAGCTCGGGCAGTCAAATTTGTGGATTTTGGGAAGGATATAGAAATGGGCAGTGCAGGGTTGGGGAATGAAGAGATTGGAGGCTGTGGGTGGGAGGTCACCCAAGATGATGAGGTTATGAATGGTTTAGAGATGATGTTTTGGTGGTCACGGGTAGGGTCATGAGCGAGGCAGTGGTAGGAGGAGGTGTCACAGAAGTGGCATTTGGCCACAGTTATGTAAATGTCAGGAGGATATACCACTACTGCCTCATCTGCGGGTTTGATGGTGAGGTTAAGGATAGAGCGGAATGAGCGGAGGGCTGCACATTCCATGCGGGAGAGGCTGGAGTGAGTGAGAGGGGTGGAGAGATTGAGGTGATCAAAGTTGGAAATGAAGAGGTGAATGCCTCCTCAATCATGGTCCCACCCCTGACCACCGAAACATTGTCTCTTGAACCATTCATAACCTCATCACCTCAGGTGACCTTCCTCTTACAGAGGACTTTTGCCTTTTCATTTCAAACGGCCACTATGACATCAATCGCCTCCTCTTCATTTCTCACTGCCACCGTGATATTGATCGCCTCAACCTCTCCATCCATCTCACTCATTCTAACCTCTCCCCCATGGAATGGGCCCCAGCAATGCCTGCTTCTTTGCAGGATACATGTAGCGGTCCCTCTTCCACAGCTACACTGGCCCCATCTCCTTCCTCTTCCGCTGTCACATTGATGACGGTATCAGTGCAGCCTCCTGCTCCCATAAAGAGTTTGGACAGTTCATCAAATTTACTAAAACATTTCACCCCAACTTCAAATTCACCCCAACCATGTCCAATTCCTCCCTCTTCCACCTGAATCCCTCCGTCTCCATCTCTGGTCACCGCCTCAAAACTGACACCTATTTCAAGCCCACCAACTACCTTGACTATACCTCCTCTCACCCACCTTCCCGCTAGAATGTGATCGCCTACTCCCTACTCTTCCACCTCCACAGCATCTGCTCCAAAAATGGGGCATTCCACTCCTAGTCATCTCAGATGTCCTCCTACTTCAAGTGTCCTAACCTCCCCTCGACAATGCCCCAGGTGGTCAAAAATGCTATCAACTGCTTCTCTTGTGTTTCCCACGCCTCTGCCCTCACATCCCCTTCCCCCAACAAAAACAAAGACTGAATCCCCTTTGTCCTCACGTACTACCCCGCTAACCTCCGCATCCAGCGTATCATTCTCTGCCACTTCCGCCACCTAGAATCTGACCCCATTACCAAAGATGTATTTCCCTCCCCACATCTATCTGTCTTTCATAGGTGCCACTCTCTCTGCGATTTCCTCAGCTGCTCGACACACCCCACTAACCCTACCACGCCTAGTACCTTTGATGGATAGGTTGTATCAGATCAAGGAGGTAGGGATGAGAGGGAAGGCTGGACATGGGATGAGGCTGGGAGTGAGGCCATTTAGAGAACTTTTTGTAGAGCATCTGCACTCTGTTCACAACAAATGACAACACATTCCGGTCACGAACCATTTTAACTCCCCCTCCCACTCCTAGGCCAACATATCCATCCTGGGCCTCCTTCAGTGTCACGATGATACCACCCACAAACTGTACAAACGGAGCCACATATTCTGCCATGAGAGCCTGCAGCTCAATGGCCTAAACATGGATTTCACCAGTTTGAAAATCTTCTCACCCCCAGCCTCATTCCATGTCCAACCCTCCTTGTCATCCCTGCCTCCTTGAGCTGACACAACCTGTCCATCTTCTCTCCCACCTATCCGACCCCCCCCCCACCTCACTGACCACCCCCACCACACTGACCACCCCCACCACTCCCTACCTGCACTCATCTATCACCATCCCACCTCTCTTCCCCGGCCCCAACCTTCATATCTCTATTTATAGGGAAGGCCAGTCAGCTCATGAGCTAACATGACCAATCTACAACCATTAGTGGCAATCCCACAGACACCAGAATGTGTCCATGTCACAAAGACCATCCTGAATCACCAGCAGTTAGATGTTTAACTCTCTCCACTGCCAAACCCATTTGTAAAGCAGATGGTTAACTAAGAAAAGCAAAAAATACTTTAGGTCTGTAAGATATTGAGTTGGGAAAGTGAGAGGAAGTTAAGTGTCAGATGCCTCAGAAATAAAAAAAAGTATGCAATTCTAAACACAAGAATTAGAAATTGTTAGTGTTAGAAGACTGGCAGGAGAGAAATCTGGGATTAGATGCCTTGAGTAAAGTTTGATTTGAGGAAGAAATTTGAACAGGTTGCAGGAAATTAAATTCTGCAATTACTGATAGCCAGTGATGCAGAAAACTGATGGAATAGCAGGAGACGCTGCCAAAATGCAGATGCAATACCAATTGAATGCCGGCCAGAACTCCAAGGTGTTGCAAACCAAGGTTACGCACAGTGGGAAGAAACAACAATCTTCTTTTGCTTGCAATTCAATTTCAAAGTCAGTCACCAAGTATTGACCATCTTTTATTTAGTTTATCTCCACTTAGAAATATTTTGTTGGTCCTGGAGTAAGATCCTACAGTTCTAACAGTGCACAGGAGACTTTTCAGCATGCAGAGAACATAATATAAGAAATAGGAACAGGAGAAAATATATAGCAAGTCAAGCCTAGTCCACCTTTTAATATGATCATGGAGGATTTCAAATCTATGTTCTTATTATCCCATGTATTCCTTGATTCCCTGAGATACAATTTCAGAAAGAGTCAATGTCAGCCTTAATTTTCTTCTGTGATAGAGCATCCACAATCCTCTGGTGTAGAAGTGCCAAAGTTTCACAGCTCTTTCAGTGAAGACATTTTTCCAAACTTTTCTTCACAAACATCTTAGGCCAAAAGACCCGTTCCTGTGCTGTACAGTTCCATATTCTATTTAAATAATCAGCCCCTTATCCTGAAGCTGTGTCCACTTATTGTAGATCCTCTAGCCAGCAGGAAAAGGCATCTCCTTCTACTTTGTCAAGACATTTCATAATTTTGAATCAAAAACAGAAGTTGCTTGAAAAGTTTAGCAGGTCTGGCAGCATCTTTGGAGAGAAATCATAGTTAACATTTCAGGTAAAGTAACACTTTCTCATACTCATTCTGGCATTATTGGTGAAATGGTATAATGGTATTGGAAGCTGGTTGTAGAAGGTTCACTGAGCTCATTCCCGGGATGAAGGGCTTTTCCAGTGATGAAGGGTTGAAGAGATTGGCTGTTGCCCATTGGAGTTTAGAAGAATTAGTGGACATTTATCAAAACATATAAGATCACGAGGAGCTTAGATAGAGTGGATTCCAAGGGGATGTTTCCATTTCTGGGAAAGACTAGAATTTGTGAACATAATGGCTAAGATTTTCTGATGGCCAAACAGATGTTACTCCAGCATGAATGGAGTTGTACTTTGGGTATTTCCCCCATTGCCACAGACTCTGAAGGAATTGAACGGAAAATTGAAGTTTCTGCTGGGCAATTTTTCAATGCCTGGAACCCGCTGAAAATGTAAAATAAATCATAGAATTTGAAAGCTTCTGATGTAATTAAGTAATTACTTGGGAAAAGCTATACTGTAAAATACTTAGCCTAAGTCTTGAGTAACTATTTAACTGACTCCATTCTTACCTCCTCACACCTCAACTACACTTTCCCCAGACTCCAAACACACTCCTGACAATGACTTTAAACTAATCCCACTTCCAGGGTACCCAGCACCCCTTGCCCAGGGACCTAACCATTTTGACGTGCTGCCAGAGCCAGCATTTTAATATTTTGCATTTGAATGCATACTTTAAGTCTAGCTTTTTAATGCCATGAGATTTTTTTTAACTCAGCAAATTGGAAATTGTGGTTTCGCTGACCCAGTAGATGTGTACTTTCTGCAGGACAATTGCAATGGTTCGCCATTATATTTAATAACAAAGAGCTTGATAAATTCATTTTTATGAGAGTAGTTATGTGGCATTTTTACAACATTGAGTTGTAAGGTTATATCTGTATGCAAATATTGTTTCTGAATACTGAATGATAAGAATATTCAGCATGTTGGACTGTTGCTTCATTACTAGATTTAAAAAGCTTTTTATTTCCCTTTATGTTACTTATGTCATCCACAAGGATCAGATAGTGATGAAATTATCCAGCCATCATTGTTTCACAGGGAAATCAATGCATGGCATGTATTTCAGATGTTCAATCTTCAATTATTTGGAAATTCTCTGGCTTCTCATTGCAACCCTCAGGTACACAAACATGCCATCTCTTCACTATTTATAGAGGTATTTTGATTCTCATGTCTTTAGTTGAGTTTCCTTCTACTCCTTTCCATGTGAGTGACAGTCATAGAATGAAACTAATCATAAGGGTGAGGTACACCTGCAATTTCTGCTTTATCTTATTCAAATATTATTGTGAAAGTTGGCATGAGCTGCCGTGGCCTTTGTACATGGGAATCACCAGTGCAGTTTGAGTCTGGTAAGAGTCTAACCTGCTGGATGGAGCAATTTTTGAAAATCTTAATGATCATAGACCTTTCATCAAGTGCACCGAGAGGATCAAGACTGGACAGCTGGTCTTGGAAAACTTCCATTACGTACACATCTAATTCTGGTCAGCCATGGTGTGCACTTATTGGATGTGGCTCTTGCTCACAAGTGCCCTCTTGTAATAGTGATAATGGGAACTGCAGATGCTGGAGAATCCGAGATAATAAAATGTGAGGATGGATGAACACAGCAGGCCAAGCAGCATCTCAGGGGCACAAAAGCTGACGTTTCGGGCCTAGGCCCTTCATCAGAGAGGGGGATGGGGTGAGGGTTATGGAATAAATAGGGAGAGAGGGGGAGGCGGACCGAAGATGGAGAGAAAAGAAGATAGGTGGAGAGGAGAGTATAGGTGTGGAGGTAGGGAGGGGATAGGTCAGTCCAGGGAAGACGGACAGGTCAAGGAGGTGGGATGAGGTTGGTAGGTAGGAGATGGAGGTGCGGCTTAGGGTGGGAGGAAGGGATGAGTGAGAGGAAGAACAGGTTAGGGAGGCAGAGACAGGTTGGACTGGTTTTGGGATGCAGTGGGTGGAGGGGAAGAGCTGGGCTGGTTGTGTGGTGCAGTGGTGGGAGGGGACGAACTGGGCTGGTTTTGGGATGCGGTGGGGGAAGGGGAGATTTTGAAGCTGGTGAAGTCCACATTGATACCATTGGGCTGCAGGGTTCCCAAGCGGAATATGAGTTGCTGTTCCTGCAGCCTTCGGGTGGCATTATTGTGGCACTGCAGGAGGTCCATGATGGACATGTCATCTAAAGAATGGGAGGGGGAGTGGAAGTGGTTTGCGACTGGGAGGTGCAGTTGTTTGTTGCGAACCGAGCGGAGGTGTTCTGCAAAGCGGTCCCGAAGCCTCCGCTTGGTTTCCCCAATGTAGACGAAGCCACACCGGGTACAGTGGATGCAGTATACCACATTGGCAGATGTGCAGGTGAACCTCTGCTTAATGTGGAAAGTCATCTTGGGGCCTGGGATAGGGGTGAGGGAGGAGGTGTGGGGGCAAGTGTAGCATTTCCTGCGGTTGCAGGGGAAGGTGCCGGGTGTGGTGGGGTTGGAGGGCAGTGTGGAGCGAACAAGACAGTCACGGAGAGAGTGGTCTCTCCGGAAAGCAGACAGGGGTGGGGATGGAAAAATGTCTTGGGTGGTGGGGTCGGATTGTAGATGGCGGAAGTGTCGGAGGATGATGCGTTGTATCCGGAGGTTGGTGGGGTGGTGTGTGAGAAGTGAGAACGAGGGGGATCCTCTTTGGGCAGATGTGGCGGGGGCGGGGTGTGAAGGATGTGTTGTGGGAAATGAAGGAGACGCGGTCAAGGGCGTGCTCAACCACTGTGGGGGGAAAGTTGAGGTCCTTGAAGAACTTGGACATCTGGGATATGCGGGAGTGGAATGCCTCATCATGGGAGCAGATGCAGCGGAGGCGGAGGAATTGGGAATAGGGGATGGAACTTTTGCAGGAGGGTGGGTGGGAGGAGGTGTATTCTAGGTAGCTGTGGGAGTCGGTGGGCTTGAAATGGACATCAGTTACAAGCTGGTTGCCTGAGATGGAGACTGAGAGATCCAGGAAGGTGAGGGATCTGCTGGAGATGGTCCAGGTGAACTGCAGGTTGTGGTGGAGGGTGTTGGTGAAGTGGATGAACTGTTCGAGCTCCTCTGGGGAGCAAGAGGCGGCGCCGATGCAGCCATCAATGTAACGGAGGAAGAGGTGGGGTTTGGGGCCTGTGTAGGTGCGGATGAGGGACTGTTCCACGTAACCTACAAAGAGGCAGGCATAGCTGGGTCCCATGCGGGTGCCCATGGCCAGCCCCTTAGTCTGTAGGAAGTGGAAGGAATCGAAAGAGAAGTTGTTGAGGGTGAGGACGAGTTCGGCTAGGCGGATGAGGGTGTCGGTGGAGGGGGACTGGTCGGGCCTGCGGGACAGGAAGAAGCGGAGGGCCTTGAGGCCATCTCTATGCGGAATGCAGGTGTATAGCGACTGGACGTCCATGGTGAATTCTGTGTACATCTGTTAAGTCTGTGCTAGTTGATAGCCAAGAGAACAATCCTGGCTTAATCCAGGTTCCACGGATCTTCAGGCATCACTACTTCTAAATTTAAAGATGCGTAAAGGCCAAAATTAATGTGGTGCAGTTTTGAAAGAACTCTATCTGTAATATTTAAGCTAATATCTATGCTGTGCGTAATCGCAGTACAGAAAAGACAGAGTAGTTTCTATTGCATTGACATCAAGCTTTCAAAGAATATTTTTGAGGCCTCCCAACAACACTGTTGAGAGCAGCTGATCATGAGGGTTACTTAGAAAACATTAACTTAACCTACTATTAATTACAGCTTAGAGAAAATGTTAAGCTAAAATGGAACCATTTGCAAATGCATTTTCTAAAGTACAGTTAAAAAACATCACGATAGTTATGTTACATCTTTGCAATTCCTAATTATGGACAAAATAAGTTCCCATAACCTCTGGATTTTGTGCAGCTTCTGTAATGTGATAGCTATATAATGTAAACTTTCTCATCTAATTCATTTTGTAGTGCAAATACTACTGAGAGGTTGTCTAGGAGTATATAATGATTGCAATATTGACATGGCATATGTGAAACTCTAGTTCGGTATGTTGTTCACTGAGACCTTGATTAAAGAAAAACTTACGTAAGTGATGTTGAGAAGGTGTTAATCTATATGTATGTATGCAACTTGGTACTCTTACACAGACTTATAAATAAAGCATATTGCTCTTCGGTAGAGAATTAAGAAAACCAACAAAGTTAATGTTTATCTCATCTAATTCATTTTCTGACTTCATGATTTTATATTTCAATTGTTATTTAAATAATTGCGTTGTGTTACAATACAATACAAATGGAACAATTGTCAGCACCAGAGGAAGAAGGGAATGGGTCAAATATCAATCCATATGTGCTGTTTAGTGTTTGAATGGCGCCAATTAAATTTCTCTAAAGGAAATCTGACTTTACCCAACTTCCTGAGGTATTTTTCTTAGGCTGCTTTGGGAGTCAGGAAAGTTTTATTTGCAAACAGCACACTCACTACAGCTGGACTTTATTTTTTCAATTTAATCGGGGACAAAAATAAAATGTTCTCCCACTGCCAATTTGTACATGTTGTGACTGGAAGCTCATTAAAAGCACACCAGATTTGGTGGCTTGTGAGGAAACAGAAAGCCTGCTGAGGAATTTGGAACATTCTAAAAGGTTTTTATAAAGTGTTTTCACACTTTCAAATACAACTATTAAGTGTTATATTGCAATGTGCATACATTTTTAATGCAGCAACACATCATCAGGATTTTTCATTTATATATGTTCATCCTTGCATTGAACAGGCTTGTGTATTTATTTATAGATATTAAGTGGGTTTTCCAACACACAAAGTATTGTAAAACCACGGAAAATGTATCAAAATCTTGATAGCCTGGTCTGTCATCTTTTCTATCGTGACTTAAATGGTTCTGCCTGATTTTTTTTGTTTCAAAAAAAGGGGTCTTGAAATTTAAAACTAAAACTTCTAACCATCTGCCCCCCTGATTGACGGAAAGGCATTACATGGAAACTGACATGAATACCTGTCATTTCCTCCTTTCTAGAGAGCAGTTTCCTTTTTGTCATCCTGGATGAACACAGCAGGCCAAGCAGCATCTCAGGAGCACAAAAGCTGACGTTTCGGGCCTAGACCCTTCATTAGGTCTAGGCCCGAAACGTCAGCTTTTGTGCTCCTGAGATGCTGCTTGGCCTACTGTGTTCATCCAGCCTCACATTTTATTATCTTCGAATTCTCCAGCATCTGCAGTTCCCATTATCTCTCTCTCCTTTTTGTCATCTCTGGCCATTATTTCAACTTAATAGGTCTTCCTTTTATCGAAAAATTGATTTAGTTTCAAGATGTTGTCGTCACAGATTGTGCTTACGTTGTGCTTTGTGGTTGGTTTACACAAGGTATGAACAACAAAGGTGGTACAACGGTCTTTTCTCATGCTGGAGCGCATTTTTCTTCTCAATATCAATGATACAGAAACATTTATTACATACCAAGAGGTTCATTTATTCTCAACAAATGAAAAACATTTTCCACAGACATTCCATAAAACCTGAGAGCAGAAATGTTATATACTGGATCAATGGCTATGGAGGCTACATGAAGGCACCAAGGTAAATGGATGATCTGAGAGTGCATTGAATGGCATGGGGTAGGTGGGGTTTGAGAAAGGTGAGGAATAAGATTTTTGGAACCTTATAAGTATGGCTAGCAAATTGAATGCTGTGCAAGAAGAATCCAAGTGAGCTTCCTAAAAGCCTGGCTCTATATCCACATTCTTCCCACACTGGTATTCAGTTCACAAGCTGCACTGTGATCCTAACCTCAATGTAAAAAGACATAAAAAGGTGTGTGAAGGCATCGCATGGATAACGTTTAAGTGTTGTGAATGTGTTTAGATCAGCTTTTTATCCCTTAGCTTAGAGGAAGAATCAGGCCAATTACTTCAACATTTCCCTTTCATTCTTTTTCCTTTTCATTTTTTTTTCCCCTTTATAGTTTGGGTTTCCAGTATCCACAGTATTTTACCTTTGTAATTACTTTAGCTGCCTAACAAATAGTATTGTTAGATCATCTACCACTGCAATACTTGCTGCATGATGATGACAAGCAATAGATTATTTAGTGGCAAGAACATTATTTCAATTTGCTTTTGCTATTTTAATACGCAAAATCTGAATTTGATGAAAAAGTGGAGAGATGTTTAATTATGAAAATAGAAGGGCACTGGTACAAGAGCATAATAATCTTGCTTCTGAAAGATGAGCCATGCAGTTTGTTTGACCTGTGAGTACATAGAATAGTTATTGCAACTGCAATTTGAGCTCAAATTTTAGTAATAAATTTAACTAATTAACTTAATGTTTAACTTATGTCGTCAAAACCTTTATTTGTTAACTTTACGTGCTGGTCAGAATCATTAGTTAACTAACTCCTCAAAGAATTTTGAGCCTTGTTATTTTGTTATGTAAAGATTATAAAGAGATCAGTTCAAGTGAAAATAATTGTCTGATTTGTCAGCATCAAAATAGTAAGCTTTCTGCACACACAGGGGCTTTGTTGAGTAGCTTTATGCTTTCTGAAGGATTTAATGTATTCTTAATGTCACAGGTGGCTTCAGGCATTTCACAATCATGCTCTGTTCTTTAGTCAAGCCTTTATGTGTACTGAAATATTTATTTATTTCATCATGTTTTAGTTTCAATGTTCAAAACATAAAGAACATATTTTATGAATACAAATACATGTTCTGTTACACTTGATGAAGTAAACTGTTTTCCTGAGGTTTGGTGATGCTCCAAAATGAAATTTAGTTTTCTCTGAACCTGACTCAGTTTATCTGGCTCTAACTTTATCCCTGGACTCAACCCAAGTCTTTGAGACTGAAAAAAAGAATCTGAAAAAGAACAATGAAGTGTCCCACAAGTTTCCGACAGAAAAGGAAGGAAATGCAAAATGGCTTCACTCTCAGACCAGGGTCAAGCGTCCTCACACTCAACAACTACTCTTTTGACTCCTCCCACTTCCTACAGACTAAGGGGGTGGCCATGGGCACCCGCATGGGCCCCAGCTATGCCTGCCTCTTTGTAGGTTACGTGGAACAGTCCCTCTTCCGCACCTACACAGGCCCCAAACCCCACCTCTTCCTCCGGTACATTGATGACGGTATCGGCGCCGCCTCTTGCTCCCCAGAGGAGCTCGAACAGTTCATCCACTTCACCAACACCTTCCACCCCAACCTTCAGTTCACCTGGGCCATCTCCAGCACATCCCTCACCTTCCTGGACCTCTCAGTCTCCATCTCAGGCAACCAGCTTGTAACTGATGTCCATTTCAAGCCCACCGACTCCCACAGCTACCTAGAATACACCTCCTCCCACCCACCCTCCTGCAAAAATTCCATCCCATATTCCCAATTCCTCCGCCTCCGCCGCATCTGCTCCCACGATAAGACATTCCACTCCCGCACATCACAGATGTCCAAGTTCTTTAAGGACCCCAACTTTCCACCCACAGTGATCGAGAACGCCCTTGACCGCGTCTCCCGTATTTCCCGCAACACATCCCTCACACCCCGCCCCCGCCACACCCGCCCTAAGAGGATCCCCCTCGTTCTCACACACCACCCTACCAACCTCCGGATACAACGCATCATCCTCCGACACTTCCGCCATCTACAATCCGACCCCACCACCCAAGACATTTTTCCATCCCCTCCCCTGTCTGCTTTCTGGAGAGACCACTCTCTCCGTGACTCCCTTGTTCGCTCCACACTGCCCTCCAACCCCACCACGCCCGGCACCTTCCCCTGCAACCGCAGGAAATGCTACACTTGTCCCCACACCTCCTCCCTCACCCCTATCCCAGGCCCCAAGATGACATTCCACATTAAGCAGAGGTTCACCTGCACATCTGCCAATGTGGTATACTGCATCCACTGTACCCGTTGTGGCTTCGTCTACATTGGGGAAACCAAGCGGAGGCCTGGGGACCGCTTTGCGGAACACCTCCGCTCAGTTCGCAACAAACAACTGCACCTCCCAGTCGCAAACCATTTCCACTCCCCCTCCCATTCTCTAGATGACATGTCCATCATGGGCCTCCTGCACTGCCACAATGATGCCACCCGAAGGTTGCAGGAACAGCAACTCATATTCCGCCTGGGAACCCTGCAGCCATATGGTATCAATGTGGACTTCACCAGTTTCAAAATCTCCCCTTCCCCTACTGCATCCCTAAACCAGCCCAGTTCGTCCCCTCCCCCCACTGCACCACACAACCAGCCCAGCTCTTCCCCTCCACCCACTGCATCCCAAAACCAGTCCAACCTGTCTCTACCTCCCTAACCGGTTCTTCCTCTCACCCATCCCTTCCTCCCACACCAAGCCGCACCCCCAGCTACCTACTAACCTCATCCCACCTCCTTGACCTGTCCGTCTTCCCTGGACTGACCTATTTTCTCCCTACCTCCCCACCTATACTCTCTCCACCTATCTTCTTTACTCTCCATCTTCGGTCCGCCTCCCCCTCTCTCCCTATTTATTCCAGTTCCCTCTCCCCATTCCCCTCTCTGATGAAGGGTCTAGGCCCGAAACGTCAGCTTTTGTGCTCCTGAGATGCTGCTTGGCCTGCTGTTCATCCAGCCTCACATTTTATTATCTCCTCAAGAACTGTTGACCCAATGAGATTCTAAGTTTTATAGCATCATGACTCCCAATTTCCAATGGGCATCTTAGGCAATGAAATTCAGTGAACACTTAAAATGGTGGCCTGCAGGATTCCAGGGAGAATATTTGGAATGCTCAATTTTGATGGCACCTGCAATCCTGAATGGTTGTTTTGCAGTGGAATGGTTTGGAAGGACAGACTTTACATTAACTCCTGTTCTTTCAAGTTGGCAACAAAAATCACATAGGAACAAGAGTAGGCCTTTCAGTTCCTCAAGCCTGTTCCACCATTTAATGAGATCTATAGCCTAACTCCATACATCTGCAGTTGACCCATATTTCTTAATACCTTTGCTTAACAAAAAAAAATTCTAGAGAGTTCCAAACTTCTACCAGCCTTTATGAGTGGAAGTGCGTCTTAATGTCTCTCCTTTATGGTCTGGCCCAAATTCTCAGACTACATTCTCTAATTCTATAATATACAAACAGTGGGAATAAATTATCTTTATCTATCCTGTATTTTCCTGTACATATTTCAATTTAGTTCTGAGGAAAATGTTAACTCTGTTTTCTCCTCCACAGATGCTACCAGACCTGCTGAGCTTTTCCAGCAACTTTGTTTTTTTTTCCTGATTTACAGCTTCCACAGTTCTTTTGGTTTTCAATTTAGCATCTTGGATAATGAGCACTACATTTTAAATATACCAGAATTTTGTGTAGGTACAGCCTCAGTGTTGACTGGGCCTATTGCAGCATAGATATTGCTGCAGGATGATCATAAACAATACATTATTAATTGCAAATGTACATTATTTCAATTGGTTTTTGCTATTTCAATGCATTAAGCCTGGATTTGGTGGAAAAGTAGAGAGATGCTTAATTAAAATAAACAGAAGGACACTGGCACAAGGATATAATAATCTTGCTTCTGAACGATAACTGTGCAGCTTAGAACATAGAACATAGAACAGTACAGCACAGAACAGGCCCTTCAGCCCACAATGTTGTGCCGACCATTGATCCTCATGTATGCACCCTCAAATTTCTGTGACCATATGCATGTCCAGCAGTCTCTTAAATGACCCCAATGACCTTGCTTCCACAACTGCTGCTGGCAACGCATTCCATGCTCTCACAACTCTCTGTGTAAAGAACCAGCCTCTGAAATCCCCTCTATCCTTTCCACCAACCAGCTTAAAACTATGACCCCTTGTGCTAGCCATTTCTGCCCTGGGAGAAGAGTCTCTTGTTTGACTTATGAAAATAGATCAGTTCATATAATAGTTATTGCAGTTGGAATTTGTGTTTTAATTTTCAATAAATTTACAAATGAACTTTGATGTTTAACTGGTGTCGAAAATCTCATTTGTGAACTTTACATGCCATTCTGAATGATTAGTGAACTAACCCATTAAAAGCTATTTAGCCTCATTTTTTGTCATGCATAGACGATAAAGAGATCAGTCCACCTGAGATACCATCTTGGATCAGCTTGGATCTTTTTTAGAATTAACTACACAAGAGTGCCTGAAGCAAAAATGTTTGGTCCCATGTGATTTGTCATATTTGATCTTATAGGTACACCAATGAAAAAAATGCTTGTTACAAAGGTCTCCATGTATGTGTACTAGCTTAGTTCAGGCACTATAGGTTAATTTTACACTGCAGTAGGACACAGAAGTGGTTGTCTTGTTTAGCAACCTGCACTGCCACTCATCATTTATCTGAACTCTTCATAATATGTCATTCACTAAGAAAGTTTGCTGCCAGCATTCTCTTTCATAGTAGAGGTTTGGAAGGTCCACTTGTCTGGTTTGGTAGATGCAGTCAAATTGGTGGCCCATGGAGAAGAGTCTCTTGTTTTAAGCAATATATAGTTTATTGAATGCTAGCAACAATATACTCTTACA
The DNA here is from genome assembly GCF_030684315.1 of Stegostoma tigrinum. Taxonomy (NCBI): domain Eukaryota; kingdom Metazoa; phylum Chordata; class Chondrichthyes; order Orectolobiformes; family Stegostomatidae; genus Stegostoma; species Stegostoma tigrinum. Next base: position 69,642,443 of record NC_081360.1, on the reverse strand, counting down.
CTGATATTTTATTTCTCTTCACTCATGGGACATGGACATCACTGGCAGCATTTATTGCTTATCTCTACCTGCCCTTGAACTGAATGGTATGCTAGAGCATTTGAGCGGGCAGTTGAGAGTCAACCATATTGTTGCCTGGTGTTCACATGTAGACCAGAGGATGGCAGATTCTCTTATTTGATGGACATTTGTGAGACAAACAGGTTTATCCAACAAACAGCAAATGGTTTCATGTTCATC